>NW_004567103.1:37303977-37333066 GCF_000260355.1 Condylura cristata | reverse complement strand
TCCCCACTCTGTCTCTGGTGAAGCCTCTCGCTGCCCCTGAGCCTCTGGCCTATACCCCAGTTCTGTATGTACAAGTAAATAAATTAAAAAAAAAAAAAAAAAGAAGAAGAAGCCTTACAAACAACTACCATGTAATCCACATATGTAAATTCCTTTACATCTCCTTAGCTGCAAGGTAAACATGTCCACACAAGACTTTGCATGACTGTTCATAGCTTCATATGTAATTACCAAACACTGGAAACAGACTAAATGCCCATCAGCAGGTGAATGTATAAATAATCTACAAAATATACAAAGGACTACGTCTCAATAACTAAGAGGAATGCATATTGATACATACATCAATATAGGTGAATTTTAAATTAAGTATGCTAAAAAATAATACACTCCATATAAACATCTAAGATACAAACTCATCTAGTGATAGTAAGCAAATGAGTGGCTGTAAACAGATTAGGGAAATTAGTAATTGGGATGAGAGATTACAAAGGGACAGACATGTGAAAACTTGTATTTCAAATCCTACACTATTATACAATTTAATTACATGCAGTTTGTGGTGTGGCAATTTTATCTCAATAAAGCTTAAAATAGAACTTTTAAATGTAAAAGTGTTTACATAGTAAGTGTCTTTTAAGCACATTATTAAGACAATTGATGAAAATGGAATATAAATCATGTATCAGGTGAAATATTAAACCAATGTTAAATTTCCTGAATCTGTAATTATACTTAGTCACATATACTCAGTCACAATTTGTTATTAGGATAAATATACTTTATCAAAAAATTAACCATATGTATATATCTCTATGTAACATGCAGTTATCTCTATATATGTGTGTATAAATATATATCTATACATATCTTTATTCTTGAGCAAAAGAAACATGCCAAAATATTAAGAACTAGTGAATCTGGGCAAAATGTACAAACAAAAAAAATTTAAGTCTTCTAGTAAGCTTTGGTGAGGAAAACAGGAGAGGGTTGGTAAAAAAGTTTATAGCTGTTTGGGTTAATATTTTTATACTTTAATCATGCTTATGTAGTTATTGCTTTAATTTCTTTAAGCTTAAAAATCCTAAGAGTCTTGGCCCTCCCTGGTGGCACAGCAGGTTAAAGCACAGCACTGAGAAGCTAAAGCCACTTCAGCATGAGTTCGATCCCTGCCTGCCCTGGAGGTGATCCACATGGCATGGCAGACCTCTCCTGACCCACCTGCTGCTCCCCTCAGCATCAATCTGCCTGTTCTGCTCCCCACTCTGTCTCTGAGTGAATCCTCTCCCCTTCCGAACCTGTGGCCTGTACCCCAGTTCTGTATGCATAAGTAAATAAAGCTCAAAAAAAAAAAAATCCTAGGAGTCTTAAGAATTTTTAAAACCTCCAAGGTAGTTAGTAGGTTGCCCATGATTTAAAAATTCCAGATTATAAGCCTCTGTGGGAAATTTTTAGATCTTCACAACATGATTTTGACTCCATACATTTTGGGAGTAGTCGAGACCCCAAATTCCATTCCATTAAATATGAACTTGTACAGACTGGATGGTCCCCCATTCAAACAGCAGCCTTGCGTTTCTTCAACTTCTACAAGAAAATCTATCCTTCACCAGCTCAGTTAGACACTAAAGACCAACAGCAGAGAAGAACTGCACTCTAGGTATGGGTCAGGAAATAACCTCAACTTCACTACCACTCAACATCTTACAAAAGCTCAATTGAACTATAATTATGGACAGTGGCCTGCAGGATCCACAGTCCATTCTTTCTCTAAATAGCCTAAAATGTTTTCCTAAATTAAGCCAGGCCAGCAGAGATCCACAAACCTGACCACATCTTCTGAAATCCCCACCTCTGCAGAATTGCCTTTTACTGAATTTGGCCTTGGCGTTGGTTATACATTATGACACAGTGAAGGATGTTGTAAGAAGCTGCCCTATGAAAAACCTGTCAGCCTTACTGGAGAAGAATGTACACTTCATTACATAGTGACTTCTTTGTGAGAATTTACAAGAGAATTTTCTTCCTGGTTTCCCAACCAGAAATAATTATGCTACTCTTGAGCTACTAGCTTGTTTTTATCTCCTAAACACTGTGAATCATGTAACTGATCATTTTTCCTTCTCGTTTTTGTCTGCCAAAAATCTTAGAGGTAAATTTGTGGTCAGTTGTCAGCAAGAATACAGAAACTCACAATTTCTACTTTGTGTATTAGCCTTCTTTCCAGCTTCATTGTTGAATAAGTAAAGTACTTGGGAGCCAAGTTGCCTGAGTCTGAGCCAGGAATGTCTACCGTCGGAGGGTCTCAATCACTTCTCTATGCCTCAGTTCCTCAAATGTGAAGAAGTTAATAAGAGGCTCTACTTTATGGGGTTGTCAGGATGACATGATTCCTCTCTGCAAAGCACAATACCTACCACATACAAAGAGGGTGTCATTCTCCCACCTTTCCTCTTACTCTTGGTTTATATCCATTTCCTCTTCTACCAGTTTTTGAAACAATCTTACTAATAAGCCTAGTCCCCCCTTAAATTCTCTCTGGAAACAGGCAGGGTATAAACACAATCAAATCATTGGAGATTCTAGAACTTGGATATATAAATAAATGCAGTGATTGAGAGTATTCAAAGCAACCAATATGCAAATATTTATCTTTTACCAAAACAAACTTAGACAGGAACCACAATATAGAATATCAGTTAAATAGACTTTAATCAAACACTCATACCTTTCAGAAGCCACTATAAATCTGACCTTGCCTTGATTTGCTTCCAATTACAATTTGGATGATGAATTTCTTTGTTCAGATTGCCGTTGGGAGCCTACATGAAATTCCTAATAGAAAGGCTTACAAGAGAAAGGGGTTGTCCCTGCTTTAGCTTTGATGAGAGGAGAGCCTGGACTTCTGAAGCAGGATCCCTCTGACTGCTGGATTATAAAGCAAAGCTACCTTCTCTAATATGTTGGTAAATATTGATTCATATAAAATGTAAGTCAGGCACCTGGCATAGGGAAAGGTCAGAAAAGATGTTACAAAGCACTGAAACATTTTATTCCTGACACTAAAGGTAAAATAAAAATCTCATGTTTTATTTCTGTGTGATTGAAATAGCACCGCTGATGTACTTTCTGCAAAGTATGATTCTCTTCTACTTATTTTCTTTCACGCTCCTCTCTGAGGACAACTAAAGGGCTAACATTGGCCTTAGGTCAGAGGTCAGCGAAAGGAGTCCTTGTTGCACACAAATACTTTCTTCAAACGTCTACTTGCTATCAACAAGATCTTTGTTACTTAGGCAAAAACACAGAAAGTTTTCTCTCCAAGAAAATGTCTTATATGAAGCTTTATCAACTATGTTGAGGATTTTACTAAAAACAGGTTTTAATAAAAGAAAGAAGTGAGTCAACAAAGACTCCACACCCACTATGGCTCACAGGCATTGGTGATACAACAGAGTATTTCCTCATGGAACATCCTAATGAATAGAGATCAAGAGTAAACTATGTTCCTTTTGATAAGGGCAAAAATTAATCAAGAAAAGGACTGCATGATGGGAGAAGGGTTGGAATGGAGAGGTACAACTTAGATAGGAGAGTCAGGAAAGGTCTCTGATAAGAGAAATCACAAGAGGCCAGTGATGAATTTAAGGTAAGAAAGAAAACTACCAGGAAAGTCAGAGTAGGATTCAGGAGTGAACACTGATCACTGCTGAAAAGAAGTCAAGTTTCTGAGTCCTAATTTGGCTCGTCAACTCCCTGCCCTGCTTAACCTCATCTTTCAGATGAAGGTAATAATGTTTGCCCTGTCTGTACCTTAGAGCTACTGTTGTTCAAGTGAGTGTTTAGAGAATATTTTGGGCCTCACAGGCAAGAAACATTAGGAAAAGTACAAGGTCCAATTATGTTATTTTCCCTGTATTTTTCTATTTCTTTCAGTTCTGACCTTTTTTCCCCCCAAACTAAGACAAACAGCTGCTGGCCTGTTTCTCCCTCTCTGTGAGCCAGCTTCACTGGTAAGTTTATACATTCCTCATCTTATCAAGGCCAGTCCTGAGCTTATCCTCTATCTTTAAAGTCCAGATCAACATAAAACTCTAAAAGAAAATTTCTGCTGTTTAAGGGAAACATTCTCACTAAATCATTGCTGGACTTAGTATATAAAATTTAACACTTACCAGAATGGCTCTCCTATAGAACTTATTCTAAGGAAAACAAAAGAAATCACAAGTTGTCACAGAGTCCTCCAGGCAAGAACAATTGCTGTGCAAATAAAAGACCTGCAGCGGGCTTCCCTGCTAGGTAGTATGTTGACTATTCTAGAGAAGTTAACAAAATCCTATGAGAAATAACTTACTTTTTCTGAGTCTGTTCAAGTCAGTTAAACACTTTTCAAGCCCTCAGGTTGTCTTTTACCTTCTTTACCTTTTTCTTTCCCCACTATAACAATAGGATGGGGCTAACCTGGAGGAACCAAGATAATTTCATTCAGTCCCACCCAGGGAGCTGACCCACATGGCGCTGCTGACCTCTCCTATTGGCCCGCTGTTCTGCTTAGCAGTGTGTTTCAGTACATCTGCCTGTTCAGCTCCCCACTCTGTCTTGGGTGAATCCTCTCATCCCCACTCCCATATTACTGGCTCAGACCCCAGTTCTTGTATGCATAAATAAATAAAATACTTTAAAAATAAATGAATAAGTAAAAGGCACTGTCTACAAGAAAGACACTTTAAATATGAAATTATATACAGTTATATTTCACTTAACATTTTGATGAATGACAGAACTCATATGATGAGATCACATATGAATTCTGTCAATAGGCTATACAATTCAGACTCAGTGTCAAGGGCTTTGCCTTCTATGACATTCACCCAGTAATTAAAATCACTTAATATGTGTGTGTATGTATATAAAAATTTGAATCAAAAGTTAATGGCTTTTCAAAAGAGAAAATACCAGGTCCCAAAGAGGTCACTGGTAAATTCTGCCAAATATTTACGGAAAAAAAAAAATTATATCAACTCTCTATAATCTCTTTCAGAGAAAAAAAAAAAAAGGCAGAGGAAATACTTTTTAGCTCATTCGAGGAGGCCAGCAATACCACAATACCAAATCCAGATGAAGCCATTAGCCATTAGGAATACTAAATATCAAAATTTCTCAACATACTTTTTTTTTTAATCCTCAACAAAATATTAGATCAAATCCAGCAGTGCACAGGAAGAATTAGAACTCTCAGCCAAGGTAGGTTGGTTCAACGGTCAGCAAAAATAACAACTAAAGTAAAAGCAAAAAATTAAAATTTAAGTTTGAAAAGTAAAACTAAAGTTTAAAAAGTAAAAGCAAAGGCTGAAAAAATGAAAGTAAAGTTTGAAAAGTAAAAGCAAGGTTGAGAATGTAAAAGCAAAGATTGAGAAAGTAAAAGCAAATACTGAGAAAGTAAAAGCAAAGACTGAGAAAGTAAAAGCAAAGACTGAGAAAGTAAAAGCAAAGACTGAGAAAGTAAAAGCAAAGGTAGAAAAGAAATTTGAAAAGTAAAAGCAAAGCTTGAAAAAATAAAAGTAAATTTGAAAAAGCAAAAAAGTAAAAGCAAAAGTTAAAAAAGTAAACATGATTCATCAAATTGCAGGTTAAAGAAACAAATCACATACAGAAAACACACTTTAAAAATCTAACACCTATTTGGTTTCTTTTTAATGAGGTAATGTAGGTTGACAACACTGTATATGATTTAGGGGTGCAGGTTCATCCCTCTTCAGATGTGTTACCACACCACACCCACTACCAAATTAACCACATTAACCCTCTGCCACAGCCCATGGTCCCCTCCCCATTTTGCTCTTCACTCCCTCCCTCCCATTCTGGTAGCCTCAATTCTGCAGACTTCTATCGCTTGTTTTGGTTCTGTTTTGTCTGTTTATTATTATTATTATTACATTTATTAGTGAAATCAACCTTCTAACTTATTTCTTTTGACAATTCCCTTCAGGTCCATCTATACCACATCTTTCTAATCCACTCATCTGTCTTTAGACACTGAGGTTGTTCCCATACCTTGGCTATTGTGAACAGCAAAACCTATTTATGATATATTTTTTTTAAGATTTATTTATTCGTACAGAACTGGGGTACAGGCCAGAGATGCGGAGGGTGAGAGGATTCACCAGAGACAGAGTGGGGTGCAGAACAGGCAAATCTACGAAGTACACTGCTGAGGGGAGCAGCGGGCTGGCGGGTCAGGGGAGGTCACTGCACCATGTGGTCACCTCCAGGGCAGGCGGGGATCGAACTCATGCAGAAATGGCTTAAGCTTCTTTGTGCTGTGCTTTAACCCGCTGGGCCACCACGGAGGGCCCCCTCTTTATGATATTTAAAACCCTTAGTAAGTTAAGAATAGAGAGAGACTACCTCAACTTGATTATATATATAAATATACACACAAGACCTATGGCTTACATTACATTACACTTAACGGTAATTAGGAAACTTGAAGCTTTTCCATAAAGATAAGACTGCTCTACAACATTGTAATGGAAATCCTAGCTAATGCAATAAAAAAAATTAAAGCTATACAGATTAGGAAGGAAGAAACAAAATCTATTCTTGTTCACAGAAAAGTTGTCTATGTAGTAAATTGTAAAGAAATGAACAACAAAACTCAATATGGGAAAAGTCCCTACAAATATAACAAAGTTGCAGAATAGAAGGTTAATGTACAGAAGTCCATTGTTTGCCTCTATACCAGGAAGAATTTGAAATTAAAAAAAGCACACTGTTACTTTCATTAGTATCCTAAAATGAAATACTTATGGATATAAGTCTAACAACATAGGCTTAATTTCAACATGAGGAAATGAGAGAACTAAAAACATCTACAAAACTTTATTTTTTGATCCGCCCGACTTCATTTTCATCGACCTCTACCTCTGTTCTGCCCCCACATATTATACACATGTTATGTACTAGCTGTACTCAACTAATGCCAGTTCCTGAGAAATCATAACTTTTTCTAGCTCTCTGCCTTTTCACATTACAATTCAAATAAGCTTTGAATAGTAGTGGCTATTACCAGCTGATATAAAGGACCATAAGAACTAATACAGTCACTTCTAAGCTTAATGAAGAATATGAAGTGTCAGCTTTAGAAGAATGAAGACTATAAAATGTCAGCTATGACATGCTCACTGTCAAAGGCAAGGCCACCTCCATTCCAAATCATTCCAAATCATCTCTTGTCAAGATCATTGACCAGCCTCTAAACTAGGGTCCCTTTCAGTTGGTCACTTGTTTGACTTCTCAGTAGCACTGGTCACCCTTAGTCAAGCAAACTCTCCCAGCTTCACAAGCATCACGTTGCCCTTGTCCTCCTCTTCCTCATGTCCCTGCCTAAACTAATCTGTTCATTGCTTGACCTCTGAACATTCACATAACACACAACTCCATCAGCTTTCTTGACCTGTTCTTCTCGACCTGCAGTGTAAGTTTTGGATAATCTTACTCATCCCCAAGACTCCAAATGCCATCTACCTGTAAATGTCTCTCACATTTAGACCTTCAGCTCCCTCTTTGCCATCAGACTGCAGCTTCTTTGTCCAACTGTCTATTTGACATTTCCTTCTGGAGATCTAAATGACATTTGAAATGCAAGACAAAAATTTCTATCTCTTCTGCTCTCAAAGATCTCCTTCCTCCCCATTCTCTTTCTGTTCCTTCTGCCTAGAACACTGTCTCCCAGATACTTATGCGATTGGCTTCTTCTTGTCATTTAAATCTAAATTTGAATCTTACCATTAAAGCCAGTTCTAGAAATTCTTGCTGTTCTTATTTATAACAGCTAAGTCTAGTTACGCAACTGTGTATGGTTTTCTAAAATACAAGAGGAAACACATGAGGAAGGTGAGATTTGGTGAGAATTAGTTTAATTTAGAAACTGTTGTGTTTGAGATTGCTTACAAGCAGTAGATTCTCCTAGTTCCAAAAAGCACTTATCAGCAAATGAAATAGAGAGGTTTGGGGGGGGGGGCGGGGAAAGAGGAGGACAGGGAGGAAGGCATAAAAACAGAGAGGAATGGATAAAGGAAATGGAAAAGAAAACAAGGAACAGCAGTGGGTATATGGAAATCTAATTGTGTTCAAGTTGGGAACCTCTTGAGCATAACTACTATCTAGGCAAAATAATCCAATAGGGAGTTTTAAGGCAGGGAAAAAATAAAGACAAATGGACAAAGTTCTGAGAGAGGGTAGGCGATGGGTTCAGGAACTAGTAGAAAGATGAATTTTATATTGATAACTCAAGGAACATTAAGTTTTAAGATGGACAGGATGTCATTAATAAAACACAAAAGATCTAAAAATGATGATTTTTCAGCTAGTAATTAGCTTAGTGATATAATTATGTGACACCTCAAATTGATATCCAATTTTCTTGACTAAATCCTTAATTATCCCAGTTATAACTTGTACTTATTCCATTATTCCTTCATTTTTTAAGAAAAACTTCCTACCTGGGCTATAAAACATCACCTCTCAAAGTTAGAAATAGAAGCAGATTGAGGAATGAATATGCTGAATTTCACATGGAATAAACACCTGAATCTCACTTTTTAAATTGTTTTGATTTGCCCATATTAGGACCAATAGAAGGCAACAGAAGAAACAGAGAAATAGGTTTGTTGTTTGCTACAGAAAAGATCCCAATCTGTCTCATCTATTTTAGTCCATGTTCTTTAAGGAATATAAACTTCTCCCTACCTCCATCAAAGAAAAAGACACTGAATAGTTACTAAACTTGACTGCAATGCTTTGCTAATATAACCAAACTTCTTTTTACCAAAATGAACTGTCATAACCTTTGTCTTGTGCATTTCTGCCCAGAGAAACAGGCTCTACTGATTTTTCTGTACTTTTCTAAAACCTAATTTTGACCTTAACTCTAAATCTCAGGAAACAAAGCTGAGGTTGCCTAATTTGATTCTTAGTGGACTATGGGCAAGAAGCACAAATTTCAGCCTTCAAAAATGAGCTGCCAAACTTAAGACCTCACATCAGATGCCTTATCTCTGTTTCATGGGACATTGGTCAGAGCTGACCTTAGAGATCACGATTGTGTAAGAGGATAGTGAGGCACGGGAAGCTGGAGGACTGCCTGCAAGCCATAGTTATCAACAAGTTAGGTCTAGAGTACACATTTGATTACTTTTAGAACAAACATGCTTAATTTTCAATTGATCAATTGGTTTCCTACTGCCTCTGGGGTGCCCTTTAGAAGTGTTTGCAAATACACATGACTAAAAAAATATGCTGGAAAGTATAGTGAGTCCCAGCTGAATCTTCTAAATTTTGAATTCCACTTTTCAGCCATACCCACTTTTCCTTATTACGAATATTGACAACTAGAATTCATGTCCCCATGTGGCTTTGAGGGGTCTTTATTGTCCTGGCACACCTCCTACAGTAAGGAGGGGCACTCTGAGCAAAGAGGAAGTTTGCTGGTCTACTGAATTTGCAGAGCTAATATACCTAGAGAGGTTGCTTTTTGTTTTATGTGTAGATTTCTGCCACATGAGCCATTGAGAGCACTGGGATAGACACTGCGGCCCAAGCCCCCAACATCAACACCCCCTCTTTCTAATGCAATCACACAGCCTCGAGCCTCTCAGCTCAAAAGATCTTGTCCGAGCATCATGTGGAGGCTGCCTCTGCCTCCAGCCACTAACTTCCACCTGAGGCACACTGTGCCCCCTTCCTCATCCCTGCCCGGGTGCCTCTTCACTCCCACCTGCCTCCCCACACACACATAGAGAGCAAGCATCACACTCCAGATTTCTTCTGACCAGTGAGAGCCACTGGATCCAGCTTTTCCACCTTTCCCTAGACCCCATCATTAACCTGAACTCAGTCTCTCCGAGACATAAGCAAATCCCTTTGCCTTCAAGTCCCCCAAATTCAACCATTTGAGTCTTTGAAACCAAGTTCTTGTTTTTTTAGAGTTGTCAACATTAGGAGGTTGCGGATCTCCTCAAAAGGAGAAGGAAGAAAACAGTTATGAAAACTAGGTACACATGGATCACACCACTCACGATAGAGATACAACACTTACTCACAGCTCTTGGCACATCAAAGGAGAAATGGAGGCCCAAACAAATAATCCTTTCCTAACATCCATCAGCGCTTCCTCTAGTTCTCTGAAATGATTCCAGTAGAATTTCTGCCCAACGCTCCTGTACTTTTTAAAATGCAAAACGTTCCCTTTTTGATTTTTTGTAACATTCTCACTGACTGCCTCCTCTCCAAACATCCACCATAAACAACAAAACACAACAACAGCACTTCTGGAAGCTTTCTAGGAGCGAAAGTACCTTAGGAAATGCAGATTGAGTCAGGATTCATCTTCATCAGTGGTTTTCAAAGTGTGGTCCTGGGGACAATATCGACGAGAACTGAGACCTGATGGAAATGAAGTTCTCACGTCCTACTCCAGATCTACTCAGGCAAACACTGCAGAAGTGGAATTTTGGGAGCGTTTTTCACAAGTTAGCCAGGTGTTTCTTATGCAAGTTTGAGGGCATCAGGTAACCATTGCCACATGGTTCTCATTCAACACTCATTGTAAGTCACAATCACCTGGGAACATTTAAGACATTGATTCATGGGACCCAACCCTGAGAGTAGTTTCACTGGACTATGATAGGGTCTGGAGTTTCCAGGCGATTTTACTGTTGGTTTTACCAGGATGCTGAAACAGTAAAGTATCTTCAAATAAGAACTAAATAGGGAAACATTTTTTTCCTTCTGTGGAGGGTTGGCAAGGAGAAAGACAGGAATGGTACTGGTTTCGGGGTTGCAGTCTGAGATGCTTTACTATCTTTATCACCTCAATACTAAAGTACACATTAGCACAATTATAGAGCAAGACTGTGCGTCGAATTTTTTAAACATTTGCTTCACTACAATATATAAATGAGCTTTAGAATTTCTGAGCATATGTGGTAGAATTGCTCAAAGTAAGCAGGACTATTCCCAGCATCATGGACATTTCAAATGGCAGCACAGCGACTGTGGTTCATGGGGGCTGGCCTTCTCCCTTAACAAATTTAGCAACACTTTAGGTTGGTGCCCCGGGTCACTGGCCTCCTTACACCCTCCTCTGGCCCCCAGTCCTTTGGAACATAACTAAAATTCTGCTAATGTCTTCAGACAAAGGCATCATTTTATTCAGTGTTTATTAATAGCTGCAAGTGTTAGAGACTTTGTAGACTGAACCCTGTGGGGAGAAAAGTTAGAGACCGAGTGTGGATTTAAGCCTTATGCCACCTCATCAGGCCATTTTCCACTTTCTTTTCATAAGGACCAAAATAGACAATGGAAAAAACATCAATTGCAGTTTTCCAAATGGAAATGAAACAGTGCTTTGGGGGTTCGCTAGTGAAATTTATGTTTAGATAAAATAACACAATAACACAAATCTTTACCTTTCCTGGCTTAATCCACCTTCATTTACTACCAGCTGATATGATTTAGTCATCATATGGAATGTATGTAATTAGAAGTAATACAACTTTTTTTTTTTTTTTTAAGAAAATTTAGGGTTGGCATATATTTAAGTTTCAGTATTTTCATCTTGGTTGTGTGAACCATGACCTTCTCCTAACCACAAAAGTAACCAATCCAGGGTATTATCTGGTTATCCCAGAAACAATTGCCAAGCGCAGTTCAGAAAAAATCACCAAAGGCATGTGATATTTATAAGGCATTTGAGTGCCAGCTGTTCTCTATGTCCAACAACAATAAAAAATATTTCAATATCTATTCTGTGCTTGCAGTAGGTTAGATGGACATAAAGAACATATATTGTGGGGCTCTGTGGTTACCCTCCCAGAGAAAGCACATCTGTTCTTTAGCTCATGATATTCTAAACAGTTCCGGGAATGAAATCTCATGGCAAAAACTACCTGCTGAGAATTCCATAAAATCTTGAGTCCTGTCTTTGAAGTGATGTGCAAAACCAGAGGAAATCAAAAGATAAAGGAAACACTATAGAGGCAATTTAAAGACTAGTCCTTGCCAGACACATACTGTTACACTCTTAAAAAGTGTTACTAACTTGTCAGTGTTGTTAGACAAGCCGTGGTGTTCTCAGTGAGGTAGAACTTGAACTTTTACTCCACAAACTATAGAGTGGCTGAGGAAGAAATGAGCAAATTTACATAAGGCAACTCCAGTTGCTTCGAAATGACTGACATCTGTCACAGGAACTGAGGGCCTAGTGGCAGAAAAAAATACTGTGGTGGTTGAGAGACTGGATGGGGAGTATTAAAGAGAATGAACAACTGGGCCATGATGGTGGTGGATCCCAATCCTCTGCCTTCCTCAGAGCTGCAACCTTTATGAAGAGTTCTCTTGGCTGAGGTAGCCCCAAGGCAGCTGCCTTTGAGAGAGCTATAAGAGCAACCACAGCATGACAGTTTGCCCTCAACCACACTTCTGAGGTAACACCAAAGAGCCCACGAAGTCTCAAGGAGTCCTCTTCAATTCCCTAGGTCTCTGTTGGAACACCCCATCTCTGACATGGGTGGACAGTACCCATTCACCATCCAGGGGTGAATCTCAACCTGTGGTGATGCCACCAGAGCCCCATTAATGGGCTGAGTTCAGAGCCACCTGGACTGACACTTCCACCTGGACTGACACTTCCACCTATGGTAACCATCCTGGAGGAGGTTGAGGTGAAGATACATTCATTTCCTGAGTAATTTGAGAGATTAAACTAGTTAATTGAATATTAAAAGGAATTCCTATTAAATAATTTGGTCTCTTAAAATGGGTCAAATGTATACAGGAAATGCAAAACCTTAGTGCTCCCTACTCTTATTTTGAATTATTAAAAAATCATGGCCCAACCCTCCCTGGTGGTGCAGCAGGTTAAAGCACAGCACCAAGAAGCTAAAGCCACTTCAGTATGAGTTGGATCCCTGCCCTGGAGGCTATCCACATGGCTCCACAGACCTCTCCTGACCTGCCTGCTGCTCCCCTCAGCAGTGTACTTTGTCAGTTGGCCTGTTCTGCTCCTCACCTTGTCTCTGGTGAAGCCTCTCACTGCCCCTGCACCTCTGGCCTGTACCCCAGTTCTGTATGCATAAATAAAATAAATCTTAAAAAAAAATCACAACTTTGAGGAGACACAAAATAGTGAAAAATGGAATTTAAATATGATTAGAATTTAAATATAATTAGGAGCCTCAACTGAAGATAGAATATCTTGTCCTTAGCCCTTCTCCTCATCTACTGATTAGTCAAGTATACAGAGCCTTAGTTAAAACAGAATTTTTCTGCCTCAAAATTGCATCAGCATTGATACAATGAAATGACTGTGTAAATTTGGTACATCATAGGGGCACAACACCAGAATACAAAGAAGGTGATGCTGGATACGAGCTCACCTGTCAGGTTAATAAGCGCAGGGTTGCTGGACTCAGAGATGCAGGAAAAGATTACAGTCAGAAATCTTCCTGTAAAAGAAGTAAAACTATTTTGTACCCATAAAAAGATCTACAAAATGCTGAGTACCTATTGTACCATAAAAATAAAACCCACAGGCCCTCCCTGGTGGCGCAGTGGGTTAAAGCACAGCACCGAAGCTAAAGCTACTTTAGCATGAGTTCAAGCCCTGCCTGCCCCAGAGTTGACCACATGGCATGGCAGACCTCTCCTGACCCGCCCGCTGCTCCCCTAAGCAGTGTACTTAGTCAGCCTGTTCTGCTCCCCACTATGTCTCTGGTGAACCCTCTCACTGCCCCTGCACTTCTAGCCTGTACCCCACCTCTGTATGCACAAATAAATCTTTTTTAAAAAAAATAAAAATAAATAAAACCCACAGATTATAGTTAACTTGAAGACATTCATAAACAGAGGTAACATCACTGAAGTTTCGCCAGTGACTAGAAAGCATGTTCAGTGTTTTTGGCTTTGTTCTTTTATTTTATTTTGCTTGATTATCTAATGAGCCTGCCAGGTAGCAGATACTATTATTCCCTTTTTTAAGTAGCTGGATGCTCAGTTTGTGGCTGTTTCTGGACTCGCCCTCCTGACTGAGGTTGTAAGTGATCACACAAAGTCAGTGTATTAAGATCCCCAAAGATGTTCTTGGGACAAGTGTAAATTGTGAACATCTGAGCTCTCAGCTCCTCTCTATTTTTTTACTTGTAGTTGTAGTTTTGTTCTCTACACTTTTTTAGAGATTTCAGGCATTTTTTCTCTGTTTCTCGCCAAATCATATGCAGACTGTCAGCGGTGGGTTTTGAATCAATGTTTGACTTGATAGGAAGAAGAACTAGATAAAAGATGTTTTGGTGTTCTACCATCTTTTAAAAAAGATGTATTTATTTATGCATACAAGAACTGGGTGTAGGCCAGATGTGCAGCCAGTGAGGGGATTCACCTGAGACAGAGTGGGGAGCAAGACAGGTAGATCTACTGAAATGCACTGTTGAGGGGAGCAGCAGGAGAGGTCTGCCACATCATGTGGGTCACCTCCCTGGCTGGGGATGGAATTCAGGCTGCAGTGGCTGAGAGGGATGTGTCTTTAACCCCTCCAGTGCCAGTGAGGCCCCGATGTCCTACCATTTTTTTAACCTCACATTTTTTTAATGCAACTGTGATCATCATATATACAACTTGGAGTTGTATTCGTTTAAATTATAAGCATTTCTTGCATTATTGAACACTGTTGGAAATCAGTTGAATAGCTGATATTACTCTCTCAAGTGAATAAATCACAGGCTCTTAATCAATCCTCCATCATGGGATATAAAGCTAAATTTGATGTATAAAAGTTAACCTGACTCTTGTTTTAGATCTAGAGATCTAGAAACTAATCAGTAAGGTTCTACTCTCAAATTTAGTACCTAAAAGACTATTGCAATCAGTAAATTATATACCCTGTCACACTTGATCAGTTTTTGCCATATTAACAGTGATTACACGTTTCTCATGTTTCATAGGGAAATCAAATAATTGACCACAGCTGGCAATATTTTATTTTTCATGGAACACCACAGCTGGAGGGATGCCAGCCTAGCCTTAAACAGGGCTTTAATTGACTAGAAATATTTAGGGGCAATGTCTTGTGCTGGCTGACTTTCCCTCTTTACTAACCTTTCATTTGGTGTCTGAATATTTTCAAAAGTACATACAAGAATCACACAGCCTTCACTGAGACCTCAAAGGAACCCAGAAAACCAAAAATTTTTATTCCAAAAAAGCAAAACACCCTCTGATCTTGTAGGATTTATCGCAGACATTTTTAGACAATGTTTAAAAACTTGTTTGATCGCCTCAGTTTCTAAAGCTGCTTCAAACTGATAAACAAGGACAGTAACTTCAGAGTAGTTATGAATACCAGTAATTTTTGCCACAAAATATTTTTGAGCAAGAATGACATAAAATAAGAAGACTAAAAAGGAAAAAAAAAATTTTTTTTCTACCGTTAAGTCTTACAACCTCTTCCTATTTATCTTCATGTTTCACTTGAATCATTAGAGGTATTTTGAGTAGTTTTGTGTGTTGTGTGTGATGCAACTTTATTATATTATGTTTATCCATCCTGCAGGAATGAGACTATAGAGTTGCAATGTCTTGTTATTAGAAACAAATGTCAAATGTATCATAACTTCATAATCCACAGCATTTGAACCAACCGGTCCTGTGTGTTCAATTTTAATTTTCTTGAAGATGATTAGTTTTCACTGGACACTGTATGAAACAGAATGACCATAGGAAACATTTTCTAGGACATGGCCTTAATTTCACAAAAAGAGACACACAGAAGCAAAGAATCTTATTGCAGCTGCGTTTTACTTGACAAAACAAAGAATGCTGTTGTCTACAGTAAAGGCACTTATGACTCACACTTGAAATAACAAAAATAACCCTTAAAGAATTAATTACTACAATATGACATACCCTAATCTTAAAAATATAATTAAGAATCAATTGGAATCAGCTGATGAAAATATTTTCACTTCTAAATAGCCCCACATCCACTTCTCACACACATACACTAGACTTCTCTTATGTGCTTATTGAAAAACTTTGAGCTAGAGATTTTAATTACATGCAAGCCAACATAAAAATGACTATAAATTATTTACTTTCAATTTTAAAATATAGGTTTAAAATGTCTGTTTTCATGGAAACCTTTTTTTTTTTTTAAGTTAAACTAATCAATTTTAGCAGCATTAAGCTTTTGCTTTTGGTGTTTTCAAAATCTTCATGTAAGAAAATACTGATTGGCAATTTTAAATATGCCTCTAGAGTCTCTGGGTCAGTTTTCAGGGCCTCTCCTGGATTAACATGGACGTTATTATTAAGACAGACTGTATCAGGAGGGGATGGCAGTGGGGGTGAAAGACATCTTTCAGGGATTATTTTAATGACAACAAAAACCAGGATGTTATTTGGGGTTTAGAACTGTTCATAAATAATTTTAAGTGTTAATATATTTGTCAAAATTGTGAGTTATCAATACCAAGAATAAATTGACATATTTTTATTAACATTTCTAATTCTTTTTTTTAAGATTTATTTATTTATGCATACAGAATTGGGGTACAAGTAGAGGTGCAGGGGTGGTGAGAGGATTCACCAGAGACTGAGTAGGGAGAACAGGAAGATGGACGAAATACACTGCTGAGGGGAGCAGCAGGTGGGTCAGGAGAGGTCTGCTATGCCATGTGGATCACCTCCAGGGGATTGAACTCATACTGAAACAGCCGAGGCTGCATCCTAACCTGTTGCGCCACCAGAGAGGGCCAAGTTAACATAATTTTAACATGGTAACCTGTTATCAGCACATGCAACAGCTACTAGATTATATTTCATTTTTAAACTCAGCCTAAAGTTCTGTTGTCCCCAGTTGTCAAATGGAAGGTTTGTATTGGTACAGTGGGTGCCACATGCAGGTATCTAGAAATATTTTCATCAACACAGGGTGAAATAACAAAAGAGGTATGTATTCCTGCAGTAGAAAATAATACAACTAGTTGGCCCAGCTTAGTCAAGCTATTAGACTGCATCATAGCTGGTTCAATGTGTTTCTACCTTAGCAAATAAGCATTCTGAGAGGGTTACCAGCTTAATGCTACACATCAGTTTATAGTGCAAAAGCAACAGGACATTTAACTTTCAATTAAGTGCTTTTCCATTAATGAGGCCACACATTTTTACAAGCACCATCACACAGAGTCTGACACTGACAAGATTTTCAAGTGTCTTTTTAGTTCCAATATACATCTTATCCATGATTGATCAGACTACAGTTGGGCAGACTTAATTGCTTTTTATGTCAAGTTAGGAGATACAGCAGTGTTTAAGGGAAGGTTTTGTGGCCCCAAATGATAGAAGCTAAAGTGCCCTTTTCAGTGTTCACTGTGGACCATGGAATCAGGAAGCCAAAGCAGTGAAGGCTGCAAAGGGCCAGGCACTCACACATTTTATTAACACACGGAACAGAGGCAAAATAGCTACCGCACATTCATCCTATGCATTTACTAAAGCCCACCACCAGAAGGGGAGTGTCTTGCCAGTTTCGCCAAACTTAAATCAGTCTAGTGTAAAAACCATAGATTTATGTTATTTTGCTACATTAATGGCTGATGAAAAGTTATCCATTTCTCACTCTAACAAAAGCCACATTTAGCAGCAATAGGACAATAGGTTATCAGGGCTTTCTTTTCATAAAAAGCTGTTGTCGGGCCCTCCCTGGTGGCGCAGCGGGTAAACGCCCCAGTAAGAAGCTAAAGCCACTTCCGCATGAGTTGATGCCCACACTGGAGGTGACCACATGGCGCTGCAGACCTCTCCTGACCCGCCCGCTGCTCCCCTCAGTAGTGTACTTTGTTAATTTGCCTGTTCTGCTCCCCACTGTCTCTGGTGAATCCTCTCACCGCCCCTGCACCTCTGACTTGTACCCCAGTTTGGTATGCACAAATAAATCTTTAAAAAAAAATCTGTCGTTTAACCCAACAAAGTAAATTTTTTATAAGATTTTGTACAGAAAATACAATGAATAATGGTATTTTGGGTTGCCACGGGCATAATGAATTGTCTAGTTGCTCGTGGTTGTTCAAATGTAACTGGTGAGAGGCACCCAAACACTCACAAGTAAGTAAGCTGAGGGGGCACGTGGCTGCGTGGAATCTGGCTGGGGATGCAGCAGCATAGGGCAACTTCCAGGTCGGGGGTCCTGGTACTACTTGCTGCAGCTGTTCTTTGGAGATTTTTGTGGGCCTAAAGTTTATATGATTTGGGGCAAACATTTTACAGGAAAAAAAAATAATCTTAAGTTAATTGCAGAAAGAGCTTACATCTGAACATCTATAAAAACACGTGACCATGGGATGATTCAGGTCTTTGGAAAAGGTCAGGACAAATACAGAACCCTAAAGTTCACATTACAGTACCTCTAGAACACTGGTCAAACAGGCCCCCTTCCCCCCTACATCCATCTCTGACAGTCTGTTATTGCTGTGAAATTGTCTTTCTCAGTACTTCTCACAGTTGTCCCTTGTCTTATCTGCCCTCCTGCACCCAATTGCAGGACTACCATGCAAAAATGGCCATGGCCACCCTCCCTGGTGGCGCAGCCGGTTAAAGCACAGCACTAAGAAGCTAACCCACTTCAGCATGAGTTTGACCTGACCTGTCAGCTGCTGCCCCAGCAGTGTACTTCGTTGATCTGCCTGTTCTGCTCCCCACTCTGTCTCTGGTGAAGCTTCTCAACATCCCTGCACCTCTGGCCTATCCCCAATTCTGTATGCATAAATACATCATAAAAAAAAAATGGCCGCAGCCAAACATCATATCCAGCATAGCAGCAGCACTCAGAAAAGAGCTGCCCTTGAAGGAGCGAGTGACCAAATGTCTTTTGAAATTAACACTACTAAATAAATGTAAAGAACTACTGCTATTTTGTCATTTAAATTTGCAGTTCAGTAAAGCATGCTTGCCTCTCCATGGCAAAAAAATAACTTACAGCAAGCAACCATTTCTGGTACAAAAGAAACAACTGTCATTCCCTCTTCAGCTGCTTAAGTTCTAAGCTACAGCCTGATTTCAGAGACAGAAAAGCAGTTGTCTAAGAGGTTTGGCCCCTCTTACCTGGGTCAAATCACCATCTTCTGTGGTTTGGAGGAAGAGCTGTGCTTCAGTATGGCTCCTGGCTATGGTGACACCAGAGAGAGCCAGAGTCTGGCAGCTGCGTTGGCGCCCTGGACTTTTTTTGGCTCAGGTTCGTGTATCCATTGCTTCGTGTTTTTGTTAGTTGGCCTGGCCTCACCATTACAAGACATTTCCTCCCTTTTTGGGCTGCGACTGAGAAGATCAGATTAAGGGCCTGGAATTTGTCTCCAAGAAGAGCTAACATCTAAACCCAGGTATATTTGGAGCTAAAGTGCTCCTTCCTGAACTTGAAAAGAACTTGAAAGCTTTCTAAGACTTACTAAGATACTATTCAACCTAACTCTGAAATACTTTCAAATTTGTTTACTTAAGAATAAAGTGGTGAGTAATACTTGGAGGAGAAAAAGCATAATTTTTATGATTGAACATTTTCTAGTGCTAATACCTGCAGGGTAACTTGCCAATAGCAAGAATTATTAAATTCTAGAATGATCTATGAATGGAGATCATTAAAAGTCTTCTAGCATATTCGTTTTGAAAGGGATAGATAAGTCACTATGTCACATGGTTTATATTTGGTTTTACTTGTATTTAGATAAGTTAGTGGGCTTGCTTTCAGGTCAGCAATGCTATGAAAATCTTATCTGCCTTCCACTGAAAATGACTCAAAATCCTTAAGTATAAACTGGACAAATCCAGAAAGGAACTCAAGGTTCTTTTGTATTTAAACAAACAACTGCATTCCATTTGCTGAATGGCTCAGGGTCTATGAAATTTATTTATTGGTGACAGGTTAAACAGTCAGCTGGAGTGTGTATTTTATGATTAAATTAACCTGAGTTAGGTTAATTATGGTGACAACTGAACCTCAATCCTATATCTTGCAGATTGAACCTTACTGTGACCATATTTAACTCTAAGCTAAAGTATATCAAACACAAACTTCTAACCAGCAGCAGTTTCAGAATCAATTTACATTCAAATAAAAAGGCACTCCAGTGAGAGGCACATTAAGATGTTTAAATTATGGGGCATATGGGATTCATCAAGTAAAGAAAGCAGTTGTAGATCAAGCTTATGGTGAATGGGTTAAACACACAAGAGGGTTTTAGTACATGAGAAATACTTTTTTTTTTTCATTTTAGCAACTTAAATGAAGATGTTAAGAGCAAAAAGCAACTAAGTATCTTATCTTTTTTTTCATTTTAGCAACTTACATGAAGATGTTAAGAGCAAAAAGCAAATAAGATTTTAAAAAATGTCAATTCCCAACATATTTAAAGTTTGTCACTGTTATTACTACAACAGTTTTAAAAATAAGAGTAATTAACACATTTCAATACAACAAACAGGAATGAATGGGAGGGAAGAATAAAACAGAAAAGAAATCTGCAGTTTAAAGAAATTTTCAAAAGAAGTTCCCTTTGTTCTTTCTTCCTTTGTTGATTCTGTCATCTTTACTGTATGTAGATTTCCCCCCTGGATTATTCTCTTCAGCTTCTTTCCTCCAATTGCTAGCAATGAGTCTTATAGTAAAATAGGTGTTTGTTGAATGAAGTGTACAATAAAAAAAAAGTGGTACTGTCTGGATATTTGCGCGTTCACTCATGCAGGACATTATTCCTAAAGAGTGTGCCTTTGGAAGAACAAAGCAATATATGCTCAAATAGTATTTCAAGAGAGAAGACACACACTCCCTTTCATGACCTTCTCCTTCCCATCCCATCTTCTCCATTCTAGAACTGTGGCCTCTCATGCAGCTTCAAGGTCTCTTTCTACCCCTTGTTTCACTGAAACAAGAAAGTGGTGTCAGCCCTCCCTGGTGGCGCAAGTGCTTAAAGCACAACCACTTCAATGTGAGTTTGATCCTCCACCCGGGAGGTTGATCCACAAGGCTCAGCAGCCGGGTTCTGACCCCTCTGCTGCTCCCCTCAGCAGTGTACTTTGTTGATCTGCCTGTTCTGCTCCCCACTCTGTCTCTGGTGAATCCTTTCCCCGCCCCTGTACCACTGGCCTGTACCCCAGTTCTGTATGCATAAATAAATAAATCTTAGGAAGAAAGGATGGGAGGAAGGGAGGGAGGGACGAAATGGTGTCCATCTGTCCATCTGTTTCATAAACCCTTGTACTGTAAGCTGATTCCTGAAGTAAGAAATGTTAGACCCCAAAATTTCACTTCTAATGGTAAAATTTTAAGCAGGCCCTCCCTGGTGGTGCAGCTGGTTAAAGCACAGCACTCAGAAGCTAAAGCCACTTCCGCATGAGTTCGATTCCGCCTTGCCCGGGTTTGCCCACATGGTGCGGCAGACCCCTCCTGACCCTCCAGCTGTGCCCCTCAGCAGTGTACTTCATCAATCCGCCTGTTCTGCTCCCCACTCTGTCTCTGATATAGCCTCTCACCGCCCCTGAGCCTCTGGCCTGTACCCCAGTTCTGTATGTACAAATAAATAAATCTTTAAAAAAAAAATTTTTAAGCAAAGTCCTACTTAAGTACAACCCTAACTTTTCTTAATAGGTAGTATCTATACTACCATTAAGTTTAACAAGTGATAAAATAATTCAAACTAATTGGTAAGCAGTTGATTAAACCCACAATGCCAAAAAAGAAAAAAAAAAAACCTGTATTCTGAGATCTAAATCCAGCCCACCTCCTGTTTTTGTAAATAAAGTTTTATTGGAACAGCACCATTCACAATATATGTATTGTCAATGTCTACTTTAAACTCAAGGGCAGAGCTTGCATCAGACACCCTGTGGCCCACAAAACTTTAAATAGTTGCTATGAGACAGACCCTTTGCAGAAAATTTTGCCAAACCCAGGATTAGGTTGTTCCCTTTTTCAGCTGGCTCTTTATCATCTATTTTTCCAGAATGTACTAGTCCAAGCCCTTGAGTGATCCTTATTTCCCAAATTTTAGTAAAAGCTGCCTCTGTTTTGAGAGCCCTCAGTATGTAGCCTGGAATGCAGAGCCTGGACTTTTGAAACATAAACACTTTGTCTCAATATAATTTTAGTACTTCTGGAACTCCCTAGGAAATGAAAAACACCAAGAAGCTCTTCTGACAAAATTCAACTCATTTTGAAAACACATATCCTTGCAAATACTCTCTCCTTGCTAACCTAAATCATCAACAATAACCTTTTTAGGGAGGCAGACTTGTACCAATAACTTTAAAATGATGTTACTTGTTTGCGTTTGTATTTGAAGTAATTTACTATTTATAATGGATTATAGCAAAGTATAAAAATTCAGTTTCAAATAAAAGTTGGAGGATTAAATGAAATAATCTGGAAGTTAACATCTCTACAGAGATGTCCAGCAGAAAAATATTGTCTATGGGTTTAACATCCATTGTATTTAAAGGTGATTGGCGATATTTTTTTTTCTAACATAAATCATATTTAAAATCAAACAAATTTATTTCAGTGATATAAATATTTATGGAACCAAGAATCATGTGGCTTTTCCAGATTTTATGCTAAGGTATACTAAGAAGTATACCTCTTCTCTCTTAGTAGTGTTACTTTCGAAGCACATCTGCTTGCTAGAAGAGAAAATGAAAGATTTCAATTTTAATCTGAAGTTGAATTCAGGATATTTTTTTAATCTGGCATTTTATTTTAAAGATTTATTTATGCATACAGAACTGGAGTACAGGTCAGAGGTGCAGGGAGTGAGAGCATTCACCAGAGACAGAGTGGAGAGCAGAACAGACAGATGTACTGAAATATACTGCTGAGGGGCACAGTGGGGAGGCAGGAGAGGTCTGCTACCTATGTGGATTATCTCCCTGGCCAGGGATCGAACTTGTGCTGAAGCGGCTGCAGGTAGCTTCATAGTCTACACTTTAATACCTGTGCCACCAGGAAGGGCCCCTTTAGGCCCTTTTTAATCCTTTAGATGCTTTTTGTTCCTTGCTTCCTCTTCCCTCCCTCTTAATCTCAGGAACCTTATTTTGTTCATTAACGACAACTGATTTTTATGAGCCATTTACTTTGAGTTACCAGCTGTAAATATCCATTGCTTGTCTGTTTTTTCTTGTTTTACTTCACAAACTTCCCTTGAACACCTTGCATTTTGCTGTGACATTTCATCTTTCCTTATGATTGAATAGTATTCCAAATTTGCATACACCACAACATGGAACCTGTTGGGCATCCAGGTAGTTTCCAAGTCTGAGCCATTGTAAATAGTTCTGCTAGATGTTGTAAAACAGATTTTTGAGTTGATGGTCTCATGTTCTTTGACTATAAGCCCAGGATACAGTCATATGGTATTTCCATTTTAACTTTTCTAAGTTAAATGCAGATTGCTTTCCAAATGGCTGCACCAGTTTACATTCCCACCAACAGTAGTGTAAGAGGGTTCCTCTTTCTCTGTATCCTTTCAAAAGTTGTTGGGTTTGTTTTTTTTTTAAATGTGTGCCATTTTCATAGGTGTGAGGTGATAGCTCATTGTGGTTTTTATCTACATCTCCATTATTAAAAACAATGAACATTTTCCCATGTATTTATGTCCTGTGGACCTCTTTTTTGATTAATTATATGATCTTCATTTATTAGTTGGGTTTTTTCCTTGTGGTATTGTTACAGGGCAACCCAATGCAAACTGGGAACTGACTGTATACTTAAAAGGATTAATGAAATAAGCCAGAAAGAAAAAGAAAAATACCAAAAGGTTTTACTCATAGCAGGATTGTAAGGGATTGGGGGGTGGGGGAGGAGAGACATAAATAAATAAATGTAATAGAGTAAAAAGAGTAAAAATGAAAATAATGAACAACTATAAACCAGAGACATTTTTTGGGGGGTGCAAGGGGGAATGGGATCAGAATTGGGGTGGGAAGAGTGCACTGGACTGTGGTGATGGCGCACGTGTGAACTGGTGGTGGAAAGTACACAGGGATTACAACTGAGATGAAAAAAATGCACAAAAGGAAGAACGGTGTAAAAAAAAATAAAAATTATAATGAAACTACATATATGTTAGTGAAAGCAAAAAAAAAAGGATTTATAAGATTCAACTGCAGGGACACACAAAAAGGGTTTATTTACAAAAGAAAGAAAAATGAATAACTTAGGGAAATAGAGATATGTTGGTTAATGTGTCCTACCAGTTCCGCTGACCTGGAACCACAGTAGCATGCTGAGAACTGGTGAAAAGCCAAGAGACACACTGTGACCCAGGAGGCCAAAGCCCACATGTCTGGTTTTATATCCAAACAATGGCTGCTTAATGCCAGCCTGTCCCAGCAATCCTTCCTTCAGTGATGCTAGGATTTGTAGTTCGGTGTCTGAGGTAGGGGTGGAGTCTATAAAACTCATATCTGTAGAGTTCCCTCAGGGCATCCTTTCCCCTAATAGTATTATTGTAGTAGCCATCAACTTTTAATTTCAACTTCTCTCCTGATTTTCTTCAAATTTAAGGAAAAATAGAAACTTAAAGAGTAAATATAATTTTTTTTTCTAGTAAGAACACAAATCTTTAAACTGTTAAGATTAAAAGAATCTTTAAAGCTGTTCATTTACCTGCTAATCCTGTATGCGAATCATTCCTTTGAAATTTTTATTTCATAGACCAGGGCAACTAAATGGAATTGGCAGTTTGGTCAGAGTTGGAACTACATCAGAAAGGCTTTCTGACATGTAATCAGTAGAACACAATGTAAGAAAAAAAATAAGCTGGAACACTTCATACCTTTGTGTTAACAATTATAATGGCAGAAAGCATAACTTAGGAGAAAGAATAAGAGGGCCTAAGGCCCAGCTCTGCTACATCATAGCTGTGATGTTCTAAATCCAAGATTGCCTCTTCTATAAAATAACAAACCTACTTCACAGATTTCCAAATATAACGTGAAGCAACACACAACAGTGCTTTGTGTAGAGCTTGAGTCACTCTTACATTATTACCCAAAGAGATCATCATGAAAGATATGACTACTCTGTTGTTTTTGTTGATTTTAACACAGCTGAGAGCCATTTTAAAAAATTCTGTATATATGACTTCAATGACAGAATTAGAAACCCTGCTTCACATACTTTTTTACCATGTACTTGAATTCTTAATTATTTAAGTATTAAAATTCCCAGTTTAAACAAACACCAATCTTGAAATACTTTTGGGGGGGGGGTTATCTTACTGTTGAAAATAGCAAATAATATCTTGCTGAAGGCAACAAGTAGTGCTGTTTACTCACAGTGATTGTAATTTTTGTTATTTGCCTTCTTAACATCTAACAGATGTGGAAAGACATTGATTTGTCCCACCCAACCCCCATGCTCACTGCAACATATGGCACTGGGTCAGATTACACTCTATCTGTGACACAGTAGACTACAGATCCAGGAAGGCAACTAAGTTGGTTCTTTTAAGTTTTACTACTTTATTCAGCATGCTTCTAACATTTCATTCTTTGACTGGCAATATTAAAATCCTAAAGGTGAACAAAATTTTTCAAAAGAATAATCTTATAGCTCTCAAACTTACTGACAAGGATGCATACATATTAAAATTGTATGGGTTGGTAAATTAATACCTATCTGAAAGACCTAGAGAGAGGCACTAATGAGATGTGTTATGTTTTATAGCAATTACAGAAAAGGTCTTGCAGTTAAATTAAAAATGTGACCGCCATAATAAAAATATTGCCATCACCCAAAGTCTACACACAATTCTTAATGAACACATTATAACTATCAAACATAACTACTAAATGAACTTTATTTATGGGCTTTGTGCCATTAGTGACTTTAAAGTAACTGAGCTTCCTACAGATGACATGATCAAACATTGCATATACATGGCCAGTGTGGAAGGTGGCCGAAAAACACTGCTAAACCTAAGAAAGAATCTAGGCCACTTTCACTTAAAAGTTGTACATGGACTGCACATCAATTGTGTCTAATTTCTACACAAAATTTATTGCTCTACCTCCAAAGAAAACTGCAGGGGCTGAAAGCATCTATGGCTTTCATTGTACATCAAATTATTTCGCCACTTGCTATGCTTTGGAAGAGTTGATGATATCTGGATGGAGAAACTAATCTCTTTAAATCTTGTGCAGTCTGTTCTTGCCTGTCTTCCCACAGTGAACAGGAAAAAGCATGAGGAAAAAAGCATGAGGAAAAAGCATGATGCATAAAAGCTCTACATGGCAGCCATCAGTCCTTAAAGCTCAAGTCAAAGCACAGAAAGCAAGACAAGTGATTCTGCGGAGCCGTTCATCCACTGTGCCCCTTCATTTCTACCCTGTGACACCCAAATTCACCCTCTGCTACAACAGCAGCATGGTGAAGACGTTATACCCAGACTGGACACCTGGGGATAAAAAGCAAAGGGCAGACATTGAAATTATCTGAAAGTGACCCCCGAGCATCTTCGGAGGTGATGTGGTCCCCATGAAAGCAAAAGTGGGCAACTTTCCTTTTGGGACTGAGGAATTTGTTGGAGTTTGGGGACCTATCAGAAGGCAGGGTGTTCTCTTCTTTCCACAGAGAATTTAGATGAATTATTATTTGCCATTTTAAGAAACCTTTGTTCAGAAAAGATTTTCATTCTTATCTGGTTGTCCTTATAGATGGAACCAGCACCACTTTGCTTCAGAGCAGTATTTTCAGTGTACCCTAGCTAGAAATTTGGTTCTAGATATCAAACACGAAAATTGAAGGGAAGACCAACAATAATTTCTTTTATTAGATACTTTGCTGAGCATTAAACATCCCAAATCCAAATGATAAAGCGTAGGTCTGTCATTCAGTCCAGCTTGGGTGTGAGTGCACACACACACACACACGTACAAACACGCACACACATCAAAAGAAGAACCTTGCACATTTTATGTCCTGCAACTACAGCATTTTATAGAACTACATACCTTTTAAAAATAACATCCTGGTGCACATGTCCACATTCTCTCTCTGGTCAATGCAGCAAGTCAGATTTATTTTATTGAAAAGAAAGAAAAAGATGTATACCAAAGGGATTATTTAGGGATGCAAATTAAACAAAATGCTGATAACAGCAGATGTCTAGCTGTAATTCACATCCTTAATGCTGACTAATATATTCATAATCAAATGAATATATTGCCAAAAAAAAAAAAAGCTACTGCTAATACCACACCAGCTATTGGTTTCAGTTGTGCTTCTCAATCAAGCAAAATGTTCTTCCCCAACTCCTAACACTACTTTGCTTCCTGCCAATCTTGCAAATAGCTCATCTTACATGTCGTTTTCTCATAAATGCTTCCCGCGCTTGATTGCTTTGCCTGTGTGGCACTTGATTTCAAACTGCCATCCTACCTTTACACACATTTAGATTTCATAAGTGTGAGAATGTCCCTAAGGCATACAAAAATGAGGCTTGTAATTCGATCTGTAGTGTATATTTTACAGCATATCTAGCTTTCTTTATTTACCAGAACTCCCTGTTTGCATCCAATATTGCATTCCCCATCCAGACAAGAACAGAATGGTAAATTTACTCCAGCCAAGAGCCCCTGATATCAACATGTTTAATTTATCATTATTGCAAAGAATAATTTTCCCATGATTAGCGAAATAGAATACATATGTTTTAAGGATCTGCACCCAAACCACAAAAAAGTTGGGGGAATAGGGAAAGAAAAAGAAAAGCAGAAAATAAAAGAGAAAATAGAAGTAATCAGTTACCACATGATTTTTTTGTGGTAAAAAATAGAATATGACGTGCAATAGTGCAATTTTCTCTTGCTAGTCCAGCAATGCAAGTCTTAGTAGGAAATCCATTGATATTCTTTCTGCATTTCAGGATTTAGTTGCGTGCCTGCCGGGGCTGAGAATTCCTGCCAGACTTCTGACTCTGTGTGGAATCACTGAGACTCGAATCACTTTTACTCAGTCCAAGATGACGGAGCTTCATATCCCAGCGCTGCAAAATTGAGAACAGAAAATGGTCACAGGCTCTTATCACCAGAGTCGTGATATCTATCACTCTACTAGGCACCGTCAGATCTTGCAAGCATTTTACAAAAGATTCTCCCAAAAGTATATCTATATCCCAGTGACAATGAGATTGATATTGTATAAACACAATTTTTGACTTTAAAAACTCAAAAGTTGGGCTCTCCCACATGATGCAAGGGGTTAAAGCACAGCATTATGAAGCTGTCTGCAGCCACTGCAGCACAGGTTTGATCTCAGCCAGGAAGGTGACCCACATGGGGTGGCGGACCTTTTCTGTCTCACCCTCAGCAGTGTATTTCAGTCGATCTGCCTGCTCTGGTTCCCCCCTCTGTCTCTGGTGAATCCTCTCACGCCCCACACCTCTGGCCTCTACCTCAGTTCTTGTATGCATAAATAAATCTTTCAAAAAAAAAACCCTCAAAATTGGTAAATCGGTCAAGTTTTCATATCAAATATTTAACCTTAAAATCTCTACGTTAATATAATGTCTATTGATATCTGGGGTTATTTCCTCAGGGAACAAACACAAGTCTGACTTCACAGGTGATCAACAGAAAATAGAAGATTTTTTTCTTTATTTTTCAAATAAGGAATTTGAAAAAAGGGTCATTTTTTCATCTTTCTCTTTTATGTCATGTTAGAATACATCCTTTTAAGATCTATAGGATTTGAGCAGTGAAAAATGCAAATTTTTCTAATATCTACCAATTTTTCTAAGTAATATATCTACAGACAAAGCAGACAAGATTTTACTTCATTCTAAATTTTAATAACCACAATGAGGTTTACTAATATTCATATTAGCAATGTCAATAATGCTTACAAAATGTAATAAATGGGAGTTATATTTTAGGCATTAAAAGTGGTGAATAAATGGCACATCTTCAAACAACTAGCAACAACAAATGTTGGCGAGGATGTGGAGAAAAAGGAACTCTCCTGCATTGCTGGTGGGAATGCAAACTA
>NW_004567103.1:37250754-37303382 GCF_000260355.1 Condylura cristata | reverse complement strand
AAAAAAAAAGTGGTGAATAAAAAAAAAAGTAGTGAATAAGAACTAAAGCTGTATTTCTCAAACATCAATTAAAAACAGACACAACCTGAAGATCTTGTTAAAACTTCACATTCTCATTTAGTGGGTCTTGGATGGAGCCCCAAATTTTCAAACCTAGAAAGCTTCCACACCTTGCCAATGTTGCTGATGCAGGGACTACCCCTGGATAACAAGGAGCTAATGTCAGACTGTCCAAGTTCAAATTCTATTAGTTACCATGCAACATTTCTAGAACTCACTAGACTTCATTTTCATTATTTATTCATTGAACATAACAATAGAATCTGTTTATCAGACTTTTTAAGATAAGAGATGAAAAATGTATAAAGGGCTTAGTGCATAATAAATGATCATATTTCTATCACTGGAAGTAATTCACTTTAGCCCATTTTATACCACAACCTTATTGTATGTTTCATATTAGAAAGCAGTGTGATTCTCAATTCCTCAAACATCTTGGTTTAAACAACCTACTGTTACAGGCTTAGGTAAACAGCCATTTCTACAGCAAAACCAAAAAAGGCCTTTATTTAATTATTGATACCTCCACTGAGAGCAAAGAATAGCCTGAGGGGTCAATAATTATTTAAAAACAAAGAGCATTCTTTATAAAACTCTATTAAATTATTAGATTGACTGGCAAACAAAAGGATCCCAATAATTTTTAGTCAAAACATTGCTTCCACCCTAGATCTTTAACTATCACTATAAGCATGAATTAAAAATTGCTCATTTAATTCTCCCCTTAAGCATGTTTAAATCCAGATTGAGCATATATATATATATATATATTATTTCATAATAATAACTCTTATTTCATAATAACCCCTGTAGAAAGCAATGGAAAATATTTGCATGACTAAGAAATAAACCACATTATCTTGGGTCTTTCCATTATATTGTTTTGGTACCAAGAGAGAAGCAGCAAGCTTTGTTACATGTTTTGCAGCAGGGATGTTGAAAGTTCTTCCAACTGGTACAGGAATTTAGGACAAATTCCTGTTCTGCATTAGCAAGCAGAAAACCAAATTAAAAGAACAGTTAGCGATTCCACTTTCTGAAGGAGGGTTTGTTTTTTTTTTTTTTTTAAATAAACACCAAACTAATCGAAGAATGATACGAAGAGAAATGTCGCAAGTATGCGCTTGAAATACATCTCAATTTTGACGAACCTACTGGGGAAAAGGAACTTAGTGATGTAAAATAATGCCCTCTCCTCTTGGTCACTTAACCGCCAATGTGTCTGCTGTGTCAAGTGCCAGATGTAGAAGATACAACTGCCCAGGGGTGTTTAACTTACCCTGTAAATGTTTCCCCAGCTTTCAGACTCACAGAAGGAGCTTTCAAATTCACAATTCCCACTGTCCCCTCCACTACTGACTCTCTCTCAACTGACTCTCTCTCAATCTCTCTTTCTCTCATCTTTGCCCCTCTGTGCATACTCCCCTGTGTTCCTTTCTTTGAAATAGATTTTGCTTCCTATAGTAAGAAGAAATGCAGTCATATATATAACAAAGTAGTTGACCATATGATTTTTTTTTTTTACAAAAATATATCACTTCCAGAATCTTCGAGTCATCTGTTTAAAAATAAAGCCAAGGAACTAATTTGGTCAGATCTCTTACATCAAGATAAATAAGGCTGTACCTTGTACATAGGTCTCTGCTTCTAATTGCTGGGAGTTCTTTGTTTTCTCCCCTCCTTTGACTACAATTTGTTCAAGGAGGTAATACGGTCAGCTAAAAAATGACATTTCCCAGCTCCCCTAGGCACTAGGGGTAGATGCAGGATCCACTTAAAAGTAAAAATTGTCAGGGCAGTTGGAAAGTCCCTTTTATCTCTTTTTCTTTCTCCCTGGAATGCAGGTCTGATGTTGAAGGTGGAACCTTCATGAACTTTAAGTATAAAAGCAACACTCTTGAAAGTGGTTGCAAAATAAACTAGAATTTGGAGCTAAGCTACAGTGGCGTCACCTCTAGGACTGGACTCTCAATATGAGAAGTTAAACAACTTCAGTTAGATCTCTATACACATGCCGATAGCTCACTCCTCAGAGAGATACTAAAGAAAATTTGGGCCTTGAAGATTTAATTATATATGTATATAGCTCAGGGTTTTTTGTTTGCTTGTTTGTTTTTTAATTTTATAACAGTTTATAGCTCAGGTTTTAATAGTTGTCATGAGTTGACAGAAGCCATTTTGTTTAAATGATAAAAGGTTTTTTTCCTACTTTTATTTTCTATATATCACTTTAACATAAAATGTAGACTCACCTTCACTTTTTTACCAAGTCGATCCTTCCACTTCTCAGCAATAGAACCTTCCACCAACAGTAATCTATATTTTTTAAAGAACCAAACATTTTTGAAAATTAAAATAGGTTACAAAAAATACCAGAATCACTACAAGAATAGAACAGCAAAATTTCAGAATGGTAATTCTTAACTATTTGGGAGTCATGAATCTCTGTTAAGAAACACATGCATTCGTGATTCTCTTCCCAGAAAGGCTTCCCCAAGGATAGATAGTTTGCATAGACTTCTCTATTCAATATATGAAACTGAGGAACCCAACTAAGAAAATCTGTGATCTTCTAGAGACAGACAGATCACAGGTAAGAACCACACAGTAAGAATTCTAGAGAAATGCAATAAGAAAAGGAAAGGCACAGAAATTATTCTGAATTTCAAAGGAGCATACCTGGAACGTTCCTCATCTTCATAGCCCATGATGATGTATTCCTCATTGACATTAAGTGGAGGACACAAACAGCCAGAACTGGTGTAAAGGTTAACGGTGTCTCTGGGAATGTTTACCAGGGAAGATTTTAGAATCTCCTTCACCTCGACAACCGCAGTCACATCATGGCACTTGGTCTTTACCTCCTTAACTTTAGCCCGGATGACTGGACAAAAGACAATAAAGCTGATATACTCAGGTGATAAAAGATAGAGTCCCGTTCAGGACAGAAAATAGTCTTCTTTCTAGTTGATTCTTAACAACTTGAGTGAAGTGAACAGAGAGGAAAAGTCAGTCAGATACTTTTGCATTAGACGCTGGCCAGGAACACAGTAAGCAAACAAACCTGTCCACTCCTTTCCATTTGTGTGTACACAGACTTGTGGGAAATGCAGACTCTGCCTGTATCTCATGGTGAGAAAGGCAACCAGGTAAAGGTTGAATGAATCTGATAAAACTTTCCTTCAAAATTTCATTTTTGGATGTTTTCAAATGTTTATGTACAGTTTCAATCGCTGCCAACAATTTAAGTTATATTAATTTCATAAAATTGTAAATACCTAGAGCCCAACTATGCTTTGTTTCTCTGTTACCATTCTTCTATCAGATGTATTAACAGATTTTATTAAGGGGTCTCTTTAGTATTATTACGCTAAATAGGCTAAATTGTTCCTACCCTAGTTTTACAATCTTTTCCTCTTCTCACCTTGGCTTATTGCTTAGACATTATTCCTTTGGTCCTCTGTTTTAGTATAGATTACCTTTATGCTATGCTATATATATTTATGAATATATATAGATTTATAATTTTTATAAATATATTTATATATATAAATGCATATTTATTTTACAAAAAATGAAATACAGGCAGAGTCTACATTTCACACAAGTCTGTATATGCACACAAACTGGAAGGAGGAAGCAGGTTTGTTTGCTTATTGTGTTCCTGGTCACCGTCTAATGCAAAAGTATCTGATATGTCATTTAAATTTACATATGTAAATATATATTTCATCTTCTTTTTTAATAAAAACTATCACCTCTAGACCTGTTTCCTTCATTTGCTTTGAAGTCAGACACTACAAAATTCCTTCCCATAATGTGCTGTGGATTAATATGATAAAAGTTAAGTTACTAACTAATGGCATTGCATTAATCAACCTACTTCTCTCAGTGGGTATGCTGGCACCTGACTTATTTCACAAGAGTTGGATTTGTCTTTTAATATAAACACTCATTGTCTAAAAAACATTCAAATCAGAGTATTTGACTCAGAATTTAGAAATTACAGTTTTGTTTTTCTGTATTTCTCTCTTTTGGAAGAGTTAAATTCTTTAGATTCCTAATTCTGGTAAGAGTGTTTTATCTTTTTTTAAAGAGGAATTTGAAAATGTCTAGGAAAAAGTAAAAATGTCCACTAGTAAAAAGCCAATGGTTTTTCCCAGGCAACCTCAGTTCTCTTGTTCAATATCCAGGGATGTTAAGCAAAGGAAAACACAAGCTAGTTAAATGAATCCACTTTTTAAAAAAAAAAAAAAAAAAACCTCTTAGGCACATATCTGTAATCCACTTCCATCTGAGTCCCTTCCCACATATCTTAGGGGTTTTAGACAACAAGGGACTGTAAAAAAAAAGAAAAAAATCAATGAAAATATAAAGTCAGTTAATAAACCATCCCTCTCATCAATGCCCCAATGCCATACAGAAACTTACTCAGTAACATTCCACAGAATAACATACACATGACAAAAACTAAGTCACTACTTAACTCTAAAAACTTTAGAACCAAACCTCAATCACCAAAAAAATGATTGTCTCAAGTTTGAGAACATGGAGCATAACAAAATTTTGCCTTCTTGGTGAGCAAAAGAATCTTTATTAGTGTTCTCTCCATTCTGAATTTTAACAAGTGATAAGACTGCCCTTCCTGACATGTCACTTGGGTAAAACAAATGATAAATTCTATACCCAGCCAGAAGACTGTGTCCTGGCTTAATGGAAAAGTGCACATAGCACCCACCAGCAATTAGAGATTAGTGAACTGTACAAATGTTCTCAAACTGATGATTTAAGGACCCAGTGGGTCTAGTATTTTCATTAGAAATTTTTAGACATGTACTTACTCCAAAATAAACATCTTCCCACAAGACTTACTTTATCTTTGAAGTAATTTTGTTAAAGTTCAAGAGCATTCAACTGAATTACTCTGCATTATCAATTACCCCATCCTCATTTTTTTTACAATAGGCACATACAAACACTTAAAGATAAAAATCAACATATATTGGGATTGACAATTTATTTTTTCCCCTTCTGTTTGGTCATTTGAGTATATGCCTCACAAAGAAACTTTGACTAAGCACCATTTGACAATCTTTAAACTAGGAGCAACCTGCTTATTGTTTTACTATGGAAATAAATGTTGTCCTTTCCATCAGTTGTGATCTATGTGCCACTGTATTAAGTTATAGAAAGGGGTCAACTACCTTGTCTAAGCTTTTCTTTCCATTACTTGTCACTTTTAACAAAAAGAGCATCACCAACCATTGTATGGTGAAGGAAGATGGATAAAGTAACAGAAGTACAAACATAACTAACTTTCCCACAACTAGTAAGTTTTCTTATTTTTTTTAGTGTAACTTTTCCTGTGATTTATTTCACATCAATTTATAGAGGAATGGGCCCTCAGATAAGCAGCAGTGCATTAAATGTCTTAAACAAAACAAAAACCCCTGACCATTCAACTTTGGAAAGTGTGTCTATCATTGTCTGAAGAAACTAGATTTCTCTGAATAGAAGGAAAAATGTAAGAATATATTACATTCAAGAAAACCTTGGAAAATTAGGTGCATTTATTTTAAAGAAATGATACAGGAAAGAAAACTGGTAGCATTTAAGTATGGGACACACAAATGCCAAGGACTCCCCTCAGGCCAGAACTCTACCCTCTCTGCTGAGTTTAGGATAAATGTCCTACAGCCTCTGAAACAGACCATGTAAGCTCAATAATGCAGCTCATTTTAACAGTAAAGTTCCCTTTTCAACACCTAATTGCCATGTTTACACATTGACTTGCCATTAAAAGTCTTTTGCAGAGATAGTAGGATGAGCTTTATTAATTCAAAGATGCTGACAGAGGCAGGATAAAATTTCTATGAAATACAGTAAATATTCATTTGTCTCATCAACTGGAAAATTATTGCTTCACCATTCTAAGTATAACAGCAATAGATATTTATGACTGTCGAATGCTAGTGCCCAAAAGTACATTATGACAACTTAGGTTCAATAATCATTAATAAAATAAGACTAGGAATACAACTTATGGAGCAGCTATAAAAATTACATAAGATGGTATATGGAAACCACCTAGCACCGACGCTCCAGAGACAGCATCCTTTTTCTTTGTTCAATTAAATTTATCAGCTCTATTTGGATTAGTAACTCTTCAGTGAATATTTTATAAAAATATCATATTTCTAGGTCAAGCTAGATAACAAAACATTTTCTTAATTGAATACTAACAATTTTTTTGTTACTTTTCAAATCTGTCAATGTTTTCCACAACAGACTCAAGAAATCAAAATTGACTCCTTCCTTCACTTACCCAGTGATGTTAAGACAACTGATAACTCATTTGATGCTAAACACTCATGTTCAAATCTTCAACCACTCAGAAAAGACTCTCCTACCTAATTTGAAATGCATTTCTGTACACTTGATAGGACGGTTCTAAGGCACCATCAATACTGGCTTGTGTGCTTCAAAAGAAAGAATTTTTAGGAATTTCACACATGACACACATTAATTATTTAGGTTAGGGATCTTTTGTTCTGAGAAGTTGCCCTTACTTGTTTTTAGGCATTATTCTTAAACTGTTCCACTCATTTACACAGATATACACCCTTTTAAACACAGCAGATTATAGGGCAACCATGAAGTTAACCTTACCATAGTTGTAATTGTTTCGGAAATAGGTCTTCTGTGTAGCTCTAACAGGCTTACACTTGCAGCGTTCTGAAAGACAACATTTAAGCAATAAGAATAAATTTAACATTAGCTCTTTGTTTGTTCATATTTTGGGGGGTAAGATTAGATCCAAATTTGATGGGGAGAAGGCTCTTAGCAATGCTCCATGTATCATCTCTTATGCTCATAAACTACTAATCTTCAACAAACCCTCCAAATCATGTGGCAAACTATCACTGCATTCTTCTGTAGTACCTGACCCCAAAATCCTAAGAAAGATGTACGTTGTGTCGATGGAGGTAGGATCAATTCTGTGGAGAAGCAACTGTAACTGATACAGCCTGTGGAACCCCAACTGCATCCAAACACATTTTACAAATTACATACCACTTTTCGACAAGTAGTTCCTGGAGCTAAAAGCTAATCAATGAAATAAGCATGTATTATTATAGCCAGTAAACTTAGTGAAACTCTTAAGAGGCCATGAGCCCCCTTCTACAGGTATAACAGCTAGCTTGAAAAGTTTTTACTCTATTAAAGACGAGGCATTAAACATTTGGAGTGTGGGTTACTATATCATTTAAAACATACATAAGCCACAGTAACATGGTAAAATGTCAATATAAAAATAGAAAATACTATACAATTCCCTAAGAAAGCATTTACATTCATGGAAAGATTTATTTGAAATAGCACCCCATGCGAAAGCTTCATTACAAGTTAATTGATATGTTTTTTCTATTTTGACACAGAAAAAAGAACAATCAAAGAAAGGAAGTCAACAAAAAAAAATGATTAAAAGTATCTTAAGTCAGCATAGGAACTGATAAAAAGGCAGAAGCTTTAGTTGACAACATAATGTGTTTTCTAATCAACATAAATTTTATTTCCTGTTAACTTATAAAGTAGCAGTTCCACAGAGGGTTGGTAGCACCCTTACAACAGCTTTCAAGTTCTAGAAATGAACATCTCTTTTGGGGACTGATGTTCTACTAAGTACTGTCATTCTCATCCATAAAAGAAGTGTTTCTTCTTAAAAAAAAAAAAAGTTTCTTAATGCTACACACAGCACTGTATTTGTTCTACAAGTCATTTTAGCACAATCTCTGTGGAATAAAGATTTCAACTCAATAAAACAATGGGTAAAATCAGCACTGATTGTTATTTCGAAGATGACTCTTCAAAACTTATTTTTTTTTAGTGAAACATATGTATCTTCATTTGAAATAAAGTAGAAAGTTACATACTTCTGTTATATAATTTTTTTTAAAGATTTATTTATTTGTGCATACAGAACTGGGGTACAGTCCAGAGGCTCAGGGGCGGTGAGAGGCTTCACCAGAGACAGAGAGGGGAACAGAACAGGCAGATCGACGAAGTACACTGCTGAGGGGAGCAGCGGGAGGGTCAGGAGAGGTCTGCCACACCATGTGTTCACCTCCCGGGCAGGTGGGAATCGAACTCATGCGGAAGCAGCTTTAGATTCTCAGTGCTGTGCTTTAACCCGCCGCGCCACCAGGGAGGGCCAGTGTTATATAATTTTTATTGTGTACCAAAGTGATACATTTTTTAAAGAGACAGATTATTTTTTATAATTGATGTAACACTGATGTAAAAACATGATTCCAAAGTTCAGGATCTCACCTCTTCAAATAGATGTCACCACACCACACCTGCCACCAACGCACCCATAGTCCTCAACCATAGTCCACTGTGCCCCTCCACACTTTGTCTCCACACGCCCTGGTCCCCCTGGTAGTCTTAATTCTACAGACAGATACCTAGGGTTTGTTATTTTGTCTGGCTTTAAGTAATCCTTTGTTATGTGTCTTATATTCCACATATACGTGAAGCCATGTGACATTTGTTGTTCTCCTGACTTATTTCACCTAACATAATCCCCTCCAGTTCCATTCATATTGTTGTACATGAAGAGTTCATCTTTTTATTGTTGAGTAGTGTTTCAGTGTATAAATATACCACATCTAAAGAGAAATCCTTGATACTATTTATGATGAAATAAACAGTCTTAAATTTCCAAATAACCCTCACCCATCTGTAAATAAGAACTTCTGCTCTTTGACATTTAAAAATTAATATCTATTAAAAATAATATACGTAGATAAGTTATCTACTGATATACAAGTGTTCAGAAACTTACTCATGCTTTTATAAATTTTGGGCAAAATTAAACCATCACCAAGTTGAGTTTAATATGAAGTTGTTATCATATCACTTCCTTGAAGTATGTACAAATGAATTCCATAAAACTTCCCAGAAACAGATTTTTCAAAAATTTTATCATAAGATAACATAGCAAAATAGTTAAATAGATATTCACATGGCACTATATCCAACTATATATGTGTACATATACATACACACACACATACATATGTAGCTAGACAATTTTTTAATAGTTAATTAGCTAAACAGTTATACTATCAGCACTAAACTTTGTTCATCCACACTATACTTATTTCTCTTGCTGGTGCCACTCAGAGAGGATAAAGTCATACTATGCCTGTGAAGAACTTTCTATGCCTCAAACCTTAACCAGATATCTAGTTGGAGTAACTAGAAGTTCATTAAAATAACAGAGTAATGGGAAGTGGAATGGGAAGGTTCAAATAGGGAAGAACTTCCTTACATGTATTCATGCTATTTCCCAAGCATTCATATTTAAGGGTATTGATGAAAAGAGTATCTTAGAGAACAGCTCTCGAGAGTTGTCCTTCTCATAAAGTATGTGTACTCACATCTACATATATTACATATCCCCAAAGCCGAAGGGAAATTATAAATAATCATTAAGAAAACCCTAGATGGAAAAAAAAAAAAAGAAAAGAAAACCCTAGATGTATCATGTATTACACTTTTTGGTTTTGGCCACCCTACATAAGAAAATAAGACCTTTCTTTTTCATTACAATCATAGTTGTTTTCTGAGACTTCCAATTTAGTTAATAGTGCTATCATTTCTACTTTAATTCACAAACAATTTTGCTAGTAGTCTTTCTTCCCCAGCTTCCCAAAGGCACAAATTTTTTAAATTTTGTTTTCTACAGTGGCAAAAAAAAAATCATTTATTCAACATTGCACAAAACTACTGTTGAGAAGCAAAAACCTGTAATGGAAATTCCTTGGTGCTTTTCTTAAGGGGAAATAAGGAGCTGATGGTGTCAAAATAAGTTAAGTGTCAAAGAGTTCTTCCAATGTGGGAAAGTTTATTAGAAACTCACTTGCATCAAAGTCTAGAATTAAATATAACACTGGACTATGGAACAGCACACCATCCTGCACTCCACAGCCATCCATATGCTTCTACCAGCGAATGGCTTCCTTAGCTCTCCCTCGACTCTGCACCGTTCTCTAAGCCATTCTCCTAGTATCAGGGATCTCCTGCTACTGTTCATGAAATTGCAGTTTATTGTCGTAGGACGAATATGAGTTTGCAAAAATGTACAAGCCCGGAACTTCATAGAACTTGGTCAGAAATTCAGGGGAGATGCTGTCCATTGTACCACAGTGACTAAATCACAGCCTCAGTGTTGGGACAGAGAGACTTCTTATAAACACAGTTCAGATAGGCATGTGATCACATTTTTTCTCTAGTTTTTTTTACTCATGAAAATTTCATTTACTGAAAACTGAAGTATAATAGTATTTTTTAAAGAGTCATATGATTTAACAAGATTAAAGAATGTTATGTGCCTGGTATGATTATGAAATTTATCACTAGACTTTCACTATCTAATGCAGCCATGTTTGAGTCCAAGTTTAAGTGTGATACAACTTTCTGACTAGTGTTGACCTTTTTTTGAAATTAACCTCTTTTGGCTAAGATTATAATTAGTTTTTCCAGATGCCCAAATCTATCTAGACATGTCCCATTATTTTGGAATAGCTACTATTTATGTATGAGTGAATATTTCTCTGCTTTTTCTAGGAAAAAGATTTTAGATTTATGTGTAGGATTTACTGTCAAAAAAGGTGGGGTAGAAAAATAAACTCCTATTTGTGTTAGCATTTCCATTGTAATTCTATCAAGACTGACTGCAATCAGGTCAGAATTTAAACCATTTTAATTTGCACCAAGTACACTATAAATTTTATATCCTGGCATTTGACCTGAGAGGCCCATTTATCCTCTTACCTCCATTTTAAGTCAGGAGAAGACCACAAATTTTAGATTTTAAAATATGTAAAAAACAAAATTTTAGGACTCCAAAAATCTATATCCTTATCTAGAACTTCTTTGCTAGATCTGTATTATTAACTGCCTGTCAGAGGTATCCAAAAAGTATGTCCTTAAGAAATTCAAACATATATCAAATATATCAACACTGATTACACTGTGAATCTGTCTATTTTCAATGGAAATCATCTTTCTAGCTGTATAGTGCAGGCATATCCATGCTTCTCTAAATGGACTTAAACAGGGAACAAGGACTAACATTTCTTGAGTCCTTTCACTTATTCACATATCAGTTCATTCATTCTACAATTGGTTTTTATCTCTTTTCTATGTGCCAAGCTCTGTGTTAGGTATGAGGATAACTACTGTACAATAGGGACAATCCAGAATAGAATACAGACATTGAACAAATAACTATACACAAAATAATTTATATACATATGTGACTTACATTATGAAAGTACAGTGTTTAGTTAGAACATTTAACTTGAGAATGCTAACTGTTGATATTCAAAGTCTGACATGTGGGCCACCCTGGTGATGAGGGGTTAAGTCTCAGAGTTATTATCTCCTTGGCCTGAGTTTAATTCCCAGCTGGGGAATTAACCCATACATGGCACAGTAGACATCACCCTCCTATCTAGCCCACCGCTTGCTCCCCTGGGTAGTGTATTTCAGCAAATCCACCTATTTCACTCCCTATTCTTCTGTCTCAGGTGAATCCTCTTACCCTCTGTACCTCTGGCCTGTACCCCAGTTCTTCTCTACAAAAATAAAAAAATTGTTAAAAAATTCCAAAGTGCTCCAAGGAAACAATATACAAGTTTAAAAACTGAAAGATGAGTTGTAGTGTAAGCAGAACTCTATCTTCATCTATAAGCAAACTAAACATTCAAAGAAGAGACTGAAAAGAAGCATCTAGTCTTGAGGGAAGAACAGAGTGGAGTTTAACAGTGGAGTTAAAAGCTAAGGGAAGAGGGAGTTCCAAGGAAAAGAAGAATAAAGGGTCCATTGAATTCCAGTGAGAAGAGGAGGATGGGCCTCTGAACAAAGAAGCAAACAGGACTGTGGAAACCAGAGAGACACTTCATTTACTACACAGGAAAAAAATAGGAAAGAGGGGTGCTGATGTCAAGAGGTTTACAAGTCTGTTAGTGGGATGATGAGAGAGTTTGTTCTGATGGTTTTTACTTCCTCATTGAAGGGAGAAGTTAAGTGACAGCTATAGGAGAGTCAGGCTATGGAAGTAGTCAGAGAGAAGAAAAAGTATAAAACAGTTATTGAATGTAAGGCAAATTTTCTAGGCAAACAAGTTAGGATTGTTATAAAATGTTGATTATGTATTTGAATTTTATCTTGAACTTAAAATGAAACCAGTTACCCCAGTGGAGGTTTTTTTTTTTCCCCACCAGCAATTAAAGTTGGGAATTTTCCAGAAAAAAAGGAAGTCAGGGAAATAGAGGGTTTTTTCAAAGCGATAATTCTCATGATAGAGCATGAAATAGCAGATAGTTAAGGTTAGGGCTGACCATATGGAAAGTGGTGATGAACTGGTATCTCCATGAAGTAAAATTTTTAGCAGTGATAGTATTTGAACATATCTGTTGGAATGAAAAAAATGTGGGATACAAAAATTATTAAGTTTGTAGTTATGAGAGCTAACACGCTGCTAGATGACAAGGTCCAGAATATGCCCAAGTCAGTAAATGGCTGGGGTAGAATAACAACCAAACAGTGTGGAGAAGTAAGGCATTCAGGTAGTAGATGAGTGGTCTACTTCATAATCAACGCCATCCAACTGGCAATAGAGATGAATACTGTTGTTGAACTTACTCAGGTAGCCCTGAATGGAGGGTAGGCAATGTATTAATTGGTCAAGTCTGGAAAGAGATGGTAAAACATGCTCAGATTCCATTGTTAGAACCACTTACCATCCTACATTTTAATTTAAATATATTATTTGGGGGAAGGCAACTATATAAAAAGGGTAGAATGTAGAAATCATACTGGTATTATACTTGCACAAGAGTTGAACCATTCCACAGTAAAAAGAATGAAATGATATACAGAACTAAGTGGATAAATTTTTTTTTTTAAAGATTTATTTATTTGTACATACAGAACTAGGGTACAGGCCAGAGGTTCAGGGGCGGTAAGAGGCTTCACCAGAGACAGAGTGGGGAGCAGAACAGGCAGATCGACAAGGTACACTGCTGAGGGGAGCAGCGGGCGGGTCAGGAGAGGTCTGCCACGCCATGTGGTCACCTCTGGGGCAGGCGGGAATCGAACTCATGTGGAAGTGGCTTTAGCTTCTCAGTGCAGTGCTTTAACCCGCTGCGCCACCAGGGAGGGCCCCACTAAGTGGATAAATTTTAAAAACATTATTTAAGAGCATAAGAAGCCAGACACAAAAGAACATGCAGTGATTGATCCATTTGCATAAAGCTAAAGAACAAGACATAATGCTATGGTCATAGAAAATCAGGCCTGTGTTTGTGTCAAGGTGTGGTGGGTGTTTGGGCACAAGGGAATATTCAAGAGCTACAGAAATGTTCTTTATCTTCATCTGTGTAATAGCTTTAGGGATATATACATTCATCAAACTACAATATGCCATATACTTCAGATTTGTATGTTTTACGATAAATTATACCTCAATAAAGTACATTAACATCAAAGCTCATGACATTTTTATTTTTTCATAAATTTTGGACTTTGTCATGACTGAGTAGCTGCTCATTATGTGTTTGAAATAACATTTATTGCCTAAGTATAATATGGGGCAAAGACTATTATATTAGATTTTACTTTGGATTAGAACAGTATGTAAAAAATGCAGTGAAGATGATTGGTGAACTGAGGTAATATAATAAGGCTTTAAAAAGTAAAAATAACATTTGCTCAATTTAGCTGGAAAAATAAACCTCAAATATTGTAATAAAGGTCTCAATTCATAGTAATTTGCACTTTGTAAAAGGGAATTGCTTAAGATTGAGAGGACTAACACTGCATTAATAAGAAAAGGAAATTTAGCTTATTCCTTTAGGATTTATGTCCTTGGGAATTTTTAAATAAACTGCCTTTCACAAGGTTTCTGGATCCAAGAGTCATTCAGGACCTATGAAATACAGAGTCAAAGCATGTTGCCCATTTTCCCTTTCACTTCTCAAGTGTTATGTTTTATGATGATTTATGCTTGAGGCAGACTTAAAGAGGTCAATTAACAAAATAACAATGTGGGCTTCACGATCTTTCAGAATATGGTTCTATTCAGCATCCAGCACATAGAGAAGAGGTGGAAGAGGCGAGAAATGGACTCAGGAGCTCACTCTCATTTGTGTCCTTAGCACACAGTAATGGGGGAGATACTCAAATTTTGAATAAATGGTGTGGTGGACGGACTTGTAGACTATGAAGTTTCAATACTGGGGTTATTGGAAAACAGTGGTGCCACACATACTGAAAATCAAAATTGCAATGAGGAAATTTTTAATGAAAAGAGAACCTTAATTAATTAACATATTGTATTTGAATATGAATAGGTTGAACAGATGGAAGTGCTTGCTGAGAAGAAATGTGGGATTTCTGAGAGAATGACCAGAATAGTCACAGCAGCCATGATAACTAAGCCTCAGTAGCAAAGAAGTGCAAAGAACCTCAGGAATGCCTGCAAGTAGACACAGGAGAAGAAAAGCACAATTGGGTAAAAGCTCTGGGAAGAGAATGTTTAGGAATGAGATTTGGTCAACAGTTCAACTACTGCAAAGTCATGGAAAAAGCACATATTTGTACTACTGTAGTTATAAAAGTCCTTTTCTTAATTTATCAATTTTTCCTAATAAAAGTTGGATACCCCAAAGTAATTCAGCCACTACAATCAATACCTAATTGCATCAAAGAAAAAAACTGGGTTTCTTCCCAAAATTAATAGGAAGTCAAAGGGGGAGGAAAGAAGCTTGTAAAAGAAAAGTGAGTGGGCGTACATTAAACATTGGCCATTCAGTGCTGGAGGAGGCAGCAGGCAACAAGGACACTCCAGTTAGTTGCTCAGCAGCCAGTGCTCAGAGAAGTTGTGTGAAGCACCTTCGGAAAAGACATTAGTGAAAACTCTGGAAGAGCACCCAACTTATTAAACCATAATGTTTCTGTAATTTGAAAATATTGTCAGAGGAAAATTCTGATTCATAACAATCTGATTTTATACTAGGGAAAAGACCCAGAGAAGTAATTTGGTCATGTTCATATAATTGACTGGTGTCAAAATTTACCAATTTGATCACCTATTTAGGGAAATTCGTGTTTTTCATATAAATAACTCATAAATTGGTAGCCACCAGAAAGAGAAAAGTGTATTTTTTTTTCAAAATTGCTTCAATTAAAACAAAACTTCACTGCATCATTTGAATAACTGCTCTAATTTTCTATGTTGATTTGACAGAGCAAAGGATTATGAAACTAAATTTATTTTTCTCCATACCCCAGGCTAGGGAAACGAGAGAGCATCTACTCTTTATGATAGGGAGCTTATAACAGAAAAGCATACTCTCAAATGGGAAGCCTCTCAGACACAGTCATTTATCCCCTCAGAAAGAAAAAATCACTATGCTTTGAGGCAAAGGATAAATTAGCTGTGTGAAAGAATTTCTTCAAATTCCAGACAGAAACAGCTTGACACTTTTGAAAGAGAAGTTATGTGACTTACAATGTTTTTGTGTCTTCTTCATTTCCTGTCTTATCATAATCAACCTCAGCTGTTAGTTACATAACTCCAAGGTATAAAATTTTGAGTGTGAACAAATTAAAAATTTTTCAATAGATGTGAATATATCCATGTGTTTTTTCACCAGCAGAGCAAATTTGGATTTGCCTGTTTGTTAGTTTGTTTTCATCACTCCCATTATACCAAGGAACAGGAAGACATTTATAAGAGAGGAACAGTAAACACTGAAGCCAGGAACACTGCACTCATTCAGCTGTACGTGTTGAGCTATTTTTATATATTATTTATAGTGTTGTTGATCTCTTCTCTCACACACACCTTGAAGTGCGATATTATTCTAACCATGACTTCTGGACAAATTGATAGCACATGTATATGCCTGGCCACAAATTTTGACTCACCAATTTTACTATTAGACACAGGATTTGGGTTTGGACCAAACCTAAGTAGGAGTGATCCTTAAAATGGTGCCATTACTAAGCTCCACTGATTTAATGACACTATAATAGCATTGTCAATTACATTAGGAAGGTGACAAAATAATTCTAAATAAATCATTTTAATTTGTTTATGTTTTTTAAAAGATAAATATTTGCTGGGTTGCCTTTGGCAGACATGGCCTCAGGTTAAATACTTGTCACCCTGTAAGAGTTGCTGGAAATCAATGGTGAAATCTGTTCCAATCTAATGAAATGGATGTTTCAGACTTATTTACAACTTAATAAAGTACAGTTTAAAGCCATGCTCCCCACCCCCCCACCCCACAAATGTGATTTTGCGTTTCCTGGTTTTAGGTTAGTGGCAGTGGATCACCATCCAAAGTATTATGTACAAGATATTGTAAGAATACAATTCATATAACTTTTATTATATTATGTTGTTACAACTGCTGTATAGGTATTGTTATTAGGTATTGTTGCTAATCTCTCATTGTGCCTTATGTAGAAATAAAACTATCATCCCCATGTATGCATAGAAAAACAGAAAATAGTACTGAATCCTATCTGTGGTTTCAGGCACTGGGAAGCCTTGAACTACCTCCTGATAAGTAGGCTCTCTATCAGTGTTCCAGATTCACACATAATATAACTTACTAAGCAGGAAGGACACAAAGACCCAAACAGTGCAGATTACTAAAGAACAGTTAAGAAAAGAAGATGCATATAGTAACTATTTGTAGGTATATTTTCCTTATAGAAAGAAGTATAGCTTTTGTTGTAATAAATACTAGGAACAACCCAAATATCTAGGATACCTGGACTTAATGAAATGTGGTATACTTGGATGTGGTGGAATATTACCTAGCAATGAAAATTTTGAAGTATTATTTTACATAACATAGTAAAAAACAAAGGAAGCCACATGTGCACATTAAATATACATATATACATACACATATGTATATTTATCCTAGGATTTCATTCATAGAATTTCAAACTCAGGAAAAATTAATCTCTGCTATTAGTATTCCTGCTGTGGTTAACGTGGGGGAAAAGGTTGTAGTGATTTGGAAGAGACACAGGGAGGTTTCTGGAGTGCTAGTGATGTGTTATCTTGATCTGTGTGGTAGTTATATGAAAAGGTTTATTTTATGAAAATGCAGTTGTATGCTTAAAATTTGTAATCTTTTATGCACACATGTCATGTTTCAATTCAGAATTTATTTTATGGTAAGATGGAGTAACTGACACAGTTACACAACCTGAATACAAATGCATGCAGCAGCTACATAAGAATGCCGAAAAGTATAGCAGAAGAGCAGCAGAAGATGGAGAAAGAAGACCACACCATCAAACTGGTAATGAGTTCATCACTTTTCTCTTTCTGGTATGCCTAAGTCTTGTTTCAAGACTGGGAATAGGCATTGTGTAGATAATGCTGTGGGAGAAGCCCTCTAGTTCTGGCTCAAGCAGTGGGAGAAGGGACCCCTAATACTGCATTTTCTTGTATTCCATCCCTCAAGTGATACTGAGGCAGTGGTAGCAACAACAGAAGCAGCAAGAGAGGCTCTCAGAAGTCTGAAACACTAATGGAGTGTTAAGTGACCCTAGCATAATATTCAAAGTGCACATGTACAATAAAAATTTACTCTGCATATCAGCAACCAGGAAAATCTCAGTCATTAGGGAGAAAAGTCAGATGCTGAAACCATCCAATGATGACTTTAAGGCAGCATTTATAAAAACTCTTCAAAAAGTAATGGTGAACACTGTTGAAGTGAATAGAAAATCTCAACAAAAATTCTATCATTATATAAACAAAGTAGAAATTATAAATTTAGAAATTTTAATAACTACAGCACAAAATTTATTCAATAAATTTAATAGCAGAAGACAGAGCAATAGGAGTATCAAATCTAAGTAACAGAAAGAAAAAAGATGGGGAGGGGGAGACAGTCAAAGGCATATGGAATAAAACCAAAATATGCAACATTCATATCATCATAACTCAGAAGTAGACAATACAGATACAAGGAAATGATACCAGAAGGCAGGATAGAAATTATAAATATCAGTGTAAATAAAAGGGGTTATTCAAGAATTAAATTAACATATTTAATGCCTAAAAGAAGTTTTAGTAGGTGAGAAAAAACATAACATTATGAAGTAAGCAGGTATACATAGATTTGATAGAAATGGATGGATGGATAGATGATAGATTGAAACAAAGACAAATTGTGTGTGTGTATATGTATGAGAGATAAAGAAGGACGGGGGGAGGGAGATTCAAGTAAACAGAAGAGCAAGAAATAGAAACTGGGAAGGAAAATGAGGAGGAAGAAAACAAAATATATAACAAAATAATAAATCTAAATAGAAATGTGTATATAATTACATTAGATACAGAGGGTCTAAGAAAACAATCAAAAGACAATGACTGGTGGAGTCGGTGAAAAAATCAACACCAGCAAAAAAACAAACAAAAGAATACTCAATTATATGATGCCTATAAGAAATTTATTTAAGACATAGTTATACAGGTATTTTAAAAGTAATATATATGTGTGTGTGTATACACACACACACACACACACATGTATCTTGCAAACACTAAAGTGATTATATTAATATCTACCAAAATACATTTTAGAGGGGAAAAATAGAGAAAATGAGACATTATGGAAAGTGTCAGTTCACTAGTAAGATATAAATATACAAAATTTGTATGCGCCAAATAGTTTCAGAATACAAGAAATAAGGCAGAGCTGAGAAAAAAATCCACAATATTTGGAGAGTTAAACACTCCTCTTATTTGCTCAATGAGCTGCACATTTTTATATTCCTGAAAATGTGCAGGAATATAAAAGCACCAAACCACACCTCAACTAATCTAACTGATGTTTAAAAAAACATTCCACTGAAGACATTTCCCCCAAGCTCATTTGTAGCATTCACCAAGCTAGATCACATCCTAGGTCATAGAATAAACCTTAGCAAGTGTAAAATAATTGAAATCAATCAAAATATGTTCTGACCATAAGAGAATTAGAATTAAAAAAAAGCTCAAACAGAGAAAAATCTCCAGCAGCAGCAATTTGATGACACCATTCTAAATAACTCCCAATTCAGAGTACTGTAAAGGGAAAGTATAAAATATTTCAAACTGAAGAAAAATTAAAACCTGCCAAAATTTGTGCGATGCAATTAAAGCCATTCTTAGATAAATACCTACATCACTATACTATTATATATGAAAAGAAAGTCTCAACTAATAATCTAAACTTATATCTTAGAACCCCCCAAAAAAAGGCAGCTAGATAAATTCAAAGCTAGAAAAGAAATACAAAAGAGCAGAAATAAAAATGAAAAAAAAATCAATAAAAAGGTGATTCCTTATATCCAAAACACATGAAGAGTTCTCAATAGAAAGAAAGAAAACAACCTAATTTGAAGATGGCAAAAAACTTGGAACAACAGTTCACCAAAAAGATAGATACGAATGGAAAATAAACCCATGAAAGATATTCAACATCTTTAAGCACTAGGGAAACACAAATTAAAACACTGATGAGCATACCTATGAAAACGGTTAAAGTTTAGAAAACAGTAAAACTGACATTACCAAGAACCTGAAAGACTGAAACAACTTACACATTGCTAGTACAAAACTGGTCATTTTGGAAACAGTTTGGCAATTATAAAATATACCCTTACCAAATAACCTAGTTTTCTTATTTCTAGATATTTACCTTTGAAAAGTAAAAACTTATGTTCTAACAAAAACCTGCACAGGAATATTTACAGTTGTTCTACTAAGATTGACAAAAACTGGAAACGGACTAAATATCCTTAAAGATGTAAATGGATAAACAAATGGTAATATACCCAAGAAATAAAATATTCAGCAATTAAAAGGACTAGGAATGCAGGCAACCATTTGGATGAATTTCAAAGGCATTATGATGAGCAAAAGAAATCAACCTCAGATAACACACTCTTTCAATCAATTCAAATGACAATCTAAAGGCCTTCTGGTGCCCTTTGGGTTAAGTCTCAGGGCTATCACCCCAGAGGCCTCAGTTGATTCATAGGCCACAGCAGACCTCACCTGTCTCTCCTACTCTTCTCCTCAGCAATGTATTTCAGTAGATCTGCGTGTTCTACTTCCCACTCTGTCTTTGGTGAATCTTCTCAATCCCCAACTGTGGCCTACACCCCAGTTCATCTATGCATAAATAAATGTTTTAAAATATAAGTAAATAATGACAATCTCAAAAAGATAAAACTAGTAATGGACAACAGATCAGTGATTGCCAGTGGGCAAGGAGGGGAGAGAAACTCAGAGAACAGGGAGGTCTGAGGTTATGAAACGGTTCTGTACAGTGATTGTGGTAGTGTTTATACAAGTCTTGCATGCAGTAAGAGCTATAAAACGTTTAATAGAGAGAAAAGTTCAATTTTACTATATGCAAAAACCAGAAAGATAGTAATATACTCACCACTGCTTGCCCCTCTACAGTTTCCATTACTAGAATCCATAGGAAAATCTGAAAGGTGATACAATGAAGAAAGAATCATAACATACTCACTATTATTTCAAGAATTGCCATTTAAAAAATCTAAATCAGACACATGTTTGATTTGGGTTAGAACCCAGGTGCCTCAAGAAAGAGGATTCTTACTGATGTTTTGAGGTTGGCACTCAACAGTTTGTAGGTCAAATAAGGACAAGACCTATTCTTTCATGCAAATAAAAGATGATCCACCCTTTTGAATCCTCATCAACTGCAAGAAATGTCAAGCTTTAAGAAAGTTTTTTTTTTTTTAAGTTTCATGAAATTTACAAATTGTAAGTGTCCTACCATTAGGCACTCACCCCAACACTGGTCTTTTGATACTTGAACCAAAAGAACCAAACACACCTCCCCTAGTCATGGTGTTTCTGTGGTTAATTAAGCTCTTATATTGTGCTTCACCATCACTTCACAGAACAAATGTACCACACTTTGCTGGCATGCACTCAAATCCTTAGGACTAATGAGAACATTAGGAAAGTTCTCAGAAGACATACAAATGACAACAGGTGTATGAAATGGTGCTAAACATCATCAATTATGAGACAAAGGCAAACTATAACAATGGTGAGTGTGGTTCACACCTGTTAGGATGGCTAGCTAGTACCAAAAAGACTAGAAATAACAGTGTTGGCCAGATCTGGAAAAAAGCCCTGTGCATTGTCAGTAGGAATATAAATGGGGTTAGTCACTATGGAAAACATGAAGATTGCTCAAACATTAAAAACAGAATAGCCATGTAACAGAAATTCCACTTGCAGGTATTTAAGAAAACAAAACACCAACTGAAAAAGACATATGCATACCCATGTTCACTAGAGCATTACTTACAGTAGCCAAGAAACAAATGCTCATCTGTAGATAAATAAAATCTAGTATATATACACATACACTAGATTATTACTCAGTCATTGAAAAAGAAAATCTCACCATTACCATTTGTGAAAACAAATAAGGATATTTACACTAAATGAAATAAGTCTGACAAATACTTCAAAGCCTACTAGTTAGATGGCATCTAAACACAAACACACACACCTCTTCATAAATAGAGAACTTACTGTCAGAAGTGGGGGTAACAAAACAGTAAAGAACATCAAAAGATACAAATTTCCATTTACAAAATGGGGGTGTAACTATAGTTAACAATACATTATCCAGGGCTTACTCAAGCTAGTGCAAGTAATAGATGTGGCAATGATTAGACAGGGCCTTTAGCTGCAACAGTAACTTTGTTACTGGTGTGCAGCAGGACCCCAACAATGAGGGCCACAGTAGTCCTGGAGCAGGTTTGCAAGGCAAGACTCTGCTGCTTGAGCAGAAGTTCTTGTGCCAGTTATTGAAAATATACAGGCTAGTAAAAGCTGATCATGCGACTGTGGTATGAGGAATAAGGTCTTGAGAGTGGGACAGGAATGGGGGACAAAGCTTTATAAGGAGCAGGGAAGGGGACATCATGACCATGTGTCAAGAGATGATGCTATCACAGCAAAGTATGATGTTATCACAGCAGAGTTATCCCAAGACCACCATGGAGAAAGTCATGTAATCAGGTCACAATGGTCTAAGCGTCGAGAGGCCTGCCTCTTGAGACAAGCTGCACCATAGGGAGTCAAAGAATGTTCTGCTGTGATTTGTGCATAGCAATACATCACAGTTGGCCACAAGTGGCCAGTGCATAGGAACCCACAGCCATTAACTTTTTTCATGATTCTATAATCCTAGACAATGATAATTAAAATGGTAATTATAAAAGTTCTGTGTTCTAGTTATGATAGTACCTCAAATGAGTAAAACTGAGTTCTTCAGTGTTGCTTGGCAAAGCACCATGCTGGCAAATGCTGTTCCACTACACGTTCTCATCAACATGCAAAATCAGTACTTTCACACAAGTGATTATAGTTTATTAATCCTTTATGTTCTGTGTTAGATGTGAGAATCTGGAATGTATAGTCTTTGTTATGGCAAAAGTGCAGCAAACATACTATCTTCTATCTTGGAATCCATTGTCCAAGGCAGTCTTTTAGGTTCTTAAGCTGAATATAAACAGATTTACAAAGTACAATTAAAATGCAATGTGATAATCAATAGACACAGACTCTCCACAAAGGAGTTTTCATGAGTGAAGTAATATAGTACAGAACGGATCTGGTATGAAATCTTCTTTCTCTTAAGAATTTTATGAACTTGGACAATTAATTTCTATATGCTTCCACTTCTGCAAAAGTAGGAATAATAGTCTCACCACTTAGTTATTATGAAGATTAAATAAATTAACAAACAGAACACATTTTGAACAGGATCTAGAACACGTAGAATGCTATTTTTTTCTGTTGTTGTTAATGATTCCCCATCTTGAGGCTGTCCTCTCCTGGTCATATTGTTCTTAAACACTTATATTGTGTTTTTCCATTTACCTCATATAAATAGCACTTTTGTTACTCACAATCCCCAGTGGCAAAAGACTAACTCAAGATAGAGCATTAATGGCAACTTCAGAGTTCCAACTAAGATCTGATAACTCTAGAACTATCACTTTCTCTAAATTGAGAAAATAAAGTCAATTTTTAATTATTTAAACTATAGATTGGATATGATAAGATTAATGTTAATTAGACTTACTATCATTTTGCAAAATATGCAAATATCCAATCATTAAGTTACATATCTAAAGCTATTAGTTATATCAACTGTGTATCATTTTTTAAAATTTTTTAGTTATTTGGTTAAGTAGTGGTCTCTTTCATTAGCCCCAATAAAAAGAGAAAGATTGAATATAAAGTAGATAATTTTCTATTTGGATATCTGTGAGGGAACATACACAAAATGATATATTAAAATACTATTTGGGAACTACATAATAGTCTACCACCAATAGGGTCAGATGTAAATAAAATTAAACACCATAACACTCAACTACTCTACTCCATCCAGAAAACTTCATTATTTTACATGATGAATCCTTAGAATCATGTTTTCTCTCTTGTATTAATCTAAAATTTCCATTTCTCCTTTCCATTCCATTTTCCTCTTCATATCACACTAAATAATTCTTCCTTCTTCGCATTTGGCCCCTCAAATATTTGTGGACCAGTGCTAAAGAAAAGGCTGCCTGTTCCTCAGAGAGTGGAGAAATGATTAAACAGCAGTTCATGCATGGAAAAGTTGGCACAGCTCTGCCAGGCCAGAGAGGGGCTGGAGAAATGTGTTGGGCAAGAGCTGGGGTGACAAGTTACCACCACCACGGAAACCAAGAGTGACTGAGGAGTGATTATAAGGCTTTGGCAGGGCAAACCATAGAGGTTGTATCAACTGCTGTTAAATAGAACATTTTTTACAATTTTCTACATTTCTGAGATACACTACTTGTAACTATCAGACATCCATTAGGTACTTTCTTCCTGAGATTCTCAACAGAATTTGTTCTTGAGTCTAGGATTCAAGTCATTTTGTATAAAATGCAGTATTAACTATCAATTTCAGAAAACGAGGATCTGCCTTCCCAGTTCTCAGTGTGAAGCTTGTTCCATAGACCAGAACTGATAAAAGTTCTAGACTTCATTTGCATAGGCCTACAAATTCAAAAAAGGAAACCTTCAAATTTGATATAACAATGATAAAAATTGTAACACAGCAACAGCAGCCACAATTTGCTAAGTACTTACTATGTATCAGGTACCAGAATTGTAGTTTAATTTCATCTTTACCATGCCAGTACAATGCAGACTATCTTGTTCCCATATTACAGATCAGAAAATTTATGAATCAGAGTGGTTACATAATTTTCCTATAAAGTTGACATGAGGCAGAGTCAAGATTTAGCACCTCGTCTGCCCAACTCTAAACACATACTCTTTGTAGTCACAATACAATATTAAAGCTTTGAATAAACATCTTGATTAGCTGGCTGAATAACTAAATTGTTCTGAATTCTCAAGAAAGAAAATAAAATAGTAATACATGAAACCATAACTCTATAGTAATTATAAGATGTGGAAAAAGAATGCATTCAATGTGAATATTTTAGTGATGTTCAGAATATGATCTTTGCCTTATAAATGTAAATTTGTCCTTAGTTTGTGAAGCAATGCTCCATTTCAATAAGATTTTGCTTTGTAAGGCGTCCTAGCTTGTTTGTGGCATCACACTGCTCTGAGGGAACAAATCTGTGTAAATAGTAGGATTTGAAAACCCTCTTAACTGTGAGGGAATGTCAAAGATAGTCCCATTTTATTCGAGGATACCTCATTTTATTAGTTGACGGGATAGACTGTAGTCACAAGATATAGGGATTCTGTTTCTACTTGGAAGAAGGATTAAACCCTGTTTCATGAACTACTGAACCATGGAGTATATTGCATTGTAAACTGAACTGACCACATGTGGTAGTTCCTAAGTAATTCCAGGTGCCTGACAGTTTGGCTGAGGATACTGAATGCAATTCCAGGGCTAGCTGGCCCTGGAAGCCTAAGGACCCTTCAGGCTAAAATCCCCCACCCCACCCCATTGCCTGTTCCCACTTTCCCTTCATCTCTCACCTGCCACCCCAGTCTCAGACTCACAGTGAAGGTTACGGTAAGGGGGGGAGGGGGCAAGGGAGACAACCATGGAAATATGGTTCCAACTGCCACTTAGTCCCTACTTACTTTTCTAGCAAGAATGCTTTCAGCAAGGCAGATATAACATTTCAGTGCAGCTCAGAAATCAGGTCCCGCGGACTGACAAATTGTTTCCATGCATATCCTATCTGTGTGCTTCAATGAAGCAATTGTTCTACATTTGATCAGTAATGACACTCGGGGAGACTGCTTGCCATCCATGCTGACTGTGTGGCTTTGTGAGCCATTCACCTTGCCAAACCCCACTCATCTAAGGTCCATCTCTGAAGGATTTATTTATTTATTTATACAGAACTGGGATACAGACTGGAGATGCGGAGGGTGAGAGGGTTTACCAGAGACAGAGTGGGGAGCAGAACAGGCAGATGATCAAAGTACACTGATGAGGGGAGCAGAGGGCGGGTCAGGAAAGATCTGCCTGGCCATGTGGATCACCTCCCGGGCAGGCTGGGATCGAACTCATGCGGAAGTGGCTTGAGCTTCTTAGTGCTGTGCTTTAACCTGCTGAGCCACCAGGGAGGGCCCTCTCTGAAGGATTTAAAAGCGTATCTCCTTTAAGGAGAAAAATACATTTCAGCAAGAACCACAGCCCCCTTGTTTCCAGCCCTCTAGCAATAGAGGAGTACCACGATTTCACTGCCTCTCACAGCCTGACAGACCTGAGGGGCAAATGAGTGATGCTTCTAAAATCTGCAGTTTGTGAGAACAAACATTTAAGAAGTCCAAAGACTAATAAAAAATGTGTTCCTTTCCAATTATTTTACATAGCCAGTTATTGGTTCTTTATTAAAATCAAGAAGATGCTAATAATAGCTTAAGGATCACTATGCACTACTCGAAGTGATCATTGAAATTTTTATGAAATCTCTTGGTTTAGTTTTAGTTTTTCAGCTATTTGGACAAGACCTTTGCCTTTTTCACTCAGTTTCTATTAAGGGAATCAGTGAACACAGAAAACAATTTTTCCAAATCAATTCCCTGACAAAACAAGAACTATTCCCTGGAAGTGAACTAAGGACACGAGTTTAGGCAGAATAAATTCAGAGAGAAGAAAAGCTGATCCCCAAGAAGTGAAGAAAGGTGGAAGCAATCAAGGCAATGCATCTAGGAATAAGAACAGGTTTGATATGGGGAGGGTATGGGAGAGGATCATTTGTTAAAAAAAATAAAGGATTTATTTTTAAAGCATAGATATGGGTGAAATTCAAGCACTGGGTTAATTGGTAGAAGTGACAGAGTTAGAATTAAGCAGATCATTATGAACTAGGTTTATCTGGAGATCTTTAACCCCACACTAATGAGAAAACAACTTGTGATTGATTGCATTAAATGTAGCACTGCAATAAAGTTTTATGGTAGGGAAAAACTGAACTGAATGTGTGGTTGATGTATATACAAAGAGTATAAAATAAGGTACGAAAGAAATTATTTGCAGAGCATAATACTGGGACAAGGGGTGAGATCAAAAATAACATTAAATGAGTGCATGATGATAACATGCCTTAAATATAACTCCTTTCATCCATATGTCATTTGCAAAATGACTTGAAGGCATGTGGGAATGTGAAAAGAGCCTAGCAATTTCTCTCTGCCAGCTCTGTGGCTGAAGCAAGTCACAGGAGCTAATTAGCAGTGCATAGCAATGTTTCACAGCTGTTTCAGTGTGGAATGGAAGAACAATTTATCTCATTGAAAGGAGGGGGAAATTTAAGGTGAAGGTAATTGCTCAAATTGGGTTTTGAGCAAACATACCACTAGCATCTGTGGGTTGGAATAAGGTTACTGAAATTATCTTGGTAATTTTAATGACTAGAAGAAAATAAGGCCTCACTTACTGTTTTCTCCCTACAATCTTTACAAGCAGCTAAATTACTAAAGATACAGGAGATGCTGGCCAAGAATACAAGAGAATCAGGCAAGAAAGCTCAGTGCTTGTAAACAAATTAAGAAAGAAAAGAGCATCACTATAGAAGATGTGATTACTTCACCATGTAAAGCAGAAGGCTAAGGGTCAGCGTTGAGTAGAAGTGTGACGGGCAGGGAACAAACAATACGTTATAGAAAGGCAGATCACCTATTGGAATAAAGTGCATGACTTTGGGAGGGTGGTAAGCTGAAAGGAAAATCAAGAATGGTACTTGACAGACAAATAATTAAGAGATAGCTTGAGAGAAGTCCCCTTGCCCCCTCCCCAACCCCCCCCCCAAGGGGGAAAAAAAAACTCGCAGAATTAGAGAGTAAGGCAACAATAAGGACTCCTGAAGCGAGAGAGCTGCAGCGCTGGGGCAGAGGCTGAGCAGTGCCAGGGACTCACCCGCTCCGTCTGCGGTGACAATGGCCTCGGGAGAGATGCACACCCCGCGGTCATAAACCGGCAGCTCCTCGCAGGCCAGGCTCTCCGGCCACGAGTGGCGGTACTTGATGAGGATGGGCTCGCAGCCTTGTCGGGCCCGCTCGCACACGGACTTGCAGGGCTTGATGGGCTCGTGCTGGAAGTCAATGGTGCAGATGGGTGCATACATGGCACAGAGGAAGAATAGCAAATCAGGGCTGCAGTGGGTGCCCAGCAGTCCTTCGAACTGCTCGATGGCCAGGATGGCGTTGGCCTGGGTGCTGTGGTGCAGGTGGTTGGGCATCTTGGTCATGTTCCAGGGCAGGGACTTGCACAAGGGGATCCGCACAGGCTCACAGGCTGCAGCCCGAGCTCCGGGCACGCTGAGCAGGCCGAGCGCGGCCAGGGCGAGCAGCCCGGCCCGCAGCAGCAGCATCACTCCCGGGCTGCCGCAGACCATAATCCCCGCAGGACAGAGCAGGGTGCAGCCGTGCCGAGGACGCCGAGAGGCCCGCTCCGCCGTCTCCTCCTCCCCCCTGGAAGTGGACACAATGATCTGGGAGCTTCTCCTCCCCCCGGCCATCTCACAGCTTCCTTGGATCAAATTCCCCCAATGGGGTCCCACGAGCTTCGCCGAGCTCCAGCCGCCACCGCCCCTGTCGCTACTGCAGCTCTGGCCGCTCTTTCCCGACGTCTAAGCCTTCTGGGGCAGCAGCATCAATTTATTCCTCTCCCCCTGGCAGAAGCATCAGACTTCACAGATGAATCAGATGCAAGGAAAAGAGGGAGAAATAAAAACAAAAGTAGAATTCAGCTGCGATAGTTACAGCTCTTGGATGTCAAGTTCCCAGGATTGCAAAAAGGTGCTAAAAGAAGCCTGAAACTCCCCAAAGTGGGGGTGGGGTGGGAATAAGAGGTAACCAGAAGGGCGACTTAAAAGGGGAGGGAGGGTGCGGTAAGAGTTTGCAAATCCAGCCGATTGAGCAAACATCCAAATTTTGGTGTGAGCTGCCGCTACCGCAGCAACCACTACTGGCGGGAGGAGCCCCGACGGGCGGTCTGAGCCCGGGTTCCGCTGCTCTTTACTCTCCCACCTTCGGGCCGGAGAGGCAGCTCCTCCCCCGAGGCAGTCCTAGCTCTCCTATGCCTACCCCTCTTCCCCGGAAGGGAGTTGCGGGGGAGAGGGGGTGGTTGCAGGCGGGGGAGGGGAAGGGAGAGAAGGTCTGAGAATTGGGGCCTGGATGGTGCCGTGGCGGCGGGGAGGCGGGGGGGGGGGGGACCTAGAGAAGTTGTGAGGATGCGGAAACTGAAGACAACATAGACTCGAGACTTGGACCTCTTTCCCACCCCCATGCTCACCAGACCCTCTGGCTCCAGAGACCCCCCATGCACACAGCAGTTCCCCACTTAGGACTTCCACTGTTCCCCACTTAAAAACCCACCGGAGCCCCTTGCTCTCCGGAGCTACTTCCTTTAAACTACAGCTTTACCTCCCTCATCTCCAGCTCCACAGAATCTGAGACCCGAGGAAACACTTAAACAATGTCACAGTTGCAGAAAACATGGACCCTGGGCAAACAGTGGTGGAGCCTTATCAAACCAGAGCTCCGGACTACCGATGTCTGCCTTTTGAATAACTAGGAAGGAGAAATTAACTTCCATAAAGAGAAGTGCTGTGCATAGTTAATTGCAAGTAGACCACCAGAAGCAAGAAACCGCTTGGTTGTTTTTTTTCCTTTTAATTTTTGTCTTTGCCCTACAGAATTAGAAATGATTGATTTTGCTTTTTAAACATGAGTAAACATTAATTTTAAAATACCCGGACACTATTTTGTATTTTTACTTTTCTCATCAACAATTTCACTTAACACTTGAGAGAAATGTGTAGGAAAATTACACCACACAGGTAATAAAATGATGATGATGATGACGGTGATGACAGTAAAAAATTTTTCCATCCAAGAGTTCAATCTAGAGAAGAAAATAGAAAACAGATGCTCCTCCTGGTGTGCACGTTCCACTAATGAGCCGTCTCTTTCCCTTCCTTTGCACCCTCCTCCTTTTTCAGGGCACATTGTAATTGGAATGACCTGGAGAGCCCTTTGCACCCTGCCCTTTCAATGGGAAATCACTGCGCAAAAGGACTGTAGAATGTCAGAAAACACAGCCTTAGCTGAGAATTCAAGGAAACAAACCCTAAAACAAAACAGGAAGTCACCTTTGCTTTGCATCATGGAAATATTTCCCTGCTTTAATTCAGCCATTTCTCAAGTCAATAGGAAGCAGAAAAAAGATGCTCCCACCTTAAAAAACACAGTAAAGGTTTCCATTTCTCAGAAATGACTTGACAGCACTCACAGAAAGGGCAGTACTAGCTCAAGTTTATTGTCTAAAGTGACCAGAAACTGTAGTTTGTGACCATAGTACATTCTTCCAGAAGGAAAGATTAATGAAAAACAAAAACAACAACAAAAGCATGGCAATAGGGAACCATTAAGTTACTACACAAACTTTGCCTGTTCTGCAATTATTCAGTGTTACATAAGAAAACAAACCCCAAAGTTATATAAATTAATTCAATGAAAGATGACTCTAAAATTTGGAGGACAAAAGAACTTTAAAAAGTCAGTTAGAGGGCCCTCCCTGGTGGTGCAGCACTGCAGTTAGAGTGCAGCACTCCAAGCTAGCTGCAACCACTTGAGTGTGAGTTCCATCACGCTCCCGAGATGACCCACATGGGCGGCAGACCGCTCCTGACCTGCCTACTGCTCCCCTCAGCAGTGTGCTTCATCCATCTGCCTGTTCTGCTCCCCATTCTGTCTCTGGTGAATCCTCTTACTGTGCCTGTATCCCAGTTCTGTATGCTTAAAAAATAAATATTAAAAAAAAAAAAGAGCTACTCTGTATAAAGAAAATGTAGCTGACGTTTTCAATATATTAGAAGGAAGAAGTGAAGTATAAATATAAAACATGTTTGCTAATACGTTTTTTGTTCATCTTTAATCTTGCAGCATAAGAAAAAAATTGGCCCACTGTTTTTATGATTCTACAACTATCTAAAATCAAATCTGTTTCCTTCTCCCTTCAGAAAAGTCAGTAACCCCTTTTGTTGAATATATCCTCTTGTAACAGGGTGGGCCCTGGAAAAGGCAAGGTTCCAGGTTCCCTGCCCCACCCAGGAGTGTGGAGCTGAGCAGAGAATAGAGGAATCTGGAGAGGAGTCTGAAGAGGAAGGAAGCAGGATGGAGTGAAAAGGTGACCTGAGGGAGCCACATGGAGCAGAGAGACATGAGAAGAAGCTGCTCTTGTTTCTTGGTCCTGGACTGGTTGAAACAGATGTGCATGAGAGACCTGTGGGGAGGTTGACTATGGCAGCGTTTATCCTGATTTTGATTTTGCCCTTTTCCTCCCAGACTTGTCTGGCCATTTCTCACCCTTTTCTTTGGGTCCCTACCAGAAGGTGCTTTAGACTTGTGGCAGGCTTCCAGGCCTTACTTTGGGCCAATCCCTTCTTGGTGGTCTTTTACTCACAAGGGGATGCGTAAATTTGGGTGTTTGATTAAGAAACTATATTCTTTGTCTTTTCTGTATTGCACACTCATTGTATTAAATTCCTTTCCATTAAAGGTCTTATGTTTGTCTTGATGTGGTGGATGGCAGAACTTATTTAGAGCAGGTGGGTTTGGGGGTTCAGAGGTGCCCCTCTCCCTGCCCTCTAACACTCTACAACTTCAAACTAGCCTTTGTCAAAACCAAAATAAATTCTCATGGCCTCTCAGAAGTCTTTTTGAGCACCCTCCCTGAAACTGTTCATTTTTCTAGTTCGTTCCTCTTGATCAGTGTTTATTTGTGCAAATTATTTCTTAGCATCAACCAATTTATTACTGTTTTTCTTTCATTTTGCCATCTGGGTGTGCTCTCCTTCCTTGATAGTATGTATAGCTTCTTAAAGAAACCTGTTTCTTTTACCATAGGTATTTTAGAATGCTGACTGATGAAATTTGGAGTGCAATATTTTAAATATTAAGATTTAGACTCCCGTCTAAATGGGAGTCAAGTCCAATTTGAGTAAATCGTGATAACTAAGTAGAGAAATTTCATGTAGGAATCACAAGTTAGTTATGGCATACTGCTTACACTAGTGGATGAGCTGTACCCCTTAAATGGTGGCCTTCACACAGGTGCACATACAAAAAAAATTAAGGGAAGAGTAAATTGTGGTGCCCAGAAGGAAATGGGCTGTGGGGACTTGGTTCTTTGATTTTTCTCTATTACAGAATTTCACTTAACAAGGTTTTAAACAAAACTCTGATTTTTGTGTAAAACTGATGACTGATTTAGATATTTCAGCAAATGTGTTGAAGAAATTTCAAAGTAGATACTCTTTCGACAACAGACAGGAACTGAAAAATTGGGGCTTTTAAGTATGTTGATGAGCATGGCAATAGTGATCATTTAGAACTCGCTTCAGGAGACTGAGAATGAAAATCAAAAAGCTTTAGAGAGTGGATTTTATTTTTGAGAATATTTTCAAGGCAAATGCAAATTATTGATATACCACTTCCCTGTTGAAAAAAGTCTCCTGTAGACCAAATTACAGAACATCAAAGTGCTCCCCAAGTGGCACAGCCAAAAAAGACCAGTTCCAGGAGTAACCATGTGGCAGCAGACTCCCCTAGAGGGGAAGCCTGGCACCTCCCAGTACCTCCCAGATCCTTGATGGCACTGTGGGTCAATACTGGGCTCAGCAGCTGCTGAGGAATGCATCCAGACCCCCGTAGTGGCCAAACAATCTTCTTAAATTTTATCACAGATAGCAAGATCATTAGCAGTTCATTTAAATTCCTGACAAGAGTTATTTTGGAAATACCAAGAAAATGTCTTCTTAGACATTCCAATGTGAAATAGCCATATTTCCAAAATTGATATTATAAATTGGGTTTTGTCAGTAATTTAAATATGAACATTACCTTTCATCTGTTTAAACACACTTTATTTACACTTAGCCCAGATTATCTACATCTATCCTATAAGAAAATAATCTTCTTTTCCTACTGGAAAAGAGCTAATAGCTGAAGAAATAAACAACTAGCACAGTAAGGATATCTTATGAGCCGAATGACTTCAGTCAGCGCTATTCTGCCCAAGAATCCAGGGAGCAAAGAAATGAGTATTTTTTTTTTTGGGTGTCCTTTGTATGTTAGGCACATAAATCTCATGATGATTTGTAGGAGATATTAGTTTCAAAGTTGAAGAAACTGAGGGCTCCCCTCCCTGGTGGTTTAGGGGTTAGTCTCAATGCTACTGCTGAGGCTAAGGCCTGAGTTCAATCCCCAGCCAGGGAGGTGACCCACATGGCACAGCAGACCTCTCCTGACCTTCCCGCTGTTCCCCTCCAAAGTGTATTTCAGCAGATCTGCCTGTTCTGCTCCCCATTCTGTCATTAGTTTACTTCCCAGTTGGATGGTATTTCTGTTTACTCTATAACTTCCTCTCTTGGAAACATGTGTTTTTCTTTCCTTTGGAAACCCCAAGTGCCTCTGTTAAATTTATATATGATACTTAAATATAATGATAGTCAGTTTACACAATCACTTGAAATCATCAAAACTAGCCCAAAAAGTTTGGGGAGATCCAGAAGAGGAGATGTGGGAAACACCCAAGACAGTCCCTCACCATAGTTATGTCTCATTTCAGATGGCCCCTTGTCATTAAAAAAATTTAATGACAGATCATTTCTAGAATAAACCTTCTATCATCTTCCTCTAGCACAGAGCTATGTTTTGCTTCACCTTTCCTCTTAATACAGCCTTAAAGGTTCCTCTCTGTCAGTCACAGCATGCATATAGGCATGAGTTATGATATAAACACCTGAGCAGATGACACTCACCATCAAGGCCAAACTAGAAAATGGCTTTACAATTATCCCCACAAGGTAAGAAATCCTGCAAAACAGTAAGAAGTAATATTGTCATCTATGGTTTGTTAAATGTGAGTCACACATCTTCATGTGTAGTTTGCCAGGTAAACCTATCCCTTACAGGGAAAATATAAATAATGAAAACATGAATCTGACCTTTTGGGAAGTATGTCATTTACTAAAGCCAATGAATTCTTCTTTTTATGCAGAATTTTTTCCCCTGGTGCAAGGGTTAAGTCTGAGTGCTATCAAGCTATCACCAGCCACTGTGGTCTGAGTTTTATCCCTGACCAGGGAGGTGACCCACATGGTACAAACATCTCTGGTCTCACCTGCTGCTCCCCTCAAACAGTGTATTTCAGTTCATCTGCCTTTCTGCTCCCCACTCTCTCTGGTGAGTCCCCTCAACCCTCAACCTGTGGCCTACATCCCATTCTTTTATGTTGAATAAGTTAAAATAATACATCATTATAACCTCTAAAGAAAGTATAAAAGATTATTGTTATCCTGGCAAAAATGATTCATTCATTCATTAATTGGACATCTACTTCCCACTTCTTAGATGCCAGGCACTTTGGTTGTGAGATAACACAAACTAAACAAACAAATACAAAAATTCTGGGCCTTTATAAAACTGACATTTTCTCAGCAAAATGGAAAGAACAGCAAAATGGTCAGCTCTAGATCTTTTCATTTTTTAAAAAGGATTTATTTATTTATGCAATACAAAACTGTGGTACAGGTCAGAGGTGTGGAGGGTGAGAAGATTCACCAGAGACAGAATGGGGAGCAGAACAGGCTGACCTACTGAAATACACTGCTGAGGGGAGCAGTGGGTGGATCAGGAGAGGTCTGCACTATGCGGGTCATCCTCTCTGGCTGGGGATTGAACTCATGCTGTAGTGGCTGCACATAACTCCATAGTGCTGTGCTTTAACCTGTTGTGCCACGAGGGAGGGCCCAACTCTAGCTCTTAACTAAGGGGTTAAGTTACAATATTATCTTACAGCAAAGGTGATTTACACTAGGTTTGAAGAGCATCCTTGAAAACAGCTGGTAAAGTCCTGAAATTGTTTCCTTGAAAATTAAATGATCATAAAAAATACAAAGACACTTTTCTCTTCCAAGGGTTTAAAGACTTGGCCCTTTTGCCAGACCTCAGATATCACCTTTGTCTTCAGACAGGCTCTGAACTGCCTCTGAAAGGTGAGGTCCTGGGAGTTGAGACTCTGAAAGAACTGCAGGTGGAAAATGGTTAAGCTGGCATTATTGTTTAACGATTTATTTTATTTATTTGTACATTCAAGAGCTGGAATGTAGGCCAAAGGTACAGGGGATGAGGGGTAAGCAGATTCACCAAAGACAGAGTGGGGAGCACTCTCAGGTGGATCAGGTGGATCCACTGAACTACACTGCTGAGAGGAGCAGCAGGAGGTTCCGGAGAGGGCTGCTGTGTCATGTGGGTCAGCTCCCTGGCCGGGACTGAATTTGTGTTGCAGTGGCTGGGGATAGCTTCCTTGTGTAAGACCTAACCCCTTGCACCAGCCAGGAGACCCCAAGTTGGCATTTTTGATAATGCATATAAACTATTTTTTAAAAACTTACATCTCACTGACATGTTTTCATGTTGTTACATTAAGTCACATTTCATATACAAAGAGCCTCAGAGTGCACATTTGAAATGATTACTTGCCCTGTAGGTGATATATTTATTGTTTGATTTCACTAAATTATAGGCCCCTATATTCTGTGTTTTTCCCCCCCCCCATATCATCCATAAACATGCTTTTTTGCAGAAAATTGAATTTCCCCTTCTAGGTATAAAAAAAAATGTAACTAAAGTATCTGTAAAACCATAATTGCCAGGTTTGTGTAGCCCTCAGGGAACTCTCAGTCACTCAGCACATCAACAACTCAGTGGATACCGTCTAGTGTTAAAAATATCACTTATGGTGAAAGATTAGGTGGGGAACTTTGTGGTGATTTACATCTGCTATGCATTTTGTTTTAGAGCTTGTTTTTCTCTAAAGAATGTAGCCATTCCAATAGACTGGGATTTTCCCCAAAAGGTTTAAGAACAAAGCAGAAAACCATAAAATTATAATACTCAATTCCTAGTAAGACATTTTTTTAATCTATAAATGGGTATAACTAACATAAGAATTATATTCCCAAGGCTACTATATGTGGTTAACATAAACTATTAGGAGAGAATGATGGTTGCCCTCAATCAACACAGCTGGAGAACCCTGCCCACAGCCCAGGCCAGAAAGAGAACAAAGGAAATGAAAAGAGATGCAGCAAAAACAGTGAAAGTGTTGGTTGTGGAGTGGATGTGGAAGTGATGTCTCTTTTGGAGTTCGGGGTCCTTGGGTTCATTCTGGGAAAGGTTTCATCAGAGCTCCCCTTTCAGCGGCACTTGGCAAGTTCCCCAGGGGAGTTTAGGAGACTGATACCTGGAAAGAAGCACCTGCATAGTCACAGGTGGGCAGAGGACTGCTGCCTGAGCCAGTGCAGTCTGCCCAGTCTTCTCTTGGGGAGGGGCTCACTCCTTTGGGAGTGGCCTGTTTGCTGCTGATTTTAGGTAAGTATGTGGAGTCTCACAATGGGCCCAATCTCTATATCTTTACCCTCAGGTCTGTGCTTCGGATAGTCGCTCTCTGACTGGGTTAATGGTCCTGTTATTTCCTTCTGCCCCCACCTCCTTGCATGAGTCAGGTTCCAACCTTGTGATGCGTCTCTCAGGTTCTCTACTCTTTTCCTCCATCAGGAAGCATGCTAAGGATGAATTTAATGTGAGTGGGGAAACAAGGAATTATTTACAGAAAGGAGGGGGTGTCTACTCTTCTCCCCAGGACTAAAGGCATGGGAAATGATAAAAGTAGAGAGAAGCTTTTCTGACCTGTGAATTTGAGCAAGGAAACCGGATCTTCCCTCCTCTGCAGCCCTTTGAGCTCTCTCTGGCACGCTTGTGGACACCCATGGGGGTGACTCAGCCATGCAGGAAGACCTGCAGAGAACTACTGCTCCTCTGCAGGGGTTCTCAATTATTTTTAATTGTAGGGTCAAAATTAGCAAGCCCTGTCACATTCCCCAACCAACTGTGTTAGTAATATTCACCAATTTGTCTGTTATAACTTATCTGCCAGTTGGTTCCTAATCGGGATTAGTAAGAGAAGCATTGGTTTATAGGTCCTCTTCAAGATTTACTAAGAGTTTAATTTCATCCCACTGGCCTCAGGGGCAACTGTATGGGCTCCCGGGGGAGCCCAGTTCCCCTATAACATGGATGGAAATGAGACTTCTATGCAGTGCCTCTCAGCAATATCTCAATGAAGACACAGTTCCGGGAGGTGTTAACCATGATTTTATCATTCATTATTATTGTTCATTTTTTATAAACAGAATCAAAAAACCAAAGAGGTCACAGATGATAAACATAAAATACTATTTGTCAGGACTTCAACTGACACCATTTTTATTTTTTTTTTTTTTCACATATGCCATGACTCCCAACCAATTTTCCTTGCATATTACCTATTCTTCACTTATCTATAAACAAAAATGTCCTGAGAAATGAGGACTACATAAATCTAAAATGGAACAGATGATGTGTTGAATAACCCTTTATCCTCTCAGAAAACCCAGAATGGAAGGTGCTTTTGACATATTGTATGTTTTCATAAGGCCCAAATTTTGTTACACCACTTTATATCATGAGGACTATTCAGGAATCAGATCTGTACTATGACTAAAGCTATAAAATAGAACAAGATTCTCAGGCAAGATCCATGAAAACCACTGAACTTCTGTGTGGACTTGCTTGTAATTCAACATGTATCTTACCAGGTTTATCATTTATTGTCACCACACATGTTCACGTGGGCCTCTGAATCAAGACTAGCTCAAGACATAAATACATTCGATCTGGATATGGAATGGTAACAAAATATCATTTCCTATGGGCCCTTCCTGGGGCCCTGCTGGCACAACACATTAGAATGCAACACTGCACTAGCACAGCTACTTCAGTGCAAGTTCGATCCCCAGCCCCAGAGGTGACCCACATGGTGCAGCATACCTCTCCTGATCCGGTCGCTGCTCCCATCAGCAGTGTACTTCCTCGATCTGCCTATTGTGCTCCCCACTTTGTCTCTGGTGAATCCTCTCACTGCCCCTGAACCTCTGGCTTGTATCCCAGTTCTCTATGCATACATAAATAATCTTAAAAAAAAAAAAGAAAGAAAGAAATGTATCTGGGTGAAACCTTAACTGATTTCCAATTCTGATGAGATGGGCCTGATTTGATAAATGCAGCACTATAAGGTTAAAATTAGATTCAGAGTATCATTATTATGGCCTCTAGGGAAAGATAAGAAAGTCTACACTCATGAGAAATGTGGTCAACGAAAGCTAAGATCTGCCAATAGTCTTTGCCTATGCAGCTTTGTTTCATAAAAAGAAAGGACAGGAGGCTTTGAAACTGGATGCTCTTTAGAAAAGCATTCTATTCTAAGAATAGGACTTCGAATATTTATTTTTTAAAGCTTCTCAAATGTTATGAATATCCAGCAACAAATGTTAATTAAGTCCTTTTGATTTAAGGTAAATCAAAAAGCCAGAAAAGCCATTACAGTTTTATTAACATATGAGTTGAAAATCGAAGTCTCTAAAATGCTTATTCATGTGAAATGTTTCCTAGAAACCCATAAACTGTTACATTGACATGAAGGGAATGCCACTTCGTTTCAAGATGACATACTGAACTACAAAGTAAACTTATTTTTGCATATGTAATGCTTTTTGATAGATGGTATTAGGAAACCTTTTCAGACAAATGTGAAATATAAAATGGCTTGGTTTAAAGAAAACCTTATTTCTACCAATTAAAGGTTCTTTAGAAAATGTTCAGAAACCTCAATTTTTAAAAGATAAGTTATTGCCTAAGCTGGTGTTGCCTTAATTGCTAAGCCCTACTAAGGACAATATAGGAGTATGTCCTTAACTGGTAAGAAAACAAACAAACAAAAACAGTTTAGGTGAACTATGCCAAAGTTCTGGAGCTCACTTATCCCCTCTTCACTTCATTTGCTGGCAAAGACATAAGGTGGCTACTGAAATTTATAAAAATAGTCAGAATAGGCCCTCCCTGGTGGCGCAGTGGGTTAAAGCACAGCACCGAGAATCTAAAGCCCCTTCCGCATGAGTTCGATCCCCGCCTGCCCCGGAGGTGACCACATGGTGTGGCAGACCTCTCCTGGCCCGCCCGCTGCTCCCCTCAGCAGTGTACTTCGTTGATCCGCCTGTTCTGTTCCCCACTTTGTCTCTGGTGAAGCCTCTCACCGCCCCTGAGCCTCTGGCCTGTACCCCAGTTCTGTATGCATAAATAAATAAATCTTTAAAAAAAAAAGTCAGAATATTTATCTTTTTTATTAGGCCAATTAAAGCGCTTTAAATATATTCTAAATTTCAAAATGGTCTCTACAAAAGAGGGTTGTCAGAAGAAAATCCACTGTTATTAGCAATGAAATCAAAATGCTATAACTAGAAAAATCTTAAAGCTACCTACCCCACCAAACGTCTACTAGCTTACTGTTCAGTCGAAACCATGGAAAGGATTCACCAGAGAACAGAGTGGGGAGCAGAACAGGCAGGTCTACTGAAATATACTGCTTGCTGAGGGGAGCAGCAGGCGAGACAGGAGAGGTCTGCTGTGCCATGTGGGTCACCTCCCTGGCCAAGAATCCAATTCATGCTACAGTGGCTGGTGATATTTTCATAGTTCTGACACTTAACCCCTGGAGCCACCAGGGAGGCTCTCAATGGACAATTCTTTAGCAACGAGAATAGTTGCCTTATTTAACAAAAATATTTGGTCATGACCTTCTCCTTTGAGGCAGATGCAGGGAGTAGTTGAATTAAAGGAGCCCATTGTTTGAGGTTATAAGACTAGGTGTGATGGGACATAAACTCAAATGATTTTTTCTTACCAGGGAATAGTCCAACTGTGATGAGTGATATGAGCACTAGTCTGGGACTCCAGGAGAGGCAGAGAATTGCGCTCTGCCTACCTTGTGTGGTGAACGCGACTCTTTTGTAACAGATGTTCAATAGTATAGCACATGAGAATGAGTGAGTGAATGAAAAAATAAAGGAATACATGCAATTTTGGTCTAGTATAGCAACTTGCTATTTGGTAAGGATATTTTGGTACAAAAACCATGTTTATATATATATATATAATATATATTTTTTATTATATTTTCACAAATATGTGGGCTATCTCCCTAGCCCAGGTTGCAACCAAGCTGTAATGATGACAGAGCTGAGATTCAACCCCTAGGTTACCAGGGAGGCCTAAGGTCTTTCTCCTCTGCACCTACTAGTGCCAGATTAACCTCTTTAGGAAATATGTTGTGAAAATATAATAAAAACACATATATAAAATATAATAAAAAGATAACAGTAATTCTGTAAGGCAGAACTTTATGATATATATATGTGTGTGTGTATATATATATATATATAAAAGATTTATTTATGCATACAGAACTGGGGTACAGTCCACAGATGCGGGGGTGAGAGAATTCACCAGAGACAGAGTGGGGAGCAGAACGGACCGACTGACAAAGTACACTGCTGAGGAGAACAGTGGGTGGGTCAGGAGAGGTCTGCCACGCCATGTGGGTCACCTCCTCCGGGGCAGGAATCGAACCCATGCTGAGGTGGTCTTAGCTTCTTAGTGCTGTACTTTAACCCACTGCGCCACCAGGGAGGGCGCTATGATATAATTTTAATATTAGGTTCTCATTAATAGTTTATACCTAAAATTTTTATTAAAATAACTTAATAAATAGATTTCCCGAAAGATGAGCTGTGGTCGAAATAACTCAGAAACATTAGTTTAAAGAAATCAGGTCTGATTTAGACTTGAAGGACATAGCAACATATAACTAATATAGTAACACATTACATAATTATGCCATGTTATATATTCTAATATAAATAGAACATCAAACTGACTGTATTCTTAAATATTATTTCACTTTTCCCCTGCCTTGAACAAGACGGTAATAATATATGTGAACTCTTAAAATAGTTCCTAGCACATAGGAAGGTTTAGTCAATGTGAGATTTTTTGTTGTTGTTATTCATGATGTATCTCTTCCCATCTTAAAACTATTTCCAGATTTCATAGGATCTGCTCTGTTCAGACAGAATCTGGATATTTTCCTTTCTTACCCCATCCTAAATTCATTGTTTACTCATCAAAGGAAAGAGCAATTCATAATTACTCCTACTCTTCTGTGTGAGAGTTCTTTATCTCTATGAGAAACCCAAGAAACCTACATCAGCTTTCCCCCTTAACAATAGGTCCATTGTTGTTCAATAAGATGATTTCTGGCTTTGGAGGAGTCAGTTTATCTATTGGTACCTTCATGAATAAGGAGACTACGTTCACTTCTACAAAAAGTGGAGGTGGATTCTCACAGTCCATTGGAAATTCACACTTGCTTGCACAGTTCTGAAAGGGTACACAGACCATGAACTGGAGCTCAAACTATTTCCAACTGTTCTTCTTGCTTTGGGATTTCCAAAAAGCTGGGTTCTCTTAGCACTTGCTCTGAACCTTTCAATCACAGTTAACTGCTGTTGAAGAGAATTTTTTAAAAGATTTGTTTATTTTTGTATACAAAACTGGGGTACAGGCCAGAGATTTGGAGGCAGTGAGAAGATTCACCCGACACAGAGTGGGGAGCAGAACAGGCTGCTGGAGTGAAACGCACTGCTAAGGGGAGAAGGGGCCAGTCAGGAGAGGTCTGCCACGCCATGTGGGTCAGCTTTCTGGTGAGGGATCAAACTCATGCTGAAGCAGATACTGATAGCTTTGCAGTGCTGGCTTTAACTGGTTGTGCCACCAGGGAGGGCCTTGAAGAGAATTTTTAATCTATTTTTTAAAAACAGATCAAATGGAAACCCTCCCTGTAACAGGAATAGGTTAAAGCATAGCACTAAGAAACTATCTGCAGCCACTGTAGCACGAGTTTGATCCTTGGCTAGTTGCTAAACCACATGCACAGCAGACCTCTCATCTTACCCGCTGCTCCCTTCAGCAGTGTATTTTAGTAGATCTGCCTGGTCTGTTCTTCACTCTGTCTCTGGTGAATCCTCTCACACACCTCCACATCTCTGGCCTGTTCTCCAGTTCTTCATTGCATAAATACATAAATCTTTCAAAAACACACACACAAACACACACAGATAAAGTGATTTGAATTTATGAAAATAAGTTTTTCTTTAAAAAAAAAAAAGATTTATTTATGCATACAGAACTGAGGTATAGACCAAAGGTATAGGGCAGTAAGAGAATTTACCAGAGACAGATTGGAGAGCAGAACAGGCAGTATTCACTGCTGAGGGGAGCAGTGTGGGAGTTAGGAGAGGTCTGCTGTGCCATGTGGGTCACCTCCCTGGAGGGGGATCAAACTCAAGCTGAAGCAGCTGTGTCTAACTTCTTAGTGCTAGGCTTTAATGCATTGCATCACCAGGGAGGGCCTGAAAATAAGTTTTTCACTCAACAAAAATTTATGAAATATCTACTCTGATCTATGCACTATTCTAGGCCCTGAGTTCACAAAGATGTCAGAACAGACATGATGCCTGCTTTTGTGACCCTTGATTTAATGCCACAATTTGAAAGTGACTGGACACCTGTCCGCTCCACTCTGGCCCTACTCTCTCTATAGTTCATATTGAATAAACCCTGAGCAGAGCCTAAAATCCCCACACAATATACCTTTCCCTTCCTACTTCCCTGCCTCCCTCCTTCCCTTCTTTGCATCTTCTCTCCTGCCTTTCTTCCTCATTGGTACTTTTTCACTTCTATCTTACCCAACACCACACTAATAACTTGCTCCTATCCTACTTTTCTCCTCAACAGTTCTAAACAGAACATTCTTTCTTAGCACTAGTATAAAGAGCTGAGCTGGTAAGCTTTGCCGAGGTAGGAGCTAGGTGGCAGGGGAGGGGCTGTGCTTCTGACTTCTGCATTTACAGGTAGTAGTCTCTAACACTATTAATAGGTTACAGTTCATTAAGTTAATAAATACCATTCACTCTCCTCCTTCCTTTAAGGAAGGTAAATATAGGCATCTCTCAGTTATCAGGCAACAGCAGAAGCAGAGCAAGTGTGCAATCTGTGGGTTTTACAGATGGTGAAGATTGATCTTTGAGCACTCAGTTATATAAACATCTTCCATGTAAAATGTCTTCAATTCCATTGTGTTCCAGGCTGCTAGGATACCTACAAGATTATTTAAAATGCTAAAAACACCCAAAGATGTATTTTTTAAAAGTCTCATCTAGACAGACACAAGAATGAAAACAGAACCACCCCCACACCACCTCCTAACCACACAGACACCCCCTGTACAGAGGCACAAGCTTTCACACACCGCCTCCCTCCCCATGGGAACAGACACAGGCACACTAGCAAACCTCCCAGGCCACCTGCTCCCTCAGCAGGTCTCTTCTGGATGGGGGCTGCTGAGAGCTGGGCCGAAGGCAAGCCGCCCCAGAATGCCCCTCTGCAAGGGGGCTCAGCTGGGTAGGACAGGTGGCCTTTCCCTCTAAACATTATCACCTCTTCTACCTCTCCAGTGAGAGAGTGAATGAATTAAAACTTTTCATACGACTTTAAAAAGATTGCTGTCTCTTTCTTTAAAATATGTTTCTCCGGCCCTCCCTGGTGGTGCAGTGGGTTAAAGCACAGCATTGAGAATCTAAAGCCGCTTCTGCATGAGTTCGATTCCCGCCTGCCCTGGAGGTGACCACATGGTGTGGCAGACCTCTCCTGACCTGCCCGCTGTTCCCCTCAGCAGTGTACTTCGTCGATCTGCCTGTTCTGTTCCCCACTCTGTCTCTGGTGAAGCCTCTCACCGCCCCTGAGCCTCTGGCCTGTACCCCAGTTCTATATGCACAAATAAATAAATCTTTAAAAAAAAAAATATGTTTCTCCTTGGAATGAATAGATATTCAATCTACTCACTCAAACAACTATTTTTTCCAGACAAGCTATCACATATGTGTGTGTGTGAGAGAGAGATTTCATTGAACCAACTTAGAAGCATAAAGAAAATGTTATTCCCCCAATAAAACATGTTCAACTGTACTGATAGTTGCAATTTTTCAGTGTAATAGGTAGAATTGTGAAGTTGATACAGAAAAAATGTGCCATCAAATATGCAATTCTGATAAGAATGAGCTTGATTTTTTTTCTGCATTGTCTCCTCTTTATGATGTCCTCATTTTATTTTAAGATGTATTTATTTATGAATTCAAGAGCTGAGGTGCCGCCAGAGGTGATGGAGGGTGAGAGGATACATCAGAAACAGAGTGGGGAGAAGAATAGGCCAATTTCCTGAAATATACTGCTGAGGGGAGCAGCTGTGGGACTGGAGAGGTCCACTGCACTGTGCAGGTCAGCCCCCTGGCCAGGGATCAAATTCATGCTTCAGTAGCTGAGGCTAGCTTCATAGTGCTACGATTTAACCCCTTGAGTTACCAGGAAGGCCTGATATCCTGATCTTTACGAGTTTTTATTTTCACTCATTATGGGAATGATGTGAATCTGCTCTTGTTTCTTTGCTGGAAATTGCTTGATCCTGAAAGTCTCCTAGAAGACACAGCAGGAAAGAGTGAATTGCATAAACCACAGTGGTGGAGAAAAAGTCCCTCAAGCATTCATTTTTCATTGCATCTATCAGTGTGCACCTGTCAAGGTACAGGGGAAAGAAAACTCCCCCAGCCTTCCATCTGGGCTTCTTCTGAAGCTGAATGGACAAACAAATCAGTAACTCTTACTACTTGATTTTCATTAGATTTTTGCAGGGGGAGAGATTTGGAGTCTGATATAGTAAAATACTAACCTGCTTGCCATGCTAAGAAGCCCTAAATCTCATCTTCTGCAGCCATTTTGAGAAACAAACAATATCTAGACTTTTAATAAACCTCCTGGCTGACTCACCAAACTGTGTGGTACAGGGGAAAATTCACTCACCCTCTATGCTCTTCTGAGGCTAGGAAAACAAATAATTAACATCAGGTAAATTCTAGGAGAAAAAGATGAAATTTAATAACATTCATGTGAAGAATTTACAACTATAAATTCTAGAGTAAGTGGGAATAAACAAGGGGTTTGTGTCCTGTGTTAAGGGACTTGAGCACACACAGAGGAGATGACTTTATATGACAAAACCTTGCTGCTGGATATTTGCCTTGCTTAAGATAGGTTTCTCTAGTAAAAAGTTTGTTTCTGGAAATAATCCTCAATCTAGGTAACCTGCATTCTTTAAGCAATGGCAATAGTTTCTTCCAAGACCCACAAGTACTCAACTGACTTAATTGCACATAACAAAGTGACTTGTATTGGAAAAGACCTACTGTGGACAACTTCAGAAAAGCCTGTCAGATCCTTTGTGCAAGGACTGATTCCATACAAGTGTCTGTGTTAAACCAAAGTACACTAGACAAAGTTTTGACATCAAGTACATACTCTTTCCACAATAAAAAGACTTGTTGATTAATAAATAAACTGGGTAGCTAGTAGTTGTAGATTGTTTAGGACAGGGGAATGAGTTAGATTTGAATCTAGGATATATCTGGAACTTGACATCTTAAATAAGTTTATTTTATAAGTTTGAGATATGTAAATAACAAAATGAAAATAAAACTTTTATCTTAACAGCTGGCAGAATGCTGAGAAAGAAAATTGTCTTTGTTTAGATGTTTTCATAAATACATTGGATGAATGCCAGAACTAAAGGTCAGAAGCCACCTAGACCACAAGCAGGAATGTAGGTGGCAGAAAAAACAGAAGAGATAAAGATGAAAGAAGAGCCAGCCAGGTGGTGATGGGCCAGGTGATTATAAAGCAAGAATAAAAAAATGGCTACACACTTCACACCAGACTTTCCTCTAAGTGATTTTCATGGTTCAGCTCATTTAGCCTGCACAACAACCCTATGATTTAGGCGTTATTCACCATACTACAGAAACTACAATCCACGTTTTAGAAATGGCCAAGGCGTTCCCAAATTCAAGAATTTTTAAAGTTAATTTTCTGTGATGTAAGTCTATCTACCTAAAACTTCAGTCAAGTTTTCTAAGCACAAACTTGTATTTCCTGCGAATTCTGCTATGAATACTTTGCATGTATGAAAATCACTGGGTGATGTGTCAGGGATGAAATGACACAAAACATGGGCAGCTTTGTGAAGGGATGATGAGACAAGCCCTTAACACAAAACTTGGCAGCATGCAAGAGAGTGGAGGCATTGATGCTCATGACTCCTAGGAGTTCATGGAAATTTGTTTGGAAGACACTGGATTTTCTAGTTAGAGGAATGGTATTTGACTAGAAACACCCAGCAGAGTTGATAGAGCTAATGGAGTCCCAATGATCTATTCCACAACATAAAAATTTCTTTCTGGACCCTCCCTAGTGGCACAAAGGGTTAGACACAGCACTGCAAGCTAGCTGCAGCCGCACTCACTGAGAATTCCATCCGGCTTGGGAGGTGATCCACATGGCGCCAGACCTCTCCTGAACCCCCTCTCCCCCTTCTGTACTACCTCAGTCTGCCTGTTCTGCTCCCCACTCTGTCTCTGGTGAATCTTCTCACCTACCCTGCACCTTTGGCATGTACCCCAGTATTGTATGCATAAATAAATAAATCTTTAAAAAAAAATTTCTTTCTGGGAGCCAAGCTCTGTGCTAAGTGCTAAGACACATTGCTATTAAACTCCCATGGAAACACTATGAGTTCATGTTAGTCCAATAGAAAAGAGCTGATAAGTAGTAGAGCTGGGTTGTAATCCAGGACTCCCAGGTCCCTGGCCTAGTCCATTTAATGTCACCAACTCTGAAGACAATTCTCTTTTTACCCTACACCTGAAGGATGATGCTGCAGGGTTATTATTATTAAGATTACCTTCATACCATTTTATACTAAGAAGCACACCACAATGTTCTGCTGGAAATAAAGGGAGTCAATATAAGGAACCACAGCTAGAAGCAGAGTCTCTTCTGGGAAGGTTATAGAAGCTTTAATGAACCTAAAATCAAGGGAGAGGTAAAAGAAAGAAAAATATTGAAATATAGAGACAAGAAGAAAGAAAAGAAGAAATGCAGAGGAGAGTGTAAAAGAAGACAAGTGGATAAGGGTTATGCAGAAGGGCAGGTGCACTCCGAGAGAGAGCTGCTTACCTCCACCCAGCCCTTGCTACCTCTGTCATCAGGGGCTTTCTCTCACATTGCATTTTCATGGGTTTTTGTTGACATTCTGCATCAATCTAATGCTTGTGTTCCATTTTATAATGACTCCTGGAGAAAAATCTATTCTTATATATGCAGCATTGGTATTACAGGTTTGTTTTTTTCTTCAAGATTTTTTTATGCATACAAGACCTGGGGAGTAGGCCAGAGGGGCAGGAGATCCAGGGGTGAGAAGATTCACCAGAGACAGAGTGGGGAGCAGAACAGGCAGATCGGCTGAAATACACTGCTGATGGGAGCAGTGGGCACACAGGGGAGGTCTGCTTGTGCCATGTGGGTCACCTCCCTGGCCGGGGACAGGACTTGTGCTGCAGTGGCTATGAATAGCTTCACAGTACTGAGACTTAACCACTTGCACCACCAGGTTGGCACTGGTGGTATAGTTTATATAGTCTGTGAAGATGCCAGTAAGGCCTCTCAAATCCTGCAGTGGAAGTAGACAAGGGAACAGGCTTACTGGAAGCAAATCGTGTTGCTGAAAAGCAGAAACTTCATATTGGACACATAATTCTACTTCTGTGAACTTATCGTAACAAGAATGTACTGATAAAAGTGTGCTATTTGGAATGCTTATGCAGTAGACTACTAAAAAACAGTTGACTTTATAGTAGTAAAAGAAAATTACATGGAAAGACAGTCATGACATTTTAAGTTTTAAAAAATTATCAAACTAATTTTATATGTGTATTAAATATAGGCCTTGAGATAGGTAGATGTCTAGAGGTAGATGTAGATAGAGTGCAGACATAACTATAAAAATACATGTAGTTCTAGAATTTATATATATATGTGTCTGTTAAAAATACATATAGTTCTAGAATTTTATATATGTATGTGTCTGTATATGTATATACATTTTTTTAAACTTATTTATGCCAGAGAGGATTCACCAGAGACAAAGTGGGGAGCAGAACAGGCAAATTTAGGTACACTGTTGAGGGGAGCAGGGGGTGGGACAGGAGAGGTCTGTTGCAATATGTGGGTCACTTCCAGGATGGCCTGGAAGGAACTCACACTGAAGAAGCTGTGGCCAGCTTGCAGTGCTGCACTTTAACTTGTTGCATCACCAGGGAGGGCCCTGTATGTGTGTATATCTATAAAGGTCTACAGGTATCTTGAATTTATATTAAATGTTATTAAAAATGGAATATAAGGTGATTTTAACATTTGTCATTTTGTATATCTACAATTTTCCCAAATGAACATGGATTTCCTTCAATAATTATGCAGATTTTTCTACAATAAGAAGTACAACTTTATAATATCTACAAGGATGAAAGGAAAAATAACATATATAAACCAGTCAGTAGATTAATCAACCATACTTACTCTAGAAGAAAGAAGTATGTTGTTTTGTGCTTGTATTTTTAAGCCCAAATTCAGTAAATATAGTCTTATGCTTTATGGTCTCTGCATCTGGAGGCATAGTCAGGCCTATATCACCTGTGCCACACAGCCTGATAAGACGGCGACTAAGCCGCCATCCCAGGCCTTGACCTCAAAGTTACCAAGGGAAAACTATATTGAAAGCTTTTGATCTCTTAGTACCTCTTGAGGTATATCTGACTTTCCACACAAACTTTAAGGCACTGAGCCACCTATCATCTGAAGCATATCAAGGCACTTAAAGGTTGCTTTAGTGTACTCTACATACATGTGCCAAACACCTTCGGATTTTTGTCATGAAGATGAACCTAATTCCACACTGTACATTTACTTGGCAAGCAAATAGACCCAATCTGTCAACCCAAATACTGACAACCGGGTAGCACAGGGAATAGAGAGGTTTGTTTTGGCATCCAATTCCTTCTTATTTTATCCATCTGGGAAAGCATCGCCAGTTTAATAATGAAGGAGGAAATGTGGTCACCTCCACTAGGGAATATCACCTTAGAGTCAAATGTTTCTGGTATAATATCCTCTTTGCAGAATGCTGGCTTTTAATAATGGTTTAAAGAAACAAATTTAGAAATGTTCTTCCCTAGCTAGAAACAACTAGGTGGGATTCAGATTGATATATCACAGAAGACTGAAATGTTGTACCATATATATATAACATGTACCCTATTATATAGTTGGCACAACTACTGAATTACTGAATGTAATTTAGATATGATTTAAGCTACAATACATTCTAGAAAGCAGCATATGATACAGAAATGTACATATGATAAAAAGTTCAGTGGAAAGGGCTCATGGAAAGAGATTCTTTTTCATTCTTTAATCTTTTTGAATTGAGTTTGTGGCCCAGAGAAATAATTTTGTTTCTTCTTCCTTTTTTCAAAGTTCACTTTCTAGACACAGTAATTAATTATACTATATTGAATTTCTCTTTAATCAGTTTAAAGAAAGAGAAAGTGAGTGCATTATTCGAGTCATTTGATATACTTCTCTCTAGCCTCAAAAATTAAAACAAATACATATATATATATATTACAAGTAAACCTTATTTCAGAACTTACACATTCTACAATTTCTTCATTTGTAAGCCATCTAAAAATTATTTTTATTCAAACAAGTAGAACACATTGTTGATCTAATTTACTCACAGGAAATCCTATTACATATAACCTTTCACATACTAAGTGACAAATGGTCCTCCTCTTCTTTCAGTATTATAGTTGATTATGTGCTACTGACGTGCAGACACAAGCTTTGATTACAAAAGAGGTGGCAAATACACACAACATGTTATTATTCAGCAGAGACTATTTAGCATTATATACCTTACAGTGTAATTTCCTTATTTCTCCTAGAAAGTGATATGACTGGAAAACACCATAAAGCATGCTCACTCACAGTCATAAAAGGGGAATTTATTGTATGTTTCCTGTTTTAGCTAAGATCTCGTTATAGTTCCACGGGTAGACAAAACCCAAGAGAATTATAATTCTTTTAATAATTGCTCAAACTTGAATGCAGCAAATACAGTGGATAATAGAACAGGTTGTAAAATATATCTCACCCTCTGGCTGTTTTGTATTTCTAAGTTTATATTTAATCATTTTGTCTTTAAAAATAAAATATTGTGAAGTTTCTTTTATTCAAAAAAAATCAACTTGTTAGCATTTACATAGTATATTGGACTACATCAACAAAGCTCGATTTCCTAAGCTACATGTTAGGTCCTTTTAGCATTATACACTTACTTCTAAAAAAATAATAAATAACAATAATAATCATTTCCCCAGGCATCTAAAGTTTCAGCTGTCTTTGGTTACCCTTTGGATGGGAAATAGGCCGATTGCTTTTCTTCCTGGCTTCCAAGCATTACTTCTGAATCCTTTCCACTCACACAACTCCTATTTCAAAGAGAAACCCCACTGGGAGGCTGGAAGCCCTGACTGTGAGAGAAGGAAGTTATGCTAATTTCCCAGCCCCAAAGGCACCAGCTAGCAACTCAAAATACTTGCAGCAGAGAGGAGGAAACTCTTCTTATAAGATGACTCAGCGTTTGGTTATCACGCTTGCAAGCGTTAAGTTCTATCAGCTCATCCCTCCTTTCCTTCACCAGTGACTTGCTGAGCTAAAGAAACAGTGTTGGAACCTGTGGAGCAAAGCCAGGCTGAAGTGACATGGTGTCCCCACAGGCAGCTGGGCCCTGTAAGGACAGGCATGGAGTGTTTGTGTCCGGCTGCAGCAGTCAGAACTTAATGTTTGGGGAAACCAATGGTCCTCAAAGTACTTGGGCCAATTCTCACCTATGCCACTTCTTCAACTTTGCCTCTCAAACTGAAAAGTTTCCAGAAAAAGGGAACAAGGAGAAAGCAATTTTTAAAATGTTTACATATATGCTGATGGTAAGGTAAGACTCTTACCTTTGTTAATTGAATAGAGTACCTAATGGTATTTTCCCAGGAAAAGGCATACACATTCATAAATACAGCATCTATGGTGTCACTAATCCCTTAAAATGGAGCCCTTGATCCTGCCCTCCCACCCACCCCCACCTGCTACTGAAAAGCCATTTCTCCCCTACCACAGCAATTAAATTAACATCACTGCATGGATATAAGTTCCAAAGTAAACGGGATGACAGTGTAAATCTTCATCTAAGGAGTGGGACAGCTACACAGGGCCTCGAAAAGAGAGAAAGGGTACTCATGAGGAGATTGGAAATCAGAACGTGAAGATCAAATGCTCTAATTAGATACCTGCCTGGCATATAAATAGGTTTCTCTATTTCTGGTTTAAAAAAAAAAAGTCCTAATTCTGGGCAATACCCCATATTTTGATTGTTCTAGGTAAACAAAGTCTGTTTTTCCTTAACTGACAGGGTCTCAGCTGACCTTAACCTGAAATAATCCACTTACCAGATTGACTCATTTTAGCAAGGTCTGCTTTGGACACGTGAGGGAAGCCAAATCTTCAAGAGCCCTGAGCTCCTTTCCTGTTGTATACCTTGCTCTGTGTTCCACACCGCTGCACCGACATAGGATTTTGATTTTCACAGTATTGTAATAGGTGGTCCCCAGGAAAAGGGGAAGTTTCAGGTTCCCTGCCCCACGAAGAAGGAGGGTGGAGCTGAGCAGAGAAAAGGGGAAAAGAAAAAGACTCTGAAAAAGAAAGCAGGATGGAGAACCAGAAGGAGACGTGAGGAAGCCACATGGAGGAGCAAGCATGTGAAGGAACCCTGTTTGTTTCTTGGCCCTGGACTGCTTGAAAGCGATGTGGGGAGGTTGACTATGGTGGTGTTTATATTGATTTTGATTGTGCTCTTTTCCTCCCAGACTTGTCTGGCCATTTCTGACCCCAAGGGTCACATCGCTTTCAACCAGTCCAGGGCCAAGAAACAAACACGGTTTCTTCACATGCTTGCTGCTCCATGTCGCTTCCTCAGGTCTCCTGGCTCTCCATCCAGCTTCCTTCTTCAGATTCTCTCTTTTCTCCTTTTCTTTGCTCAGCTCCACCCTCCTTCTGGGTGGGGCAGGGAACCTGGAACTTCCCCTTTCCTGTGACCACCCTGTTACAGTATGAAAGGAGACCCAGAAGCTCATGGTTCCTGTAGCACTGTTACTGAGCAGCATTATGAAGGCGTCTTGCATATCTTTTGCACTGACCCAGAGAAGTATGAAAATGAAGGGCTTTTTAAAGAAAGAACATTACACAGGACAGGGAATCAGTACTTGTATAAAATGAAGGAAGGCCAGAGTATGTTTGGAGTGACCAAGTGCGGAGATTTACTGAGGGACTGGATAAGGGCACTAATAAATTAGGCCTTGCATCCAAAGGTGATAAGGCGGTAATAAACTGGGCCTTGCATCCAATTAACGGGGTCTTGCATCCCGGATGGGACTAGATGAAGGTGATAACCAACTGAGCCTTACATCAAGGGACATAGCAATGAGTCACCCTCTTGGAATTTGAGTTTAGAATCTAAGTAAGAGACCCTTCCCCCCATAGAACTGGCAGTAGCTGCGGACCCCACTCTAGGGGCTCCGTCTTAGCTGCTGTCGGGGAGCAATAAATTCTGCTTGCTCAGCCTTTCTGCCTCCCGCCTTCCTTTCTTTCGGCTGGTCACAGAAGTTGGGACAAAACAGTATCAAAGTAAAACTCCTCTTTAGTAACAATAAAGTTATTCAGATTATTGCTGACCAGTTGTTGAGAAAAGTCTTCTTTTTCTTTTTTTTCCCCGTATGGGTTAAAAATAAGGCATAGGTCCTCCCTGGTGGTGCAACAGCACTATGAAGCTCTCTGCAGCCACTGGAGCTTATCACATGGCATAGCAGAACTCTCCTGACCC
>NW_004567103.1:37239405-37250634 GCF_000260355.1 Condylura cristata | reverse complement strand
TTTTTTTAAAAGCATAAAAAGAAATGATAAATTTAGAAAGCATTTGCCAAACATGATAGGTGAAAAAAACCAATTTTGTTAATCTGTAGAAAAAGTGCTTACAAATCAATTTACATATAAAAGATATCCAACCTCAGACACTAGTTTTTAATCCATCAAATTGACAGGCTAAAAAAAAAAAAACATAAAACAGGCATTTGCACACTGTAGGTAAAAGTGTAAATTGGTGCAGACGTTTTGGATGGAAATGTGGTAACAATATCTACCATATTAAAACACATGCTCTTTTACCTAAAGGTCATCTTTCTCATAATTTTGAAGCATAAGTATTGACCCAAATGCTCAACGATGTATACTTTGATGTTCTGTTTCACTATTGGATTAAAGAAAAAAAGGGCAAAAGAATATACAATAGGAATGTACATTAGGAAAACTAAAAAAACAGGCTGTTTTAAGGTATTTTGACATCACCAAAAGGAATAGGTCTGAAAGATAAAGAAAGCTCGTGTCAAATATGTTGTTAAAATACACTCATGTATATACACACATATGCACACATTTACACATATATAATTTTAGGTACACATGTTTATATATATGCATAGAGAGGTTTCTGGATTGGAGGAATATCTCACTTCTAGAGAGTATTTTTAATGCTTTTAAAAATTGTGGTAAATATAGATACATAAAAGTTTATAGTTTCAATCATCTTTAAGTGTACAGCTTGGGGTTATTGATTATACTCATATTGCTGTGCAACCATCACCATCATTTGCAGAATATTGATGTTTTCTGACTGAAACTGAAACTGTAGTCATTAAATCTTATTCTCTATCCTCTCTGCCATCTAGCCCTTGGCAATCAGCATTAGGATTTGTTTCTCTGAATTTGATTTCTACAGGAATTTCATGAGAATTAACACAATAACCTTCTGTGCTTGACTTATTTCACTAGCACATGTCTTGGAGATTTAACTGTTATATGTAGCTTCTGTCAAAATTTTCTACCTTATTGAAATACTGAATATGGTTTCATTCTAGTTAATACCACATTTTGTTTATCTATTCATAAGTTATTCACTTAGGTTTCTTCTTTTGTGTTGCTGTTCAAGTGAAAAACAACTCTTAAAGCCAATTTCTTCCTGAGAACACATTTAGGACACAGAGCACCAAATTATAAATAACTTGACTAGAAAGAAAAAACTTTATATCCTACATTTTTAGTTGATTGGTGGTACTAGGAATGGATTTAGGAGCTAATATGAGGTTCAAAATGAGCTTCTTGGATAATCCTAAGAAAAACATTTTCCTGAAGTGAATTTCTAGCAACTAGTGGTTAAAATTAGATACTGAGACCTCAAATGATTTCTCTGCTTTGAGGAGAAAATTAATTGAGGGAAATAAAGATTGCAAAAACTAAAAAATTTCAACATAGTTGCCATTATTGTATCAGACAGTATTTCCTGAGGAGACCAGCAAGGGAGACTAATTATGACAGGGTACTAAGTCATAAATTTTACTCTTGTATGTTATTTCCTGATAGAAATTTTAGGACCACTGTGTAGCAGTTTGGGCAAGTTACTTTATGCCACAACAGACAGACATATGCCAGTGTTTTTGTAAGCTGTGATCTAAGCTTGTCTTTTTTTCCCTTGCTTCTCTTTGATTCCAGTAACTTAGAAGGAATCTCTGTAGCTGGCATTTGAATGACTTCAACATACTTTCACTTTTTATTTGACTCAAAGTGTAACAGGGTGGATCTCCTTGAGGAAAAGGAGAGGCTCCAGGTTCCCTGCCCCACCCAGGAGGAGTGTGGAACTGAGCAGAGAAGAGAGGAATCTGGAGAGGAGTCTGAGGAAGGAAGCAGGATGGAGAGCCAGGAGACCTGAAGAAGCGACATGGAGCAGCAAGGATGTGAAGAAACCGTGTTTGTTTCTTGGCCCTGGGCTGGTGAAACAGATGTGGGTGAGGGATCTGTGGGGAGGTTGACTATGGCGGTGTTTATATTGATTTTGATTGTGTCCTTTTCCTCCCAGACTTGCCTGCCCATTTCGGACCCTTTTTATGGCTCCCCACCATCTATTTTTGTTATGCATGTTTTGCGCCAAATTAAAATATGAACACTAATATAATGGTATAGTCAGATTTCAAAAAAAAAGTGGGAGGAAGGAAGCCACTGGTTAGAGAATATTATGGGTACCTTTAGGAAGGAGAGAGAAAAGGGAAAAAATCCAGCCAAAGTTGAATTTCAGTTAAGTGCAGTTTATTTGCTATAATTTTCTAGTGCATTCACATATCCATTGGCCATGATCAATAATAGTGAAGCTTTTGCATAAACCCTCTGTTCAGCTCTTCTACCACCATGCTGAAGTCTGTTTTACCATTTGCCTCCTGCATCACATGACTGAAATATGCATCATGACCAAATATGTAATCTTTCTCCTCCATCATACTGTGATCGCTGTGATGGAGGGCAGTGACCACATCTGTTTGGCACACACACCAAGCATTTAGGGCATAATGCCTGTGTATTTATTTATTCAACATTTATTGGTCTTCTTACACAGGATCCTTAGGTTGCCAGAAGTATGAATCTTAGCAAATTCATTAAGAAATAGTAGGAGTATCTTCTCATTCTTATCCTTATGCTTCCTTGCTTTTTCCTGTACATCAAACTCATCCTTCACCTGACCAGCTTTCTCTCCTACTCTCCTTCCTCGTATTCTGGGAATACAGGAAACTATTAAATGGCTGCCCCAAAGCCAACTGCCTGAGATTTCCAGTTTTAGTAGCCATGACAACTTGAGCTTTAGTTCTAATTTACCTGAGAAAAGTATAATAAAGACAGCCATCATTTTCAAGTCACCAACCAGATTCAATACCCTGGAATTAAGTTCCTCTGTCACTTAATCAGCTATTACTAAGAAACAGTCATCTATTAGAATTAGTGTCCAACTGGGGAACCCATGTTAGGAATTCATCCCCACTTGACGCTGTGCATAGAGCAGATAGTGGGGCAAGACTAGTTCAAATGTTTTTTGATTTGTTAACATTCTCTACCAGTAGTTGGTACATACTAAGTATTTTTTAATTGAATACTAGGATGTGATGTTACTTAAACTTTATAATTAGTGTGGGATGTGGAAGGGAAATGAATAAATGCTGGAAGCTTTAGACTTCTGGATATTCAAAACTTCCAGCATAAGTAGAATTAAAGTTGGACATTTATGTTTAACTTCACTATTCAAGCATTGCTTTTAAACTGCAAACTTGTATCAATTCAATCTTTTAAAAATAAATTGAGTCACTATTAATGTCTTTGCAGATATGACACATTTTAAAAGTGCCACAAGACCTTATTCTCTTTTCCTTTAGTATTTTAAAAATATCATGAAGGCTTTCATTATTAAAAACAAACCCTCCTGTAATAAACAGCCCCCTCAGAAAACATGCTATGAGGTCGAAAAGGTTAATGACTGGACAGATGTCACAGAAACTCAGTGGTAGATATGCCCTTGGTTTCGTTGGGAACCAGTATTTTTCTCTTTGTTCATACGGAGGGATCTATTTGGTCCCTCTCTTCTCTTTCATTAATTCACATTTGGTAATGAACATCAATACCAAAACCAAATGTGGCAAGTCAGTACATACTGTATCTCTCCCTGGGTGTTCCTTCCAGGAATACAGGTACCCTCAAGATCTCCCTCCCCTCCACACAATGGAATCACCTGTCTGTATACTTTTAGGAAAAGATACAATGATGTTACTATTTAAGTCAAGCAGAGGTCCTCCAATAGATTTTTATATAGGGTGGTTTAAAAGTTGTTCTCTAAACATCACATCTACCTTCCAATTATAACGTTTTGTACAGAATGCAAATGCTTTTCTAGAAATATGGCTGATGGCTGAAGAAAGCAAATGGACTTGACTGATTTATCCTTCAGGCTAGAGTCATAGTATTAGTTCACTTGACAGCAATCCTTAGACTTGGGCTTGGTTGTGACAGGAATAGCAGAACTCACTACAAAGGTCATCAGTTGCTTCCTCTAATCACTTTCTGGAAGCTATGACCTCCAGCAGAGGAGACATTTATTCTCCAAGGATGTGCTGGTATCCTGAAAGCCTATAAGCCTAGTCGGTCCTTACTGTGTGATCAGCTGCCAAAGGAAATGCCAGTGCAGTCTTGAGAACAAATGAGAAGTTCCACTGATTGGATAACATTTCAAGGTCTAACTGTTGTGGTTGGTGACACGAGATCATCAGGCCAGTTTTAATATGAGAGGTATTCTGCAAGGGGGGGCTAAGATTAAGGTTACATGTCCCAAAGCTCCTGTAGTGACTCTAGTTAGAGGTGAGTCACCAAATTGAAAAGATCATTTCTCTATTTTAGGGCAGTGACCTGCACTGTAATTTCTGCCCTTCTTCACCCCCAATCCTACCCCCACACCTCTACCTTCTTGAACCCATTTAAAAAAAATAATTTTTCTGTAACATGGAACCCTCTCTGATCTCTCACCAATACCCTCAATTCTTAAACCTATTTATCTAAGAAGCTCAGCTTCTACAATCCGCCCCCCCCCAATACCCCAGACATGTGAATCACCTCACTGGGGGAAATACAACTATTTCTTAGTCAGCATTGTGCTAACTGCATTCCAGTACTGGGAATCCCCATCTTTTCTATTGCTCATAATATGCTGCCCCTACACAAGTATAAAGAGAAAAACAACTATTTGCTCCCAACATGAAACAAAGGGTATCTTACCCAGCAGCTCTCCAGTTATCTCACCTTTTCCACTTCAGGTATGTAGGATGTGCATGGGAGCTAACAAAATAAAGGTGGACCTCAAGGCATCCCCCAGACTCAAAGATGATATTAAAAAAAAGTATTCTACCTAAATAATAAGTAAAGATATGCAAATTTACATGTTTCATCTTTTGGATAGACAAAGATACCTTAGCATAGTGACAAAACTATGCTCACACAAAAGCAGGAGTAAAACTGATATAATCTTACTGGAGAGAAATCTAAGAATATGCAACAAAATTTAAAATGTGTACAACCTTTCACTAAAAAGGGTAATTTTTGAGAAATTACCCTAAGGAGATAATAAATCAAGTTCACCAAGATACAGATATATTTACAATAGTGAAAAATATGTAAGTGCCTAAAAGTTAATCTAAGTGAAATTGTTGTTAGTTTTGGTACATATGGAGGCATTTAAGAGTATCAAAGACCTCTTCCTAGTATTGAGTAAAATTAGTGCATTATAGACAAACACAGTATATAGTAGGGTCACAATCAGTGAAAACAGGACACTGTAGTGTAAGGTTAGGTGTAAGAAAGTAAGAGTTAAATAAATAAATAAATAAATAAATATAAAAGTTGTGAATTTACTTTTAACTTTTTTAAATGCTTCTCTCTAAGTTACCTTCACCATTTTTTTTTCTTTGTAGAAAAATTCAATGTAAATAATAATCAAATTGTCTACAGTCAGTTAGTTTGTGACTAACAACTCTTAACTTTTAAAGAGTGATCTTTTCTTGGCCTAAATAGGAGTAAAGAATTGCTTATGTACATCCATAAGCTCTTCCATATGTTATACCAAAGTGCACACACTCCAAAGCCTGCTTTATCTCTCAGGGTTATCATTACCATCAAGCTATTAACATTCTAGAATTCAAGTAATTTCAAGCAAACAGCATTTAACCTTAGTTTCAACTGTCCCCTATATAACCAAGCTATTTCAAGTTTGAAATTATTTCACTTAAAAATTTCTTCCCTTAAAAAATATCTTCATGGAAACACTGAAAATTTTCAACAGCTAATGACAACTATTTCCTCCTTTAAAAGCAGGCTAGGAAAAACATATACAAAATAGCAGTATGATAATCTTGTGGTAACTTATTTTCACTGCATTCTCTGTATCTGAACAAAAAAAAAACATTGCAACTGAGTTCACAGCAACTTTCTTTTATCCTAACAACAAATTACCAATGCTACTAAGAAGCCCATGACTGGAATATAGACCCTCTAGATACAAAGTTGTTGAGAAACAGTCTTTAAGTGCCAAAGAGCAAAACATCTGGTTAATTTTCAAACTAAATGAGCTACTCTCCCCTCCATGCCAATCACCAAGCAATAGGCCCTTTGTGACTTCCCAATTCATTATTTACTGAAGTAGTAATTCTCAACAACTTTTTCACTAGTTCCATCATCATTCTCTCTGCCCATTTGGTCAAAGATACAATTAAAAAGCTAATAATAGTGCAAAGTTTCCTTTAGTTTTATATTTTTAAAAAATATTATGTAATTTTATTTTCTAATATTTTTTCCAGTGGAATGTTTTTCAAAACATTTCAACAAATCTTGTAATAGCTGATCTGGTATCAAATGCTACACTTTAAAGTTTATTTTAAACTAAAACTTTCCTTATTATTGACCAAATCTCTGAGGATCCCAAATTAAAGAAATCATTCAAAATGTGATACAGTCTAGTGTTTATTTTATGTTATGGCAGGTACACTTGAATTTCAAAAATTTAAAACATATAAAAAGTGGTTAGGGACTAACATTTGTATCAACAGTTGATAAATGTCTAGATTGTTTATTATACAGCAGGATACAATGGTAGTGCTAATGCCAATAGGGCACCATGGAAGTTAGTCTAAAAATTATCACTAGGCTTTATATAAGCAACAACATATGCTGCTGTTTTAGAATTTTGGGACATAGTCTGCTTCTAATGCTAAGCAGTTCTTTAACATTTTTAATGTTATACAGTGTCATAGTATTTAGTTTGGCAAATGTTTCAAAATAAAGTAGAAATGTATTCATAACAGCACAGAAATGCACATCCAATTTTGTTTTCATTAAGAACCATAGGTACAGATCAGAACTCTTCCCTAGATGAAATAATTTACACACAGATGAATGCTATAATACCACTATCTAAAATAATCACTAAATACAATTATTTTTTCAGAAATAAACAAGCAGTTTTTTTCATTATCAAATATCAAAAACATAGAGATAATCTATGTTTCCCAAACAAATGGTATTTTAAAATTATAGGAATAATTTCTGTGGATTCAGTGAATGTGCAACCTAATTCAATAAAGTATACTGTAGTACAATCATATTAAGAAACCAATAATCAGAAAATACAACTGTATGAAAAGAAATTTATAATCCACTAAACTGTTTCTCAGGCCATAGGTAAAACAGTTCCACAGTTTACAGGTAAAACTGAGGCAACAATAATGCGTGCTTGTCTTCAGTAAGTAGGTAATTTTATGCAGACGATGTAACACTTTGCTTGTAGACAGCATGGTATGCATTTCTCAGCAAGACATAAGGAAAACAAGATTCCAAAAGATCCATTGTCAGGAATGGGGATTCCTGAACAATCTGAAAAATTCCAAAAATGCATCAGAATTCGTTATTTATAATGGGAACAATTAGTGACAACCAGCAGACCATAATTTCTAAAGTGTTCTTATTAGAAACAGATAGACATTATTTACTCTTTAAAATCTAAAGTGTAACAGTGCCATAGTACATGTCATCAAAAAAACTGTTACTTTTTAATTAAATCAACCAACAGGAGCATACTGAGTGCTTTCACCATCCTCAATCATTTGACATAAAAGAGAATATAAGCATATTTAAAATGTGGTCCATCCCATCAAGTTTAATTAGAGACCCAAGACTAAGCTAGGTAACAAAAGCAAACGTAAGGCCAACTAAATGCAAAGCTTAAGTTCTTGGAGTTTAAAGGGGAAGAAAGATGAACAGTAGTCTGAGCATATCTAAGAAAAGACTTGATTTTGGGATGTGTGAACTGTCATTAAGATAGACATAGATCTCTATAGGTAAAGGAAATGTTATAGGCAAGGGGAGAATCATAAGGGATAAACCAGCATACCTAGTTCATGAATGGTGGTAAGAACTGATTATCAGGCACACACAATTATGGGAAGCTTATTAGATAATGGGATGGAGTTAGAACACAGAAAACTCATAAAACTGGATGACCTGAAACAGATACGCTAAGAAAACATAAGGTTTAAATGTTTCTCAACTGACTGAAAGCCAGTTATAAAAGAATACCCTATAGGTAATGCTAATCTTTTATTTGTTTCTGCTATCATTACCATAATGATAAAATAAAAGTGATGACAGTCTTTTCAGAAATTGCGAGGCAGTATGTGATATGGGTAGAATGAACCAAAAAATACTTGGCAGAATAATGAACAACCATATACCAGAGACATTTTGCAGGGGTGGAGTGGGAAATGCACGGGATTATGGTGATGGCACACGGGTGACTTGGTGATGGGAAACCACGGGGATTACAATTAAGATGGAAAAAAAATGTACAAAATGATGTAAAAATAAACTTTTGTAAAATAAAAAAAAATACTTGGCAGAGCTCACTGTTATCTGATTGGTAAAATGACAGACTTAGGAATGACAGACATTTATTACTAGTCAAAATTAAAATGAGACTTACCATATCCAGCAGTAAATAAACAGATTCTCTATTTCTTGTTGTTGTTTTATCTGTTTCCTGGCCAATTTTCAGTAGACTAGAGGATGCAAGCTTAAGAGTACATAAATTTTAAATAAGTTTTTTTTAAAATGAAATGTTCAACAGCTACCTACTTATTTTCAATATTCCTTAACTTCACGTTTCAATCATATAGCAGTTATATATAAATAATAAGCAATTAAATAACAAACATAAGCTTAGATTCTTTACATTCTAGCAATAATTTGGAGCATATTAAAGTACCAGACAAGAAATTAATAAATAATCAGATATTCTTACTAGGCTTTAAAACTTTTTGCATACCTTTTGTTTGATGATTTAAATTACTTTAAATCATCTTTCCAATATCTATATTAATTATATCTTATTTCTCAAATAAGAAAAGTTCACACTGAGTTTGAATTAATGAATCAAGGAAATAAAAGAAGTGAAAATAAAGTTTTCAATCTTAATGTTGTTTTACCTGAAATAGGAGTCATTTCCCCTATTATCACATTTTCTTTAAAAATTAAAAAAAAAAAAAGGCCTTCCCTGGTGGCACAGTGGGTTAAAACATGGCAATAAGGAGCTAAAGCCACTTCAGTATGAGTTCGATCCCTGGCCCTGGAGGTGATCCACATAGCGTGGCAGCTCTCCTGACCTGCCCACTTCTCCCCTCAGTGGTGTACTCTGTCAGCCTGCCTGTTCTGCTCCCCACTCTGTCTCTGGTGAATCCTCTCACTACCCCTGCATCTCTGGCCTGTACCCCAGTTCTGTATGCATAAATAAATCTTCAAAAAAACTAAAAAAAATTAAAACTTAAAAGGCTAACAGCATTTATAGCATAAAAGGAGGAAAAATTCTATTGTTCATTATGCCATAGAAGAATTATTACCTTTATATAAAATAAGGAAAAAGGTACATTCATAAAGGAAGAAAAAGCTATATTTACATAGAAACTAAGAACCACACTTCATGCAGCTAGAGTTAGCATACTACTACTACCCTCTTTTGGCATAAGCAGCATTCTTATTTTTGAGCTTTTCCACAATTAATAGTCCTTCTCCAAATAAATACAAGTAAAATTTATCCTTTTAGTGAAAACAATCTCTCAATTTTCCTCTGCTTTGCTTTTACTCAAAGTAGTAAGCTCTAGGCAAAACTGTAGGGCAGTCCTGTCATCTACTAAGCGAAAAAACAAGTCCTGTTGCAGAGCCTCTAGAAATGAGACTTCTAACTCAAGGGAAGAAAATTCTAAACTAAATTATTCTTGATTTTAACGTCATGTTTTCATCTGTTTCTAAAAAAGAAAAGGAAGGAGGGAGGGATTATTCTGTTATATCCCACAGTTGTATTTTCATATTTTTTATAAAATGTCACAAGTTTTGCTATTTGATTATACATACGGCCAGAAATTCTTTAAGGCGGTCTTCAATGCTTCCTTTGTGAATTGTGAACAAAGCTGCGGCTATCTGGTTAATGGCTTTGGCCAAGCAATGTATGTTGTTGCAGTGCCCTGAGGAAGTACAGATAAGGTTTACGGTTTCTATATGACCCCAAAATATCAAATAATACTGAAGGTAAATCTTTAATGTTTGGATAATCTACGTAAATAGTGGCATGATTAAAAGCAGAGTTGGGGCATAACCTGCCTTACTCTTCTTTTACTTTCATTACAAGTGTGCTCTGAAAAACAGTACTCCAAGAGAGTACAAAGGATTATGTTTGTGTTGAACAGGTACATTTTCAAAAATCCTAAAAGAGATCATACATTCTTATTATAGAAACAAAGAAATGCTTAGCTGCTTTACAAATATTTTCTCATTCAATCATTAAAATAATCCTAAAATTGCCAAGTTATGTTAAAAAAAAATCCTAAGAGGTGGACATTCTCTCATCCTCCCCTGCCATACACACATTCAGACAAACTACAAGCTCAAATAAATAATTATTCATTATATACGATATATAGCATGTCAGGAAATTGGGACTTAGGCTACACAAGGTTATATAATTTTCTATTTAAGTGACAGAATTTAAGACACATTTTATTATAAATGAACAAGATCAAATAAAAATATCATCTGCATCAAAACATCATGAACTTTTGCCAAAATAATTTTAAACTACTATTACCTTCTATAGCAGGGCTATATTGAGACATCACATTGCTGGCCAGTGTTGGCAAAGAAACTGCCACAAAGACCATGAGGAGGCAGGCAATTTTATATTCTTCTTCTGGACTTATATTTTCTAGGAAGAAAATTTTAAAATACCAGATTTCCTTCAAGATTCATTAGGAATTAATTACTTAATTGCACAAAACAAATTTTTGTATGAAGTGTTTTAATGCATTTATATAAAACTGATTATAATTTTGGTACAAGAAATAAGCAAATAATACACATTACAACTGACTACTCTTAACTTCTCAGTAATATTCAAAGGATCTCTAATAAAACAATAAGGTACTCTTTTTTTATTCAGAGGATCACAGGCAAATAAATATTACAGTAACTAGAATACTAAAATTTCCTAACTGAGAACTGATGATATGTTAATATCTTACAAGTAAATCATATTCTTATAGTTTACCAAATGTTATCACATAAATTACTCTGTAAAATCATCTAAAAATCCATACTTTTCCTTATAAATAATATAAAAATAAATTAAAATTACTATTTATTGTAAAG
>NW_004567103.1:37226721-37239085 GCF_000260355.1 Condylura cristata | reverse complement strand
AAAAAAAAAAATCACTCGAAAGTTTTAAAGACATGATCCTTTCTAAAATTAATTAATTATAATACATAATCAAATTGTGGATAACCCATCTTGGCAATTATCTAGTATCTGGGTACTTCTAGTTACTCTATCACCATATATAACTAAGAATTGAACATAAACAAAGGGCGAGATGTTTCAAAAATTTGGTTGATCATAAAGAAAAGAGCTATAGCATGTGACTATAATACTATACTGTATGATTGAGAAAACAAAAAGCAGTAAATAAAACAAAAATACACAAAAACTGATAAACTTAGCCAAATACCATACATAGTACATGCATGGCAAGGAAGGCCAGATTAATGCCAGTAAAAGATGAAATATTATTTACTTGGCAGACAAACCTGTAACTATTTAGAGCATTTTGGGTACTGCCTTTGAAAAAGTTGACCTTAAAAACTTTTCAGGTGTTTAATATCATTTAGTAATGCACAGATATTTGTGGTAAGTAGGGCCTGTACACCAGTTCTGTATGCACTAGTAAATAAATCTTTAAAAAAAAAAAAAGACACCCTCTTTTAGATATTAATTTTGCTATCTAATGGATCATCTCCATCAATATGCAAATGCAGTTCTCTTGATTTTACTGCAGCCTCTAGCTACTGCTATCTTATGATCTCTTTCAGAGAACTGTTTTATACTTACTCCAGTTTCTTTTAGGAGAGTCTCTTAAGCCCTCTCAAATTAACTTTTCACTGCTAAAATCTACTGACACTTTTCTTGCCAGCATCAACCATTTTACTCCACATAATTGATCATCCCCTTTCCACATCCCTAAAAGCTACTCCTCCTTGGCTTTTCTTTCAGATTATTGTTTTGGTATTACCTCAATTTCTCCTTGAGTTCCTAAAAGTAGGAGTGTCCCAGGATTCAGACTCCAAACCCCTTCACTTCTACATCACATTTGATGGCCTTACAACTCTCAATTTAGTCTTGTGACTGAATATTATCTAATGTCGTTGCTATTACATAATCTTTGGAAGAGATCTTTGTCTCTTCTATACTAACAGATCAAATATCAGAGAAAAAAGCTTGACATAAAGCAGGCATATAAAAGTAGATAGTATCACACCTAGTATATGTGTTGCCTGAACATTTTAACTAAGATTACCAAATATTTACAAATGCATTTTACCTGATTTTTGTGAGGACAGAGCTACCACCAATGCAGGATCAATCTCACAAGGTAACCCTGCAGCTGATGATAACTCATATACATTCATTGCAACCTAACAAAAAGAAATAGAAGTTAAAGATTAGAAATACTCTAACAATTTTAAAAAAAATCTCATTTAGTAAGAAAACAAAAGACATAATGTTTAAATTAGTGTTCGTCTATAAACATTTGATAATTTCAGAAATGTAGAAGCAGGAACTACACAGCACAATTAACCTACAATAAAGAGATAACCACTCTGTATTTCCAACTGTTAGGCTAAACAAAACTTGTATGCTTTCTCTGGCAAATTCCAAAAGAATCATTCTAAATTTATTATTTTTTCTTAGAGGCATGGACATGAAATATCAAGTAAAAATATGAATAAATGAACAAAAATGAATCAGAATTAATATATCTGTCCATACTTTTTAAATGAAAATTTAACATGGTTCAATGTCTAATCATATCAAAATACGGCAAATAACTTATTACATTAAGATTTTTAGGAGTACTAATAATTTCTAATGATTAATTTCTTGTTAAAACATGGATTTCAAGTATTTAAGATATTTACTATTACTATTCAGTAATTCAGTTCAAAATTAACTGTATAACTATTTATCTTTGATAATACAAAATAACCTCTAAGATAGGAAGTTAAATTATACAATTTTGACTCTTAAAACAAATGAATTGATACAGATTAGGTTCTAAATAAACATTTGTGATCCATTACTAAATCCACACAGAAAAATTAACTCAAAATGTATCACAGGCTTAAAAGTTAAAAATATATAAAGTACAATAAAAAACACAAAATAAAGTTTTCATGACTCAACAATTCTACTCCTGAATATATAACCAACAGAAATGAAAGAAATGACCACACAGAAATTTGTACATGGATATTCATAGTAGCATTATTTAAAATAGCTAAAAGCGAGGGTAAAACACTCTAAATTTCTATGAATTTATGAGAGGATAAATATAGTATATGCATACAATGGAGTATTACTTGGTGATGAAAAAGTGAAGTACTGATACAATCATGTGTGGCTTAATGACAGGGATACATTCTGAAAAATGCATCATTAAGCAACTTCTTCCTTGTGTAAACATTAAAGAGGATAATCACCCAAATCTGGATAGTACACACCCCCGCTACATGATATAACCTATGAGAATGCTTTTCGTTTATGTAGTCTACTGTTAACAGAAAAACTGTTAAGCACCATATGACTGTACATGCTATAAAACGATTAAACATTGAAAGCATGTTAAAGTCAAAGAAACTAGTGAAAAGGCTATATATAACGTGATTTATAGGAAGTGCCACGAATAGGCAAGTCTAAAGCTATAGAAAGTATATTACTGCTTCCCTAAGGGTGGGGACTGAGCAGACATAGGGAGTGAACTACTAGTGGGTGTAGGGTTTCTTTTGGGGTGATAAAAATATTGTAAAACTGACTGTGGTGATGGTTGTACAACTCTGTGACAATACTAAAATTCATGTAAATGTATACTTTGGGTAAATTTAATGATAGGTGAAATATAGTTCAATACAATTATTAAAAACATGCTTGATTTTAATAGATCAAGTTCTGTTGAAAGTTAGCTGTAAACACAATATAATTATATTAGGTGACAAGAAAACTGGATGGTAATAATGATAATCTGATAATAATCTGCATACCAGTGTCTTCTTAGGGACTGTTGTGTTCTTAATGTTTTCATAATTTTTTTCTAGTGTTCTCATTATAAGTAATTTTTAACTCTTCAAACATAGTTTTCAAGAATAAAATCACAGGATAACCTTTGATCTTAAATATTTATTCGGTGTGAAGAAATGTGTGAATAACAAAGATAAAGAAAACAAGACCTTGGTCTTCAACATATTTATAATATAGTATTAATTTAACTGGAAAACACAACTATAATACAACATAGAATGTTTAGCAATGAGTTTTTAAAAAGTTCTTTGGCAACACTAAGAAAAAAGAAATTCTTTATCATTTGAAGACCAGGGTATGTTTTTCAGAAGATTGCAACTGAGTCAAGCCTGAAAAGTAGAATTTCAAAAGGTGGAAAAAGTAAAGGGCAGGACTTTTAAATTATGTAATTTAAGATTTCATTTTGGAAACTAAAATTCAAATGGAAGTTAAATTACCTTCATATCAGTTTCTCTTGGAATATGATCCTTAAAATCTTCAATTGAACTCACGAGAAAAGGAATGTGGTAGGACAATACCTAGACAGGACAACAAATAAGAATACAGCATTATTTTAAATGAGCCAAATGTAGAAAATATTCAGTTACTACTAGTTTTCATAAGTTATTTTATCTAGTTCCATGTGATTCTCTAAAGCACCAAGATATATAAAAATGAAATGTCTTCAATGCCAAATGAGAAATTCTGTAATGAGTAAAATTAAAAGAATAGCACTCTATCCAGGCAAATACCAAACAAAAATGAGTTTAAACAGGTTTGGTTTCTTTATATATAGCTTACTTCATGTAGCTATGAAAAAAGGATATTTAATTTTACCAATGACAACTATATATTTAAAGGATAGCTTTTAAATTATAGTAAATTAAAAAGGTTTATTTGAATATAGGATATAGATAGATAGATAGATAGATAGATAGATAGATAGATAGATAGATAGATAGATAGATAGATAGACAGACAGATACATAACAATGCCTTACATCTCTAAGTGCTTCTTGTGCCAATGATCGGAAGGATAAAATTACACCAATTATGGTCATCCTCTTCAAGACACTGTCAACAGCTAAATTTGAAAGGGAAGAGAAGAATTAAGTGTTAACTGGATTCTTTTTTAATCTTAAATAAAACTCTTAGTTATAACACTCTCATGATGAAATACGACAATATGACTACAACAAATGATTAAGGAGGAAAAGATAATGGCAGCTGATATTAAATTTAAGTAAGTAATAGTATACTTCAAATGGCGTGATAACTTTTTTAAATGGTTTGTATGGTCCACCAGAATCTGCAACAGTCATTAAGAAATCACCTATATAATCTTATCTCAGGAAGGGTAGAGTAGGAAATACACTAAAGGAGAAAAAAGAAACTGATCAAAGTGGCTATGAGTTATTTCCCAGATAGCTCTAGAACTTGAAAATATCAAATTCTTAAGCTGTTGATATCTTAGATAGTCAAGAAATTAAAAATGACTATTAGGATAAAAAGCAGTTTTGGCAAGATCCAGATAAATGTACAGTAATGATACAAGTTCTGAGAAACTTCACTAAGATATCTCATTTAACTCAATGTCTACTGGTTTATTTGACAAATCTATGTGACCCCTGGCACTACCCCTCATAATTTCCATTAACAAACTGCCATGAACTGAATATCTGTATCTCAAACTCAATTCACAAGCTAAAATCCTATCCCCAAAGTTGCTGTCATTATAAGGTAGAGACCAGATGAGGTGTTCAAGTCAAGAATGTGGAGCTCAGTGAAGACACTAGAGAGGTACCTATCTCCTTCATCATGTATGAAAACTCTGCACTCCTAAAAAGGGTCCCCCCACAACTACGCCTGCACTGTAATCTTGAATTTCCAGTATTCACAAATGTGAGAAACAGATTTGTTATTTATAAACTATCCAGTTTGGTATTTTTATCACAGAAGCCCAAACAGGCTAAAAAACATTCTAAGAAACAAATACTAGACCAGTTTCTGGACATACAAAAAGGTAGTGGGAGGAAAAATGGCTGGCAGGAGGTTAATCCAAATAATGCTTCTGATACCATGCTAAGGAATTCAGACACCCTTTAAGGAATGAGAGGGCTGTTCAGGGTTTTTAAAATCTAAAAGGTTATACAAAAAGAAGCATGTTTAGAAATATTACTCAATATGGGAGATGGGTTAGAAAGGGAAGAATGGATATATGTTAGGAAGCCATGAATATAATTCACAAAATAAAATAAAGCCTATAATGAGAGCCAGGGGACTAGAAAGCAATGCATCAAATACCTAAAGAAGGTAACAAAATAGTCAAGTAGACCAGGTGAAAAATAAAATGATGAAAGGGAAAGACTGGAGTCAACCACGTACTGCCATGTGGGAAATAACTGACCAGGTTTTTATTGCAAAGTCAAATGTTTAGACTTTTGTGTGATAACTCCCAATTTGTAAACATTAAAAAAAAATTTAATGTGCCATAAACACTAAAGAATGTCTTTGGCTCAAATGTGTGTGACCGACCAGGGGCCTCCCTGGTGCACAATGGGATACGCTGCAGCACTATGAAGCTATCCACAGCCATTGCAGCATGAGTTTGAACCCAGCCAGGGAAGTAACCCACATGATGCAGCAGATCTCTGCTGCCTCACCCACTGCTCCCTCCTACGATGTATTTCAGTAGATCTGCCTGTTCCACTCCCCACTCTGTTTCTGGTGAATCCTTTCACTGTCCCTCCCCAATCTCTGGCCTGCACCACAACTCTTGTATGCATAAATGAAAAAAAATCTTAAAAAAAAAAAAAATGTGACCCACCAATATGCAAACACTTGCATGATACAGCTATTTAATTGGAATGTGGTAACCGGAAGAATCAGTGAGTAACTCAAATTTTCTGATGTGAGTTACTAGTATAAAATGGCCAATGAAGAAGGGTAGCAGGGCTTTTGCTCTGCACAAGTCAGATACAGAAAACAAATAAAGAAACTGATTAGAAAACTAGAGATATCAATGACCTATAACAAAAAAGCTTAATAGAAACAGAGAGGGTTGTCATATGACCAGCATGGTGTTGAGTAATGAAATGATAACTTCTGAAATACTGCAAATTTGAAGTCTTTGGATACAATCTCTAGGTTTGCAGATGGTTGCAAGGTCAGGCCTGAGAGGGTAAATTTTAAAAAGGAATTTTTGATTACTAGAAAATGAAGATCTGGAATAGGAAGCCAGTTATGAACCTAGCTCCTAAAAACAGTGTCAGAAAACAGAAAGTAAGGAATACAGATATTAATTAAATTTGCTATTGCTATATTTTTTAGACCAAAAACCCCCAGCAAGTTCTACAATTAAAAATAAATTTCAGATTTCTTCTAATTCAGAAATACTAATAAATTATTTTCTTTTTGTCAGTATTTCAAATAATCAGTTATGAAAATAAAACAATTATTAAAGTAAAACTTCTGGATATGAGGTGAAGGAATCACAATGGTAGTGATCAGAAATAAAACAGTATTTTGCAAAATAGTTCAACTCAATTTGCAAAAAGGTGGTTTCCTCTGCTCCCCTAAATAAGCCTCCTTTGAACAGATTGTTTACCAAATAATAAAAAAAGATTTAGTAAATTCAATTTCAATAAAAATTATATAAATATGGGTCATCAAAAAAATCAGTAATTTAGAACTTGATTTTTTCAATTCCATTAGTCATTAATCACCACTATTATACACAAAATTAATGTAAACAGAATCTATAAAAAGGTTTGCATATTTTGTTTTACAAACCTGTAAATTCTGTTTGAAATTTTAACAAATTCTATCTTGTTAAAATTCCACAAAGAGGAGTTAAAGCAATAGTAAGTGGGCACTGAACATGACAGTGAATTAACTGCTTCTAATAGATGACATAATCAAAAGGTTAATTAGGCAAGTAGGAGTTAAGAAAAATTGGGTGGTCAAATGAGTATTAAAAAGTACTAAGATCATAAAAAGAAACAAAAATTATAAAAGAGAAAAGACTAGAAAAGGTAAGTATACAGTAAAACAATGAACAAGAGATCAGGTATAAATCTAAAAAATAATTTCCTACTATTTACACTATATATGTTTACACTATATTTATTTACCATGTATTCTTTTGTGTCTCATTTTACTTACGTAGTATGTTTTTAAGATTCACCTCAAAAACATTCATAGAATATATAAGGTGTGACTATATGAACTTACAGAACAGACAAGTTTAATCTATAATAACAGAAACCAGATTAGGGGTTGCCTGGGTGATAGAAGTCAGATCATGAGAGTTGGAGGAAGAAAATTACTACAAAGGGGGACGTTCCTGGGGGTGATGGAACTGTGTATCTTGATTATAGAAATGGCTACATTAATATATAGATTGTAAAAATCCATCACACTATTCACTTAAATATGTTCACTTGACTGTATGTAAATTATAGCCCAATAAAGTTGATTTTTATAAAGAAAACAGACTCAAAAGTTAATTATCCTTTAGTGTAAGTTAATTTAGATTTAGTGGTCTCATAAAATAATTGTGATAAATCACATACTTGAAAGACCTTTCTCAAAGATTTTTTAGCTCTTTTTATAATCCAAAGAGTACTTTTAGTAACTTACTAACTGTATTTATACTTACAAATTTTGAGTAAAAGCTAAATACTGAATGCTATATACTTCTTAGTATTTAGAAAGTAATGTAAGTTACCCACATGATAATCTTTTAAAGAGTGCAGCCATCTGGTCTGGTTTGTCAAAGCTGGTCCTCATTTGTGTGAGCACATCAACATTCTCCACCACAAGTTTCTAAAAAAAAAAAAAGAAATAAAGAAAGAGCCTAGGTCAGGCATAGACCTCCTAGTGTTAAGAGATAAGCCAACGCTTGGAACATACAATCGGGCAAGTAAAAAACACAATTCATGAAATCCAAATGCTCTATGGCATAGTTTTGTTGTTGATTTGACAAAAGCATCTAAAAGTGATTTATATAGGATAAGTCAGAAAAATGCTATTAGGATTAACAGAATCAAGACTCATCTTATGCTCACAGAACAACATCAATAAAAGCAGGCAGTAAAGTGAACAGGGAAGTAATAATCTGCAGTCAAAACAAAATGAACTTGTTAAGTTTGCCTAAGGCAATCAATCAAGGAATTAAAACTGGGTGTATACAATTTGAAAGAGAATAACTTGCTGGGATATGCTACCACTTCAGGAGAATACTAAGCCAATATTCCCCAGCACATGTTATAAAATGAAAGTGTTAATTACCTAACTTCTGTTTCAGGTATCACTGAGAAAGGGAGAGATACAAATTAGAAAAAGAAGGAGGGATAGTTATTCAAGAAAAATGCAACCTTTTAAAGTACACTTTTCTTAAATAGTGCATTAGAAAGTAACAGTAAGAAGCATTTAAAAAGTGTTTTAAAAGTATTCTAACAAAAGTGAATAAAATTAATTTGATTTTGGCAGATAAGCCTGGACAGCAGTAAAACTGAATAGCTAAAATTAGAAGTGAAAAAGTGAGTGAAACATTCTATTTTGTGTTTCATTGTTGCCCAAAACTTGTGCCATCTGCCTTTCCCATTAAGCTTTGCTACTGTCAGTTCTTCCATAATTAAATTTTATAACTTATTTCTGATCTATCTTTACAAAATTCTTTCAAATTAGCATTTTTTTCATTTTTGTGTCTTTGTGGTAGTTATCAGCCTTTACTATACATCACTTTTTCCAAATAGATAAGCATGTTCCTTCTGGATATATCAACTCATAGGACTGGATGGAAAGATATAGCAAACATATTGTTAAAGTATTATAGTGCAGATATTTTTTAACAACCCAATGCTTGATGACAATGGCTTTAAGGAGAGCATAAAAATTTATATAGAGCTTATAAAAATAGGTTTTTCTTGTATCGGTGTAAATTTCATTTAGTTTACATGGTATTACTTCAGATTATTTCTCTTTACACTCCCCCAATCAGATGTTCAGTTCTGATTCCATTAGCCAAATTCAACTTCTAAAGTCACTTATTAGAATGTTTAAGGTCAATTCAACACCTGTCCCATACAAAAACGATTCAGTCAAAACAAATTCAAACTATAGTGTGCTCATACTCCTTCAATATTAATATCAAATACACCACTACAATTAAATACATCATTCACTTTACACATGACAAGAAAAATCTACCAATTAAACTAATACAGTATTTATTTTCTAGTCATCTGACTGTAAGTCACATGAAAATTTCAATAATTTAATAATATAGGATAATTGTGTCTTCAAATCATTAAATTGTAGTACATATTTAATGTAAGGTAACTGTAACCATTTTAAGTTTCTGTACTAGGTAATTTACAAGTAACTGCATTTACCCTGATCCAATTGAGGGAGGTGATAATTTAGTATGACAGCTGAGGAAAATAATGTTCAGAGAAGTTAGAAAAGTTACCCAAAATTTCAGAGATATTAAATAGTATAATTTGGAATCTGAATTCAGGTTATATCTGATTTTAAAATCCATGCTCTTAATCCCTAACAAAATGGTTTCCAGGGCTCTCCCTGGTGGTGCAAGGGGTTGGTTTTAGCACTGAAGCTACCGGCAGCTACTGCAGCACCAGATGGATCCCTGCCCAGGGAGCTGACCTACATGTGCAGCAGACCTCTCCTGTCTTACCTGCTGCTCACCTCAGCAGTGTTTCTGCTGATCTACCCATTCTGCTCCCACTCTGTCTCTGGTGAATCCTCTCACCCCAACTCCCCCCATAGTCTATACACCAGCTCTTGTATGCATAAATAAATCAAATAAACCTTAAAAAAAAAAAAAGAAATGGTTTCTAATTTTTAGAGTACATCACAATGATCTGAAGAATTTAGTAAAACACATGTTGCCAGACCACGCACATAGGCTCTGATTTATTTAGAAGAGATTAGTCTGAAGAGATTGTCTGAGTTGGAGCAAAAAGTGTGTATTTTTAACAAGTTTCAAAGTAATGTTTATCTGAGAACTATTATATCAAAAATTGTTATCCTAAAATGTTTGTACATTATTTCTTTAGGAAAAATTAATGATGTCTTCTCTTAGAAACATAATTTACATATATCCACATGTATTTTTTCTTCAACTGCATCTGAAGCATAACTACTCTCTTGATTATTTCAATATAGGTTAATGTCAGTGACAAATGAATTGAAGGCTAAAAGTGATATAGGAATTACCAACAAATGGCTTAGGAGAAACCAAGAAACAATCAAGAATACAGAAAAAAGTTGATTTTCTTTTTTAAAAAAAAAGTAAGAAACACAACACAATTCATATTTAAATTCCTTACCTTATTAACAAAAAAAATCTTCTAAGACTCTGAAAACCTAGAAGAACAGATCCCTAAAATAGTATATAATTCTTTTGCCAGAACTGGAAGTGGAACTGATTCAACTGGCACTACTCCAAATGAAATACCCAATGAATTTTAATAGGAAAGAACATTGGCAGTTTTCCCTCCAGAAAGAAAGATACAAGCTTTAACTATGAGTTCACATACATAGTGCTGACTATGTCTGGCATACAGTTTATTTACAACCATTAAAATGTAAAAATGTTTTCCTCTTTTTTAATTGGTATACAAATATACTTTGAACCCATAGAGCCTCAGATAAAACAAAAATTAAAAAAGGAAGGTTATTTTTAAGATAAAAAAAATGTAGCATTATTTGTCAGTTTAAATAAAAAGAAAAAGAAGAGGTTAACAGAGTAACATTAAAAACAATCAAAACACTCTATGTGCTAATTTCAAAAACATTAAGATGCTATTGAAGTGTCATTATACTCTTCTGTGGAGAGAGTGAAGTACAATCTCTTCAGAGGGCTATTCAGCAACACCATTTAAAGAAGTTAAATGTGAGCACTCCCTGGTGGTGCAGTGGGTTAAAGCACAGCACTGAGAAGCTAAAGCCACTTCCGCATGAGTTCGATTCCTGCCTGCCCCAGCATTGACCACATGGCGCGGCAGACCTCTCCTGACCCGCCCGCTGCTCCCCTCAGTAGTGTACTTCATCCATCTGCCTGTTCTGCACCCCTCTCTGTCCCTGGTGAACCCACTCACCCTCTGCATCTCTGGCCTGTACCCCAGTTGTGTGTGAATAAATAAATCTTTAAAAAAAAAAAAAGTTAAATGTTCAGGCCCTCCCCAGTAGCACAATGGGTAAGGGTGCAGCACTGCAAGCTAGCAGCAGCCACTGCAGTGCGAATTCAATCCTCAGCCTGGAGGTGGTCCACATGGCATGGTAGACCTCTCCTGACCTGCCTGCTGCTACCCTCAGCAATGTACTTCTTCAGTCTGCCTGTTCAATCCTCTCACCGCCCCTGCACCTCTTGTACCCCATTTCTGTATGCATAAGTAAATAAATAAGTCTTTAAAAAATAAATAAGCAAGTATCTACTGAAATAAAAACTCTTTAAAAAAAAGGTACAATTCAAAGTTCCAGAGAAACACCCAGAAACCTTATATAACTGCTCAAACAAGTATATAAACCATGCAAAATACTGGTCAAAGATAGAGAATACTATATGTGTGTGTAAAATCCAGTGTCTTTCATAAAACCACTCAAGTTAAAAAGAACAGTAAGACATAAACCTACAATAACAAAGGCAAGAGCAGAGGAAACAAAACCAACTGAGAGGTGTCAACAAATTTCCAGACGATGGAAACTGGGAGCAAAGATTAAGTGCAAGTGAGAAATCTGATGGGCAAGGTACTGTAGAGAAATGCAATGTAGAAGTCAAGCTTAAAGAATAACTCCGGATCTAGGAAAGGTTCAGAAGTTGCAGAGTATTAAAGAAAGGCTGGCTTCAGGTGAAAACAAGAGTATTATTATTACATGTTACTTGATACCCAACTTCTCCTACTTAAGAAGCTGGTGGACTCTAGATTCAGAACACCAGGGACGGGGTGGCCAGACAGACAGCATGACCTTATTATCATTACAGACTGCTACAAGATTTAAACCTCCTACCTCACTCTTTATTGACAGCTAGTGGACCTTTCACTGTCCAGCTGGACTCAGTATTTTTGAAAAATTATTTGTGGGAAGCAACTGAAGCCTAAGATGAAGATAACCTTTCTCAAGGAGGATTTCTGTCAATGTTTGCCAAACACCTTCAGGTACTACTCATCTAGAACTGACTTAATCCAAGCTTTAATAGACTTGGGGTTTCTTGGAAAAACAGCAACACAATGAGGACTAATAATCCCAGGAAAGGTAAATCATGTCCAGTTCACTGTTATATTCAAAGTATAACCTTGGATGGGTTTATAAAAAGGATGGAGAAGACACTAAGCAGACACAGTACTGATACTCTCCACTTTGGACAAGCTTTCAGTTTTGATTACCTTCCTTGTCCCAAAAGGCCAACAAAACTACAGCTTAAGGC
>NW_004567103.1:37193058-37226096 GCF_000260355.1 Condylura cristata | reverse complement strand
ATTAGAAGCAAAAATCTATGCTATTTGTTTCTGAAATTTCATAAATTAATCTAGGGAAAGTAATTTTATGGGACAGGTTGTTTTCATAACTTGGCTATTATAAATAGTGCTGCAATAATTTAGTGTTTTTGGCATTTTTTTTTTGGTAGCTATAGGAGTGGTATGATAGATGTTTTTAATATTTTGAGAATCCTCCATACTGTTTTCCAAAGGACTGGGCCACTCTGTATTCCCATTAACAGTGTAAGAGGACTTCTTTTTCTCTATATCCTGCACCTTGGTAGTCATTTCTAGTCTTTGACATGAACTACTCTCACAGGTGTGAGAAGATATCTATTGCTAAAATGTGTGGATTTAAAACCCACATTATGGGCCCTCCCTGGTGGTACAACAGGCTAAAGCACTACGATGCTACTGCAGCCACTGCAGAACGAGTTAGATCGCTGGCCAGGGAGGTGACCCACATGGCAAGGCAGACCTCTCCTGATCCACCTGCTGCTCCCCTCAGCAGTGTATTTCAGTACATCTGCCTTTTCTGCTCTCCACTCTGTCTCTGGTGAATCCTCTCACCCCCTGTACCTCTGGTCTATACCCCAGTTCTTATTCATAAATCAATCAATCTTTAAAAACAAATAAAACCATATTATAAAGTATCTAACATTTAATTTTTAATTAAGAAATGAAGATAATTTTTTTCAAAACAGAACATCTATATTACTCCCTGCTTATTATGTGTCAGGAACTATGCTGAACTCCTAAGTGCTTAACATATATTATCTCATAATTTTCTCAAAGTAAAAAAAAGCTCAGTAAAGTTTAAACTTTGACCAAAATCATAAAATGATGAAGCTTATATTCAGCTTAACCCAATTCAAAAACTTGAGTTCTTTATCACTAGATAATACTGTCTCTCCTCTAAATTACACTATTGTTATTTACTCAGCAAAATATTGACCTTATGGAACTGACTTATCCTACATATCTGATTAATTTTCATTAAATCAGATGACCATTCAGACCATTCAGTTCTACATTTTAACATGCAAAACTTAGTGTGGTATATATCATATTTTTAGGGAATTACAACTGAAAGGCAAACACAAATAACCAACCAAAAGCAGGGGTATTTTAAAGTATGTCTTTTCTATTCCACTCATAAGTTCAAATTTTAATGGTCCAAATTCAAATGCCTTTAAAGTCTAGATAGTTATTATATAGTTTCATTCAATAAAAATCACTTTAGCATGCACTGTGACATTTCTAAAGTTTTTTAAATTATTTAAAATTTAACATTTGCTTATACCTTTATTAAAACATCAAGCATTTTAAAGACATTTTTCATCCTATAAAAAGGGGCCAAACTTATTTTTAAGTTTTTTTAAAAATAAAAAAAAAAAAACAGGCCCTCCCTGGTGGTGCAACAGGTTAAGCACAGCACTACAAAGCTAGTTGCAGCTTCTTCAGCTTGAGTTCAATCCCTTTCCAGGGGGGTAACCCACATGACTTGGCAGACCTCTCTGGTCTTGCCCACTGCTCCCTCAGCAGTGTACTTTGTCAATTTGCCTGTTCTGCTCCCTACTGTGTCTCTGGTGAATCCTCTCATTGCCCTTGCATCTCTGGCCTGTATCCCAGTTCTGTCTGCATAAATAAATACATATTAAAAAAAAGAAGAAGAAGAAGAGGTGAAGACTCTGGTGCTTGTCTTGCCCCTGGTATCAAAGATGCTGTCTGGGTGGCACCAGGCTCCTTCCGACCTACCACTCCACTCGCCTTTACCCTCGTTCCTCTGGCAAAATGAGACATGTAGGCCTGGGTGAAGGAATACTTCCTGGCAACCATAGTAACTATGGCTAACCTAATAGTGCTTGTGAAGAAGAAAACGGCAGACTCACTGAAAGTCTGAGAAACAAAGTAACTGCTATAAAATCTCTTTCCATAGAAATAGGCCAGGAAGTGAAAAATCAAAATAAATTATTAGCTGAAATGGATTCACAGTTTGATTCTACAACTGGATTTTCTAGGGAGAACGATGGGGGAAGGCTGAAGATTTTATCAAAAGGGAGCCAAACAAAGCTGCTGTGCTCTACAATATAGTTTTCATTATTTGTCTTTTTGGTCATTTACTGGATTATTAAACTGAAGAGATGCAAATAAGTCTGAGTTTGGAATTTGGTCCAGTTTAGTGTGTTGGAGTGCCAATGCAAAAAAGTCAGCATCTGAAAATTTCCTAATTCTCAAATACTATGGTTTTTTCCATTGAAAATCACCAAATCTGACTTGTTTTATAACTCACTTTGTTTCTTAATGATTCATTGTTTGCCTCTATCTTCAGGGGCACTGAGATGGCCTGAAATCAGCCTAGCCGTAATAATTTTCCATTGTTTGCTAACTGTCAGGTAAAATAGCAATATGATCCTACCATAAATGTAGGCGTCTGTTCCATAGGGACACTTAGTCACCGCGTAACAGAATACCTGGAAAGACTGGTGCTGTGCTCCTGAGGGAGTGAACAGTTTGTGACAGAATGGTAAATGCAGTTTCCTGAATTGTCCTCAGCGGTAATGATGCACTCTCCTTTCCTTCTTTATTTGGCTAAAATTATAGGTTGATTTCTTTTTCTCTATAATTTTTCTAATTTTTGATGATATAACTCCATCAGTCCCTCTGACCAACGGCCTCATTCTTTTATAAAACTTTTATTTGGGAATGTTTCTAGTAGAGTCCAACATAATTATGTACTAGTATAGTTAGTGTTTTCTATTAACTTTATACTTATCATTGGTTTGGCTTCTAATAGCTTTATGATTTTAGCTACTTTTAATTATTATTTGTGACAGAATAATGTGAAGCTAAAGTAATTGCTAAGCTTTGAGTGGAAATAAAGTGTTTAAGAAAATGAATTGCCTCTGCTGCATTACATGTTAAAGATACATTGAAGAACACTGAACTTGCAATTAAGACTACTGTCACTTCAATCCAATATATTTGTTTATAGAAAGCAAAATGCAAAGGTGGGCTGTTGAGTCTAAAGAAATATTAAAATGTTAAATACTCTGTATTTCTCCTGTTTTGGAACTTAACCATTTATAGGTTCTCAATAAATTTAATGAAATATAAAAGAAGAAGAAGAAACCTAATAAATTTTGTAATATAGTATGTGGGTATACATTCATGCTACAAATTCAAACAACTGACTTTCACTGGAATTTTTAACATGGCCATTAAAGAAAAGCATCAACAGAGTGAATAACCAACCAAAGGTTGAGAATCTGAGTTTTAATCCTTTTAAAGAAGTCAATTTACCTCTCTATGTTTATAGACTTTTTCATCTGTAAAATAGAACTAAACAAAAATGCTACTTAAGTCATGTTACCACTATAGCTTTCACTGACATATTAGAATTTTCACGTAAGGTTAATGCAATTGAACATCCCAGGCTTTCAGTTCATGTTCTTGAAATGTTTGGTAGGAATTAATATTTAACAGTTAAAACTGATATACAATTAGCAAATCATTGTATACCTGAAACTATTATTTATCAATCATACTTCAATTAAATAAAAAGGCTAAAACTGATGAGTGGAATTACCTTAAGTTCAGCGACCTGTGATGAAATATGCCACATAAGACTTTCACTTAAGAACTTCATCCCATATGGGCCTAGCAGTTCTGATAATGATCTCATTTCTGGAAGGAAATTTTAATTAATTTTACACTTTGCCAGAGCAAATAATTCAAGAAAATGTATATCAAATATTAGAACATTCAGTAAACTATTAAAGAGTAAATTATTGATGCAAAATCCTGAGAAGATAACACAAATGCAATCTAAGATACAATGTATGACTATGCATATAATTGAATGAAAATAGTTATAACAGTCAAAAGCCCAAAGAATCAAAATTCCCTCATTCTCTAAAATATGTAACAGTATTAGTCACCTGATATGTCAGAATATTCCTCTGCATTGAATGTTAATTCATTTTCTGTTGGTAAATTAACAAATGCTTTCATTGCAGGGAAATAAGCTATATGGCCATTGCTGACTTGTCTTAACAACGTTTCCAAATACCTAAGGAGAAAAGGAAATTTATAACCATAAGAAATTGTTTAATTCAAAATATATTACTGATATTCATTCTTGTATAATTTTGAGCTAACATATGAAGAATGAGGACTTATCCGTTAAAAAAAAATTTTCCTGAGTTCATACCAAGGCACTTTACATTACTTCAAATTTCTAAATGTGTTCCTTACCAATTTGTGTACAGACTTGTTATTGTTGGTTCTCCATGACTATCCAAATGTTGTGTTTGTTGTAGAAGAACGTTATTAAATACTCTGGTAATATCGATTTGCACATAGTTTTCTATTGACTGTAGTACAGTCATATATGCTCTTACACTTGTTAGAAGCTCTGATGGTTTTGCAATTTCTTGTGTGGCTTGATTATACATAGTCATTCCAACAATTGATCTGGGGAAAAAAAGATAAGAAAAGAGCTTTGACTTTTTCATTTATATAAACAAACCATTCAACTTAATGATCTCTAATATTAAACAATACAATTAATCTAACATATAATCAGTTACAAAACTATGAAACTATTATTATCTTCCAAGAAAACAGTAAAAAAAAAATTCACAAAAGTTACAATAACAAAGGAATGTGACTTAAAAAACTAAGGACATCAGTAAAAAATGATTAAAAAAATTCTTAACATGATAGTCTGCAGCAAGTAAAATGGGCTATTGAGATCATAGCTTGAATTCATTTAGCATTGTTATATCCAGATGTCTATTTATATTTATTTATACACACACACATACATACACACACACATAACACTTAATTCTCATATTGATTACGCCTAATATTAGTTATCACCACCACCATTTCCCAGATTAAAAAACTTAGGCTCAGAACACAAATAAATTGATCAAGGTCAATTTTTTTAAAAGTGGTACTCTAGGATCTGTCCCCATATATGCCCTATTTAGTGCCATTTATCAACAAAATACATGACAAAGAAGGTCATCAAACAAAAACTTTATTGTCCCAAACCACTTGCAGCACAAAAAACATGGTTCTGTTTGGTTTATATCCCAAGACAACTAAATGGAAACACAAATTTTAAAAATAATTTCCTAAATTATCTTCCTATAGTCATCACCTATACCTATTTCACCTCTTAATAACTCTCTGAGAATTAAGAGTTAGAAAGAGCTTAGGCTTGTATTTGTAAGGATGAATCCTAAAACGCAACAAACTCCATCATTACACAGTCAAGAATAGCCACCTCAAGACAAAACTGTTCTCCTCATATATGTAGTCCTTAAGTCCAAAGATTGTGTTGAAGTGATGAGCAAAAATCAACTAATACTTTCTAGCTACTTGTCCTGGCATAAAAATACTTCCCAGATAACAAGTTAAAAGCATTACTTTGATCCTGGTCACTAAGTAAATGTTGCTAAAAAGAAATTCTGCTTCTTTGTGGAGTGATGGATCAGATTGTTTACAATTGAGTTATAAATTGAGCCCTACTTTCTATTTTCCTCATTCTACCACCTCCACCAACTTGAGAATAAAAAAATATCAGAAGATGTAATCTCTCTTGGTCTAAATATTAGAGCATTGAGTTTCATTGTCAGGATGCCTGTCTTAACTAAGCTATTGTCTTTATTCAATACTAGACTCTTTTTTATTGACTAAATGACTTTAACACTCATTTTAGTGCCAATTAAGTATTTCACCTGTTTTGTTCTCTAATTATATTCTTCTCACCAACAGTAGTTCTAAGCTTTATAGTTAAGTACTGAGTAGTTTCATTCACTCATGTGGTACAAATATAAACACTACTTGTTAATAACTAGCAAACTTTGAGAAGCCTTTGGCAACATTTTAGTGTATAAGTTAGTTTAAGGCCTTCAAGAACTCGTCAAATCCCTATTTTCTTTAGTAAGTGTATAACTTTAGAAAAAGGTTGAAGCAACATTATAAAATTGGAAAGTTTCTGACTTTAACAATATCATTTCAAGAATAACAAATTTTAATTAGATTTGACTTCTCAAGAGCCTAGAATTCTACTAGCATAGATACATTTGAATTCAGAAAGACTTGAGTTCATCTTGTCCTATTTTCTCAACCATGAAATGTGAGTCATTATAAGATATATAACTAGCATCACAACTTAAGTTACATGCAAGCAGCAACAAGTAACATCTTTTACAATCAAGTTCACTGTAAAGTCTGTGCTCTCCCCATGCTGCTGGTTTCTCTGGGTTTCCTCTATATCCCAAACATGTGCATAGGTTAATTGGCAAGTTCACTGGAAAGGCATCTTGTCTAGAGCTGGACCTTATACCTAGGCAACTTGGACAAGCCCTGACCTTCCTTGCCATGAACTGGGATAAATTAGAAAATGAATAATTTTTTTTTTCTGTATTATAATAAATTGTTTTTGAAGTCTTTATTTAAAAGTTTGATGATCTTTCTGTGACCAGAAACACAACCTATAAACCTAACTCTTAATTATATCAAATACCCTGTGGAAAAACTGGTTTTATTACGCATAGTTTCCTTTAAAGTCATAGTTTTCAAGATTCAATGAACAATGTCAAGTGAGGCCTAACAGAAAAGTTTCATGAAGTAATATTTATTTTATGTGCAAGGCACTAATTTTTCCCCTACTTCTTCTTTCTTTCCCTCCCTCCTTTTTTTTTAAAGGTTGATTCTAACTTTCTAAACTGGTTTTATGACCCTACAGGGTTGCCACCTGTCAGCTGAAACATACTGAGTTGTTCCATTCTTTTCTCATTTGCTTCTAAGAAGTTGTAACGCTAACAGATATTAACTGAGTTGTCCAGTGTTATACTACTTGATAACAAGTATGGGAAAATGGGTAACATAAACAAATCCTTGTTCACTATTTTTTATACTTCCCAATTCATTATTCTTGCATCCCTTGAATTTGTTTCCTTATAAAAAGACACTGTAAAGGTATTAAGAATAAACACAACAAACTCACTAACTGAACTGACAAATAACAAATTTATATTCTTTCTTACTTAGTAAAGCGGATTTCCAGATGAGAAGTCAAATATTCCCGTGGGGTAAAGGTATGCTCCCAAACCACCATGTTTGGTACATAATTTATGGAGAAACACAACTCAGAAAGTGCAGTGTGCAATTTATCAAGGCTGAAAAAAATACAAGTGAATAGTAAATAAGGTATTTATTTCACATACCAATACAAAATAACTTTATAGATATAATTAACCTTACTTGGGGATGATAACTGCAGAATTTAATTTTTTTTCTCTCCCAAAATAAAAAAGTTCAAATTATTTTAAGACTATTACTAATCTGTGAGAGCAATTTTTCTAAAGATAGCATCATTCATTTCTACATTAAGATACAAAAAATACATAGGGATTGCAGTTAAAACCCAGTGTTATCATCTTAACAGCTTGAGTTCAATCCTTGATCAGGAAGCCAAACCCACCCCACACAGGTTGGTGCAACAGACCTCTTGTCTCGCCTACTGCTCCCCACCCTCAGCAGTTTATTTTAGCAGATCTGAATGTTCTGCTCCCCACCCCCACCTCCCTCACCATAACTCTAACCTACAGCCCAGTTCTTGAAAGCATAATTTTTAAAAATGATTTATTTATTTATGCATACAAGAACTGGAGTACAGGCCAGAGGTACAGGGGCGTTCAGAGGATTCACCAGAGACAGACTGAAGAGCAGAATAGGCAGATATACTGAAATATACTGCTGAGGGGAGCAGCAGACAGGAGAGGTCTGCCATGCCATGTGGGTCATCTCCCGGGCAGGGGATTGAATTCATGCTGAAGTGGCTGCAGAAAGCTTCATTTATAGTGCTGCCTTCCAACCCAATGTACCATCAGGAAGAGCCTAAGCATGAATTTTTTAAAAACTTTAAAAGAAAAAAAGACACAGAATATATTGACTTATTAAGAAAGAGTTTATTCTATCCTCATCATAAAAACAACTATTTCAAACTCCTGGTATATGTTTTATTAGAAAGGAAAACACCTAACTATAAAACATATTCAATGTAGCAAGCAAAAGAGCTGGAAATTTACTTTAACAAAATAATATCCATCGATTGTTGCCCAGATTTGATTTCCCTCCAAAGAAGCAAATGCTACCAGATGAGGTTCATCCTTTTAAAAATAAGTGACACCAAACATAGCTCTAATATCACAACAGGGCAAAATCTTAGATCTAAGTTATTTTAAATAAACTGAAAATTAAAGATCTCTTATAGTATTTTAACCCCCACCCTACAAACTACCTATATCAAAAGGATGTAAAAATGGCTTACTTGGTCACTACCAGTCTATTTTTCCTCATGCTCTCAACTCCTGGTTTTTCTCTTTCGGGTTCCCCTTTCTTACCAGTCTGTTTTTTTGACTTCTTATTCACTGCTTGACTAATGGTTTTGGCACAATGCTTAGGCAGCAACTAAAAGAAATTTAAAGAGTGAAATTTTACATTTAACCAATGACTATGAAATCATTCTTACTACTCAAGCAAACTTTAGTTGAATTCAGACTATTTGGCAAATATCACAGTAACAATAAGAGTAGAGATATAGCATATGTGAGATGTAGCATTTTCCAAGGGTCTGTGAAACCCACATAGCTTGGTGGAGAACAGAAATAGGTAAGTCTTAGGTAAAAAACAATTCACAGAGGAAGTTACATAAAAGACTCAAAGAACAGGCAAAAATATACAAAAGCAAGAAATTAGAAAGAACATTTTGTTTGAAGGAAAATGGCCAATGAAAGTCCAAGGTAAGAAGAAAGGTTTGCATTATCAGAAAGGGACTTGAATGTCAAGCTGGAAACGAGATCCTCACCATCAATTCAAAAGACAGTAGCAGCATTTTTAAAAACTAATAATGGAATCTGACAAAAAGAGGTAATGAAATTTACTTAAAAGCCTGAAAAGAAAAAGCTAGGAAGTGAAATAACTGGCTGACAATTCACTTGCCTTCACACAGATTCCTTAACTGTAAAGAAATATTTAAATTATACCTGATCACTAAGAGTACACTGTTCTGTGCAAATATCAGTGATAAGATTTCGAGCTTGTTTTGCCATTTCATCTAGGAACATATTACATAAGGAAAGACTGCGATCTCCAATATGATGCCGCTGTGAAAGCAGAAAAATAAAAGAAAGTAGTATAAATTAAAACATTATTTAAATAAACATGGAAAATTAGGTTAATGACTTATTCTACAACGATAGATGGGCATGAGATACATTATAAAATTTCTCTTTACCTCTTTAACATATCAAACTTGGCAACTATACAAGCAGGAGTGGAAGGAATGTTATAATACCAGTTTTTTCCTTAACATGAAAAACTATTACTTCCTAATTCTACAAGGTCTCAGATTCAGTTCTTATAATACTAAAGTATACAAATACCAAAAGTGTAACATTAAAGCACAGACTGGATTTAGAGTAAAGCTTCAGTCCAACTTCATAAATCTATCTTGATACAACAAACAACTTTGTAGTGTATTAACAGAAAAGCCCAAATACTTAAAAAAAATCATTAGAAGTCAAGTCAGTAAAAACAAACTTATAAATTCACAAAGTATTTAACTCTTCCTTAAATCAAATACTCTATCTAGGAGAGAAAAAACTGACCATACATTTTCTGTAAAAACAAATTTATAAATTCACAAAGTATTTAACTCTTCCTTAAATCAAACACTCTGTCTAGGAGAGAAAAAAACCGACCATATATTTTCTGAACACAGTGGAGGGGAAGGATATCATATTTAAATTTTAGGAGCTTAGATATATATGTGCAGATAAACATACTCAAAATCTCTATCATAGATTCTGTATCTTTTTAGTATAGTGGGTGCTGTGAGTTTACTAGGCTATTTTCTGGTCAATGGTAACTCTAATGTTGAATATATAATGCTATAAAATGTCTTCTATTTATTTGCATTACAAAGAGAAAAAAAATTTAAATTTTCCTTCCCTGATCTTCTACAACTATAAAAACAGAGACTCCATCATTATTTCTATGTGGAAATGAATATAAATTAACATAAGAACACAAAATACTTAAACATGGAAATTAACTTCCTAAATTTATGGTGATGCCTTATATTTTATTTAAAATGCCTTTTAAAACTTACTATTAAAGAAGCCAAGCCAAAAGGGGTTTATAAGTCAAGTACAATTAAATTTTGGTTCATTTTACTTGAGGAAAGATTTCAAACTAAACATTCTGGGGTTTGTTTAACCAAATTCTGACCTCTAAAAGATAAAAACATGTCCCTTGCTACTACTTCCTTCTGGAAAAAGAACACTGAATTAGCATTGTTCTAAATCTACAGGACTGATTTAAAATATACATCCTATTCCATGACTACCCTTAAAGGCTCAGAAATGGTGAGAGTGGAAAAAGAAACACTAACTTTTCTTAACAGTTCATAAATTCTCTCCATGATCTTCCTTACTCCTTTGCCGGCAACAGAGAATAAAACTTTGGCAAAATGGCCCTCCCTGGTGACACAAGGGGTTGTCTCAGCACTATGACGCTATCCCAGCCAATGCAGCTCAAGTTCAGTCCAAGGCCAAGGAGTTGACCCACATGGCACAGCAGACCCTCTACTCCCCTCAGCAGTGTATTTCAGTACACCTACTTTTCTGCTCCTTATTCTGTCCCTAGGGAATACTCTCACTCCCTGTATCTCTGGCCCCAGAACCCTTATGTGCATAAATAAATAAAACTTAAGAAAAGAAGACCAAAAACTTTGGCAAAATGCTTAATGGCAGAAGCAGAGACCACTTAGTAGACAATAGTACCAAGGCAAAAAATGATGTGGCTTAGATAAGCATGAGAGACATATAAATATAGTGAGTTTGGATATATAAAAAGGCAAAGCTAAAGACTGATGAAAATTTTATAAATGGACAGTGATGATGGCTATACAACACTGTGAAGGTAATTAAATGACACTGAACTATATATTAAAGAACAAACTATTGTATTTTTTTCCTCACAGTATTTAATGGGCCAGAAAAAAAAAGAATGGGGTTAGGTATCAAGTTGCTGAGATTTTTAAATGCCATGTTGAAACATTTTTACTCTTCATATGCAGTGGAAAACCAGAGGTGGTTTGTTAAAAGGAAAGAGACACTCTGGTGATACTGTATTAGACAACCTTAAAGGCAGGAAAAGTTTTTAGTGCACACATGAGAATACTGAAAACCCTGAACTACAAAGTGACAACAGCAATGGAAAGTAGAGGATGGATTCAGGAAATGATATCACACAAATAGAATTTAGAGGACATAATGAGTAATTTTACGGGAAGGATGACTATAAAGAAAAAAATTAATAATATATCTTAGGTGTAGAGCTTGGAGAAAAATGTATTAACTCTAAAAAAAATCTATGTATTGGGCCCTCCCTGGTGGCGCAGCGGGTTAAAGCCTAGCACCAAAAAGTTTAAGCTACTTCCGCATGAGTTTGATTCCCGCCTGCCCCGGAGGTGACCACATGGCGTGGCAGACCTCTCCTGACCTGCCCTCAGCAGTGTACTTCATCAATCTGCCTGTTCTGCTCCCCACTCTGTCCCTGATGAATACTCCCATCCTCCGCATCTCTGGCCTGTATAAATAAATAAATCTTAAAAAAAAAATCTATGTATCTATTAAAATTGGTAGTGATAGCTTCATAGGTACTGATCATAAAAATACTCCCTAAAAAAACTTCCTGCAGGCTTATCTCTATCAGAGCTAGCTTCCAAAGATACACTGGAATACAGCCTGCAACAAATACTACCTAATACTTCAACGGTGCTGTCTATGTCTCTTTTCTACAAATTCTGTGATTGTAAATAAAGGGACTCAATAATAAAATTGCAAAGATATATATTACTTAATTTTGATGAATTTACCACACTTAAGAGATATTTCCCACCAGTTATTTCTTCTTTAAAATCAAAAGAAATGCAGTACATTTTGACAGATACTTTGCCTATTAGAACTACTGAGTAGTTCAATTAATTATTCACTAATTGTCTTTGCCCAGATGCTTGTGTATGTCTTACAAATATCAGCAAACGAGGATTTTGCTGAACTATATTGTAACTATGTATATTAACAAGTCAATTAAATTCCTCTTTCACATATTTATACCTAATAATCTGTAAATTCAATTTTTAACTCTTCAATGATAATTTAAAGAGGAAAGAGACCATACAGCATTAATTACTGAATAAAACTTCAACAAAAATATTAATACCTGAGTCACCAATTATTTTAATAGGGATAATTTCAAGTCAATTTTTTATGTTCTTGTAAACATATATATATATATATAGGATAATTTCAAGTCAATTTTTTATGTTCTTGTAAACATATATATATATATATATATGTCTCTATATATAGAGAGAGAGAGAGAAAGAGAGAGAGAGTGTCTACCCAAGCATTCTTCTGATTTTGCAAGAGAGGCATTACATTGGAAGCTAGATTAGGTAGTTAAAAAACTATGAACATTTGGAAGGCAGCACAAAGTTCTAGTTTATTCCAGATACTATACAAATCACAATGCTACTATGAAATTACCTCCTCTGGACACAGTTCATGTGTGCAACTCATGAAATGGGTGCAAAGTAGTGGAAATGCAATTGAGTATCTGGACTGAGAGGGTAACTCCAAACACTGTTGAAACATCTTCTCAAAAGCACGACTATAAAAGCTATAGAAGAAAATAAATTAAAAATTAGAATTAGAATTGTCATAGTTAAAATCAGTTTAATTATACAATATGTTATGGTTTATTTAGTTTGGTAAAAGTGAATTTATGCAACCAACTAGTAGCATGTATTCCCTGAAGAGTAGTTATCTACCAAAAAATATATCTTATATACTAATAAATCAGGTTTATATACTAATAAATCAGGTCAAAGTAATAAAGGGATATATTTGCATAATATTAACAAACTGTAAAATAAAAAAATTTAGAAAATAAAGCATACCAATAACATATGAGTATAAGATTCAAATCTTATATGATCTAATTTCACCAAGCTAAGTGACTCTCAATTTTAAGAAACATCACTACTCTATGTACCTCTAAAAAAGAAAAATATTGCCAAACAATAACACAGCCACAATTTTAAATTACTTCCAGATTTAAGAGATGTTAAGTGTAAATGAATGAGTCAATAAAATACAGTACAACTCAGAATAAATAATAACAAGCAACTCTTTATTTTGGTATGATAGTAAAATAAGAGTGTGATTAGAAGAAAATATGGATAAAAATAATTGGTAAAACATGATTACATTACAAATTTTAAACATTATTCAAGGAAATTTTATTTGCAAAAAAGGTAAAAAACTGTCGTATCCCTCTTTCAAAATAAGAACCTAGGTTCAGAAATACCTAAATATAAAATTTCTCCTTTCTTTATAGCACTGTCTTTGGCTCAGAATAAAACCTTTAAAATCCTTTAATAATCTTTAAAATTCTTATACATTGGACATGTGATATATTCAAAGCCAAAAGGATCTTTATTCATTTACTTATTTATTGAAATAACATTGTTTTACAACACTGTATTATTTAGGGGTGTAGACTGATACCTTTCAGGTGTGTTATCATATTACACCCACCACTACTAAGTCTTTAACCAATGTGCCTCAAAATTTTCTTGAAGCAATTTGTATGCCTAGCGTGTGAGAGGAAGGGAGAGATTACAATGGACTGTGGTACTAGATCACCGGGCAAGTCCTCTGCTATGCCTTTATTCTTTTAATTAAGAGTTTATCACCAAACTCTCTTTAACAACTCTAACACAAAAAGAATCAAGAAACCTATCTGTGAATACTAAAAACTTTAAATGCTGATTTAGAGAAAATTGCAACATACCAAAATATGGAAAGATCTGATGTTTCTACCAGCATTTCCACCAGGGAATCTACCATTTTTGTATGAAAAATGATTGTATTCATCATCTTTCCAAGTTCTCTGTGATCTGCAAGGCCAAGTGAAGCCTTAGAGACACTAGTATATGCCTGTAGAAGTAGAGAAAAAAACAAAAGTAGTTTAAACACGAACTGATAACTTTAGTTTTGTCATTCTGTAGGAAAATCCCATAATTAAAAATTAAATGTAACATTTACTGTTGACACTGTAATAGTAAAGTCAACTTTTAAAAATTGTTTACAATGACCCAAATTTGAAATTCTTATCAAGAATTTCTTTAAATAATACACCAGTGGATTGAGAAACAGAATCTAAAATCCCATAAAACAGAATCTAATATATGAGTCATTCATCTCAAACCTCAAAGGAAATGATGGTACAATATCACACTTATCAAATATTGTCCTGTTATATCCTGTTAATCCTAGTAAAAGTTTTTCCATCTAGCATAAGAGAAAGCATGCAAAGGAAACAGATTAAAGTAAGTATTGCATATGTTGATTCAACAGTTGTAGATTACATGAAATCATCAAAAACAATATACTATATTAATGGATTCTAGAAAAAAATGAAAATAGTACCAATTAGTGTGGGTTAGCCAAAAAGGAGATAGGATTTAACCAAAACCATAGGGACAGGGCATATGGAAAGAAATTCCACCTACAATTATAAAATTACAGTGAACAGAATTCTATCCTTATATAGTGAGCATTTCAGAAGGGCACAAAGAACAAGAATAACTTCTGGGAAGGTAGTATATAGTGTGCAGGCTACAATGATCAATATTGTATTGTGTTTCTGGAAATTGCTGAGAATAGATTAAATAATTCTCATAACATGAAGAAAATATGTGTACCTATGTATGGTGATGGATATTAATAGATTTATTGCTGTGATCATTTTAAACATATACCTACATTGATTCATGTTGCACACTTGAAACTATTATGTCATGAGTCAATTATATTTTAACTAAAAATGTTCTATGACATACAGAATATGGAAAGCTATAAGGAAAGAGTCTTCATTAGGGATATAACAATTTTTTATGTTAGCTAAAGTTTCATGTTAACTAAGACATTCAATAAAAAAAAAGGGCAAAGAAAATCAATGAGTTATTCTTACCTGTAATCTAAACCAATCTAATCTCATTCCTCTGAAATCAAAAACTTCCCCATCTTCAACTATAGTAACAGAAAAAAAACCACACAAGCAAATTAATCTTTTTACAAATCTATCATATTTTAAAATTTAAGAATGAAAACAATTCCACTTCAGAGCATACATACAAATGAATAAAAAACAGGAACTAGACTAGACCCATGCATGTATTTATACACACAAGTTCACAGCAAAATTATTCACAATAGCCAAAAAGTGGAAGCAACCCCAATGTCCATCAACAGATAAGTGGACAAACAAATTTGATACACACACACAGCCACACACAGGTTTTTTATTCAACCTTAAAAACATGGCTGAACCCTGAGGAGATCAACCTAAATGAAACAAGTCAGTGACAAAAAGACAAGCACCTAATGATTTCACTTATATGCGGTATCTAGAGTAGTTGAAATTGTAAGAAACAGAGCATAATGGTAGATGCTAGGGAATGGAGAGTTGGTATTTAACACACCCACATTTTGTTTTGCAAGATGAAAGATTTCTGGAGATTGGTTGTACAATGATATGAATATACTTAACACTATTGAACTTACACTCTTAAAATTGGCAAGACAGTAAATTTTATCTTATATATGTATTCTTATACAATTAAAAAGTATTAGCTGAGTGAAATAATCTCAAAATCTATAAAAGTAACGATATAGAGGCAGTTATGCAGAAAAGTGAAATATAGTTCTGTCTCCTAACTCTGATTTTCAATGGGCTTACATATTAATTTGAAAAAGCTAAATGGAGCTTGAGAAATCCTGTGAATAGAAACATTGGAAAGCATGCTGAAATTCAATAAAATGTCACTGGGAAAGTATGCAAGAGTTTTACTATTTAGGTGTCAGAAATATAAAAATTAACTTATATACAGCTAAAATTTTCAAGGTCTCTGAAACCTTTTAATTAAAGATTACAAACTAGGTGGTAAAACAGGAAAGGGGGTGAACAGTACGGTGATGGATAGAAATACAATGTACGGGAAACAAATAATGCTGTAAAAAATGTTATCACAGTAAAAATTTACTTAAAGAATTACAGAACTAAAACATTCAAATACTGGAGAAGCAGTCTAGAATATGACATTAATTCTGAGGTTGACAGGTGAACTCAAATTCCTATTCTGATTATTAGTATCAGGATTTAGGCAAATCTTAACTAAATACCTGAGAGGTTAAATTTCAAGTCCTGAGTTTCCAGATCAGTCAAATAAATGTAATAACAGTTTTTCAAAACTAATACTGATTAAATGGGATAATATAAGTAAAGTGCCTGCACAAATTAAACATTTCATCAGTCACTGTCACAGGGAATGCTTGGAAAAAATACCCACACTTTTGTTATGATACAATATAATATTTACTAGTATTATTATAAAATGCCTTTCACCTCTGCTAAAAAATATGAAATTTAAGTCATAGTTCTTATAATTTTTATAAACACAATCACAACACCCACTTGGAGAACTTTTACTTCAGAAAGTCAAAATAAAACATTAGATATATTCAAAAGTAAGACAAGTTAAGTCTATAAAAATTAACTTTTAAGTCTTTCCTTAATTACCAAATTTGAAATCTCATTAGAAGAAAAATGCTGTTACTTAAAAGGCTTATTACCTTGTTTTACACTTAAGGAAGTCATAGTATTAACAAAAGAGGACATGATGATTGATTCATCTTCAGGGCAAACAGAGAGATTCTGGAAAAAAAAAGAAAACCAAAAAATAATGTTTAACATGAGGTCCAACAACTGCTTGATGGATAAACTAATATAATCATACTATAAAATATTTTTCAGCAAGAAACATGAAATGTTGAAACACATAAGAATATGGATGAATCTCAAAAACGTGCTAAGTAAAAGAAATAAAGATTGTATATGATCCCATTTACACGAACCTTTTAAAAAACTGTGACAATACTTATTACCACAGAAAAGTAATTGTCAGAGGTCGGGAGAGGGAATCAACTACAAAGGTGCACAAGAAACTTTTAAAAAATGTTGAAAATGTTTCATGCCTTAACCACAGTTTTAATTACATGAATGTATAGAATTGTCAAGATGCAAACTATATATATGATTTTTATCATATATAAATTATACCCCAACAAAATCAACAAAGAAATCCTCTAAAATATCCCCCAAAAGATGAATATTTGACCCAATCTGAGATGAATGCTAAATTGCTAAATAATAATTTAAAAAGTGGATGCTTAGAGCTCACAAACAGCATTTAAGTAATTTTCAAATAATAACACGTAACAGTGAGACTATGTAATGTCACTACGCCACACATTTATAATGCATTTACTTTACAACAGAAGAGAATCATAACAAGCTCAGGCACTTGAGTTACCACAGGTTCAAATACTGGCTTTTATTTATGAACTGTGTGACACTGGGCAAGTTAATAGTTTTCTTTTCAATAAATAATAATTATACCTATCCTCACAGAATTGCCGTGTAGATTAAATTTGTCAATTATTAGTAAGTGTTATTGCTGCTGCTTCCATTGTAATTATTATATAGCTATAATCCCACAAAATTAAGAAATTAATTTTCCTCAGTATTGCTAAAATCTGTTTCAAATGAAAGATGCCAAAATATGGACTGACTTAAATTTTTAACATGAAAATATGTATCTGTAAAGTTAATACACAACTAGACAGCATATTTCAAAATGACATAAAATCAACATTCTGGCTTACTTTTTAGATTGTGACAGCACAACCACCTCTTTCTTACTCAAATAACTATTCAAATAAAATTATAGCAAAGAATTAACACTAAGATAAAATAAAGTTTACTATTCCTATTTTAAATGGACATTCTAGAAAGCATCTGAGCTCCATCTAGTGGGTATGGATAAGTGAAGAAACAAACTAGTTTAGAAGAACAACCTATAAGTTGAATATAATTCAAGGTAAGCAATTGCACGAAGAGTTTTTCTTTTCTTATTTGCACTTGTAGGCAGGTATAAAATAAATTAAGATTTCATACAGGAATTGTTTTATTCTTTCCTATACTATCAGTTAACATACAATAGTTTTTGAACATCTGTGATTTTATAACATCAAGCAAAATAAAATACTGTCTTTCTTACAGTCTATTTGGAGTAACAGTAAAATAAATTTATATCAGGATGAAATAGACTGAATAAAGAAATTATGGAAAGAAACTAAAAGCAAAGACTAAAATAAATAGAGGAAAATCCCAATTGAATATAAAATTTACTCAAATTAGGACATATACATGGAATTTTATTTACTGGCTATTTTCAAACACATTATGATAAAGATTTATCATTTATTTTTCTTCTGACATTTAATTATCAATTACACTGTTTCCATCATCTCCTCTTTATCTCCACTGCTACTGTTCAAGTTCAGGTTCTCACTGAACTTTTTAATTAAAGATTTTTTTTTTTAAAGATTTATTTATTTATTCGTACAGAACTGGGGTACAGGCCAGAGTTGCGGAGGGTGAGAAGATTCACCAGAGACAGATTGGGGAGCAGAACAGGCAGATGGACGAAGTACACTGCTGAGGGGAGCAGCGGGCGGGTCAGGAGAGGTCTGCCGCGCCATGTGGTCGCCTCCGGGGCAGGCGGGGATTGAACTCATGCGGAAGTGGCTTCAGTTTCTCAGTGCAGTGCTTTAACCCGCTGCGCCACCAGGGAGGGCCCAAGATTTATTTATTTTTATGCATACAAGAACTGGGGTACAGGCCTGAGGTGCAGTGCATGAGAGTATTCACCAGAGACAGAGTGGAGAGCAGACAAGCAGATGATGAAATGCACTAAGGGGAGCAAGGGCAGGTCAGGAGAGGTCTGCTATGCCATTTGGGCCACCTCCCCAGCTGGGGATTAAACGTACTGCACAGGCTGTGGACTGCTTCATAGTGTTGCACCTTAATTCATTGTGCCACCAGGGAGGGGCCCTTACTAGTTAAAATCTTCAATCCATTGTAGTAATGTTTTTTGATCTCTCTGCATCCTCACGTAGCCCCTAGCAAGCCATGATGAACATTGACCCAAGGTTAAGCTTTCTAAATAGTAAATCTGATTTATGTATGACTAAATCATCTCTTTCATAGGCACCTTTAGAAAGGTGCTTTATTTTGTTCCCTTTGAACTTTATACACACTTAAGCACAATGCCTATTGCCCTGAAATACAACTAAAAGATTTTTCTCTCTCTTGACAATGATCCCATTGACAAGATATTATCATAGCTTAAGTACATTTGTACCTTATTTACATTTGTACACTTGGCCATGAGATTATACTTTACATATGCTAGTTGAGTAAAAAAATTAGTTACTGGAAAGGAAATAAGAAGAAATCAAAGAGAGAATAACATGAGATAGGTTTTACCTGCACAAGTTCATTGAGGACAACAGCATCAAAGCCAGAAAGGTACTGCACATAATACCTCTGCATAACAGGTCCATATTTCCTTACATGTGCTCTAAGCTCTTCCATATAAAATATTAATTCAGCAATGTGCCTTTTATAAACATTCAAAAAAAATTCAAACATAAATTCATTGTTATCAAGGGAAATATTAATAACCACTTCTGATATTAATATAAGAAGTTTTCCCCTCGGGCACTGTTAAACATTTAATGACAATAACTATCTTTTTAAACGAATGGAAAATCCAAAATGAAATTAGCATTAGGGAATCTCATAAATATGTTTAAAATATCACAAATGAAAGAATTCAAGAATTAGAAAGAAAATAACATTTTTCTGTATGCTCATTGTTTTTCTTAATTTTTTGTTTCCTCTTGAAGGAATCAGACAACTGTGGAAGACAATAAGGAAAAACTTCAAATGAGAGACTCAATTGCCACTCTATAAGAATTTTTCTTAATGGTTCATGTAGTAAATCATTTTGAAAAAACCAAATTCCGTAAGAAATATTACAGACATAACAACAACAAAACCTACAAATTTTATTACCACTTTGGGTAATAAGAAGAAAACATAAAAAGCCCTAATTTTAAAGCTAAAGTTGACTTTGCATTCTCGTTCCTATTATCTAATGATATAATACAAATATTCCTCTACTATATATAAATCTGAAAAAGGTTTTAATAATTAAAAGAAAAAGTTAATCTCAAAGTCTACACATTCCACAACACAGAAAGCAGAATATAAGCTTATTATTTTTTAATGCTAACTTACTTATCTATAAAGTCATCTGCACTCTTCTTTGGCATATTATCTGCATGACGAAGTAGCCAGATAATTTCATCACGGGCAAAGGATAATGCCATAAAAACAAAAAGTGCCTGGTTAAAAGAGAAAACACTGCTTATTCTCATGGAAAGATTAAAAACCAAACTTAATGACAATTTTTCTCTAAGCAAAAAGTGATTAGCGAGTTTAAAATAGAGAAAAGACATGAGGATAGAAGACTTGGAAGCATGCAGCGACGGAGAACATTCACATAAGCAAGAAGTGAGGAAAATGCTGGAAGGTGTGATGTACAAGTGATGTATTCGTTCTCAACCAAACACAAAATGCATTTATGTAGTTCCTGACTCAAATTTTAACAAAATTTCACACAGAAAAATTGCTAATTATAAAGCGATATACTTACAAATAAAATAGGAATGAAATCACTTACCTTGGGACCTAACAAGCCAGGTTGATCAGACAGGACTGTAGCCAATTCTTTCAGTGCAGACCTTAAAAACTTACGTCTTTCTCTGTGCATTGAACCACTATAGGAAAAAACATCATTATAAATTTACCTGACTGTACTAAAATTATTATTAGCAATTAAAGTAAACTTAATGTTTCAAAGTCAAATTTGTCTTACAAAGCAGAAGCCCCTACAAAAAAATCACCTTCTTAAATATTTGTCATTTAATGACTTCATTTGCATATTTATTATCCTAGTCTTTCTTGTGCTCTTTTAAACATGTTTGCTATTCTCTGCTTATCAAAGTCCTACCCAGCCTTCAAGAAACCCAACCTTCAAAAAACAGTTCTTAATAGTCAGACATCCATTTCTGAATAATTTCTACATTTCTACTACTGTATACATTAGCACTGTTTAAGTGGTCATCTGAGAATCCTTAACATTCATACTGTCAAACTGTATGTTTTGCCACCCACCCATATAAAAATCAATAAATATAGCTTAATAAATATCTGATTATCCATATTCTCATTTATTAAGAATATTTCTAATAAATATAAGGAATTGGCAAAACAAGCATTGTATAAAGATATTGGAATGAGATTTGACGCTTGCTCAAAAACAGAAAAATGAGTAAAGGAATGAATAATCATAAATATCAACATACTTGGTACTTGAAATTTAAAGTACACATTAGAATTTATTCTTACATAATAACATGGAATCACAGAACGTTCTAAGTATTCCGACTCTTCATACAATACAAAATATGCACTAGTCCAAGAAAAGTTTTAAAATTTAGAAAGGCATATAAAATCTATGTTCATATGCCAAAACCAAGCATAAGGAGCATACAATACCAGAAATTTAGCTATGATATAGCAGATCAGTTTTAAAACACACTGATTAAAAATCTCACTTCTGTCTATGTGACCTTAGATTCTACTTCTCTGTTTTAGTCTTTATTTATAAAACAAGGATCATGATGCCTACCTTAAAAGATACGTATCTTTTGTAATGCCTGATGTATAATAATCCTACAATATTACTTTCATTTCAATGACAAGGTCATTTTTATCCAACAATAAAGGTCATTTTTATCTGTTCTAATTCTTAAGAAAAAAAGGGCAAATGTTATTTTGACTATTTCACCAGATTGGTACAGGGAATATGGAGCAATCTGGTGAAGAGAAAATGTCTATCCTTAGCCTTATGCTAAGGATAGAAATTAGTATTATTTACTATTTAGAATAAGTATATAAATGATAAAGGGACTAAAATTATCTACTTTTAAAAGATCTTTATAAAAGATAACTAAGACATGCATATGTTGATAACTAGTCTATCTTGTGAAAAAGTGATAATCACATGTATTTCCATAGTCAGAAAACGAATTCTAACAAATTCCAAAAATGTATGTTATCTGTACACGACTTTTTTTTTTTAGTAATATAAGCACTTCATTCAAGTAGAAAAATATGCATGAGGAAATGCTACAGCACAGAGCAATGAATAAAGACAGCTTAAATTCTGAATATTCATCCTGTAGCCTACTTTATACTTCCATCTATGGCAAAAGTGTGTCTGTCTTCTCTCAGCCTTGTAGAAATACTGACACATTAAATAATGTTATCTTCATATAACAAAGGCTCACTAGAAAAAACATCCTACACAAGCATAACATATGCATAGTAACAGAGTGAAATATCAAGTTACTTATAATTATTTCATAAAGAAAACTGAGAAGTGTTCAAAGATATTAAATACACTAATGTTTCATTTAAGTTAGCATATTTACTAATGATTGGAGATAACAATTTAAAAGGTAAAACTATTTGGGAAAGGGTAAAGATAGGTGAATTTTCATGAAATAACATAAAAATCATGACACTTTACACAGAAATCACACTGGCACTAACAGACATAAATAATGTCTAAAATAAAAATTGCAACGGGTTCAAGCACAGCACTGCAAGGCTATCCACAGCCATTGCGACACAAATTCAATTCCTGGCCAGGGAGGTGACCCACATGGTGCAGCAGACCTCTCCTGTCTCACCCACTGCTCCCCTCAGCAGTGTATTTCAGTAGATCTGCCTTTTCTGCTCTCCACTCTGTCTCTGGTAAATCCCCTCACCCACCGCACCTCCTGGCCTATATACCAGTTCTTATATACATAAATAAATAAATACATCTTTAAAAAAAATTTAAATCTGCCAGCACTAATTCTAAAGTTACTAAAAATTAAAGTTATATAATCACTTCTCATTGATTAGAAGTTCCCATACCTACTACTATGTTGCACAACAGTAATCTACACTCACTTCAATGAAATAATGCATTATGAAATTCTTGATTAAAAGTCCCACAAATAAAACTACTTACGCATGTGACACGGCTGCCTCCTTGCATTCTCTTATATCATTAATACGCTTATTATAGCTATGCAAAAAAAAAAAGTTAATTGAATTTGATTATTAACTTCAAAAATTAGTTTAAAAGACAATTAAAAATAACTTATCAATAGGAAAAACTGACTCAGAAAGCGGAAATACATGCAAGAAGTCTACCTACATCCTTCCCTAGCACTCTAGGAATGAAGTCAAGTCTTGTAAATTTTCTCAGTAAAATACTGGGTTTTGGAAAAGATCAGATTCCTTTAATCTCTCCAAAACACAGGCATAGAAAGTTAAGGTCTTGCCTAAGCTAAACTTTTAGTTCACATTCCAAGGCAACTCTTATGCACACTGAAATATGAGACATGTTAGCTTAAACTGATAGTACTAGACAGATCCTTATTTTTTAAATAACTAATAGATGTTTTATTTTATCTCATTTTCACTAGGGCATTACTAAGTTGAATATGAAATAAATTTCATTTCTATCTGCGGCTAACAAGGACAACATAATTATTCAACACTTTCAGTGACAGGGGATCCCGGAATATTTTAGAGGCTCCTAATTTCAAAAGATTTCATAACTGTTACTAATCCTGAGATGAACTTGGCTCTTGTATGTGAATACAGTACCTCAACGGGAAAGAAATGTAGACATTACACAAATTTCTGAGATTTGTTTTACAGGGAATAAGTATAATTAATTTGTGAAACTCTACCATAAGAAACATGATTTTCTATTAGAATGGTCAGTCTTGTTTAACTGGTTATGACTTACAAAAGAGAATACAACTTTCTTATAAAATACAAGTTTTTAAAGAGCCATTTTAATCTATTACATTACCTGTAAAAAAATGTGATTACTATCATATCGGCATGATTATTATAATCAGTACTCAACAAAACTGGTAACATGGGTGTATCTTTCTGCATATTACCCTTCTTCCTTCTAAAACTTCAGTTAAGATAATCCACTCACTACACTTTTCCAAAAAAACAAGGTAACTGAAAATGCCATACCCTCGGATGTTTACAAATAAGTCTTCTGCAGCTTTGTGAATGTGAAAAACTTCATCCCGAAAGAGAGAGAGGCAAGAGCTACTTTGAAGAGCTAGCTTCCATAGGTTCAGTGCTGTTGCATCAGTATTTAGGATCCCATGACACAAAATAAAGCCAACTTCAAATAAAAAGAAAAGCAAATGCAAATACAGATATTAAAAGTATTCCAAAGGTACATTCTTTCAGTTACAGGCTATTTAAAATACAGAAATGTAAACACAGTCACTACACTGAAACTCACAAGTGAAATACCATATACATACAAATGGCAATATTTGTTTTAGTAGTTTTCTATATTTTTGCAAATCCAGTTCTTTGAACCCATACTGACACACACAAAAAATTCATTTATGGGATTTGAAGTAGTTTTAGTATTTATAAAAATGCCAGAGATCAGAAGTTACCATTTAAACACAAATCATTAGTTGATAAAAAAATAAAAATAAACCTAATTACATTTCTAAATCACTAGAAGAAATGACAAAGTAACAGCCTCCAATATTTTCACAGTAAGATTTATTATTATTAAACAAGTCTTTTCATTTAAATCACCTCATGTGATTATCCTGTATAGTAGAGCAACTTAAGAAATGAAGGTTCAGTGACTTGGTAAACATGTACTTAACTTACACTTCGGCCCAAATGTTCATGCTTTAAGTCTAATATTTTTTCAATCTATAATGCTGCTCTTTATTCCATAAATTCAACTATCTGTTACTTTTTTTTTAATCTAATTTGGAAATCTTAAAAAAATGTGTATCATCTTCTATGTTTGTTGATGTCCTCCACAATCACTGTCAAAACTAGAACCTCACATGAGAAAATTATTGAAAACTAAGTGTGCATTATATTTAAGACACTACTAAGCCAGTGACGAACTCGTCTTATTTTCTGTGTGATTTTCCTCCAATTCTCAATGGTCACATCCATCTCAATCACACGTAATTTGTTTATCTTTTCATTCTTCGTTTAACCCTTCATTAAAAGTGTCACTGCCTAAGCACATTAGCTCTCTTAAATAGGTATATATTGTGGGACTCATATACACAGAAACATGTTTCAATCCTTGAGTTTCCTAAAATATGTTTCACATAAAAGAGACATTTACATAAGCTAATCATTTGATGTAGTGTACAACCAAAAAAATGGAATATATGCATAGACTTTGAAAGTCTCAAGAGAAACTCTGTTTAAATATTTGGTTCTATATACAGGCTTTTTTCTCCAACCCTCTAAGTATAAAAGTAAGATTTCACTTACTGTATTACACGTTATGATAAACTTAAGATTCATGAAATTGCTGCTGATAATAACATTCTGGCTATATCAACAGGTTATCATACATTTTTTTCAAGATATGGATTATATTATGAATCAAAGTATATTCACATGGTCATACAAGATCAAAAAAGGTAAGTAAATTTAAAGGATATTCCAAGATTAGGAGAATGATTTGTAAATATAACTACACATTAGCTCTTTGTCTACAAAAATTCCACTGAAGAACATTAAAAAATTTTTTTTTAATTTTAAAATATAAAAGTTACAGGGCAACACTGAAGGCCAATACTACACAAGGATGTTGGAGAAAATCACTGAAGATAGAATGTACATAAAACCCAGTATCAATGTAAAGAAACATCAAGGATGTTGGAGAAAATCACTGAAGATAGAATGTACATAAAACCCAGTATCAACGTAAAGAAAAATCAAGGAATTAGTAATCCAAAACACCTGAGGGTTTTTTTTGCCAAGAAGTCCTCCTTAATTCAACCAAAAGAACAAGAATTGAACCTGAAAAGATAAATTGTCTATAAATGTATTCCAAATAGTGAGATCCCCAACATTTCAGACCCTCATCTCTCGGCCCCAGGCATAATCAAAACTAGTTAATTCCCAAACTTCAGTTTGATTCAGAATCACCGTGAAGGCTTTTTAAATCACAGATACTGAGAAACATCCACACCTCTGATTTAGTAGGTCTAGGGCAGTGCTCTAGACTTTTCATATCTAAATTCTAAGACAATGTTCCTGCCTTGAACTATAATCTAGAGCAAAGCTCCAATGAAAGTAGACAGTCTTCTGTATAAAAGTCTTACTGTGAGTACTGATATTAAAAAGAGAAGCACGACGTTTGAGTTATCTATTAAGCTATCAGTTTTACTTAAGGTTCAAATACCCGAAAGCTGCAAAATGTGGAGTAAAAACTTCCTTTGGAAATTGGGGTCATCCCAAATTTGTCCATACACACCAAACCTCTATTAGCGTAGTCAATCATCTGACTCAACTCACTACTCAGCAACCAGCATTCCTATTTAAGGAAACTACTAGAGAGTTATATATAACTCCAGGCCACCTAACATAAACATAAACTTGCTAAGGATCACCAAATATTTAAGCAAATTAAATACTCTGAAAGCTATGAGTGTTAATCTAACAAATATGAGAATCTTAACTAATTTAGGAGAAAATAAACATTTCATAATTCTGATCAATATAAAAACTATTATTGATAAAAATTGCTAAGGACAGTTATGCTAAATTCCTCCTCATTCATTCCAGTAACAGTGCCAAAAGGCCAGAGCACAAGTTAAGTAGAGTTTTTAGAAACATTCACAGCATTTGATAAAGAATTATGAGTAGAAATCTAATAATCTTGTTAGATTAAACTGAATCTATTGACTAAAAATGTAGATTTTATTTTGTGTCCTTGCTTATTATTTTACATCTGGTAACTTTACTAATTAATTGCCACTGTATTTTACAAAGGTATCAACACAAAAATATTGAAAAAGAATACCCACTCATTTGAAATAAACTATAACTTGATGTCACCAAATAGTATCTTAAGGTTATTCAATTAAAAAACATAAAATGGTCAAAATTATTCTCCTCACCCAGTTGTCTTAGGGATGGCAGAAGGATATTAAAGAAATTCTCATCCTGCACTATAGCTCTATGTCTATGTCTAGTTCCCACATAATTTGTGAACTTCATAAGAACAAAACCAGTGAGTTTAAAGTTATCAATGCATGTACTGAAGCAAACTAAAACCAAAACCTAACTTAAATAAATACAACACTTTAAAAAAATCATTTAAAAAAAGCTGAGTTTTGAAGGTTATGTTGAAAGGCATAAGATGGGCCTTATAGTTAATTACCTAGCTTTGTCACATTTCAACTGAGTGAACAATACTCTAGAGTTCTCTTTTTGTAACACAGATCTAATGCTGTCAACATGAAGACAGAAGAGAAGTAATTCATGTTACTTTTTTATTTTTCTCAAACTTAAAGTTTGATCAGTTTTACTTACAGATAATCCATTTTTCCATTGCATCCAAAGAGAGATATTCACAAGGCATCTTAAAAAGAGAAATATAAATATGTAATTACAAGAAATCTTTTTTTTTAAATTCCATATTGAGTCTCTCTCCTCCTCTCCCTCCTGTGAATCTCTACAACTCAATTGTTGGCTCAATACCACCACAGCAAATTTTTAAAGTAGTACAAAAATTGTATGAACTGTATTTAAACTTGCAGTTCACAAAAATTATTTGACAGCTGTACCTCTTTCACATTTATACACCCTGAAAAACCTCTTTTAACAAATACTGTTGCTATCAAAAACAGTGTGGGGAGGGAAATGCACTGGACTATGGTGATCGCACATGAATGATTTGGTGATAGGAAGCCAATGGGGATTACAACTGAGATGGAAAAATGCACAAAATGTTGTAAAAATAAATTATTATATTATTTTTAAAAATTAAAGAAAAAATACTGTTGCTGAATTGTGTTCAATCTGGTAAATCTTAACTTCACATCTTTCCAAGTCTATTTCAGAGTTTGCAGTATAAAGGATACTTTTACATTGGATAAAATTAAATCCAGTGTAAAATTATAATGTTATAATTGCAGTCAAGGATAAAGTATAAAATTATAGTCACATTAAAAAAGATTTATGCACAAAATGATGTAAAAATAAACTATTATATTATTAAAAGAAACTATGTAGAGATGCTCACTGTCTCACCTAAATAACTATGTATATTTTACATATCTGTAACAGCTATATTGTATACACAGAAATATTTGAAAAGGATTATAAAAATAATTTTCTCTACAAAAGGATACCTACATCCCTATATTTATTGCAGCATTACTTACAATAGGCAAGATATGGAAACAAACTAAAGGTCCAAAAATAGATTACTGGATCAAAAGATGTGGTACATATATACAATGGAATATTACTAAGCTGTCAAAAAAGATAAACTCATGCCATTCACAGCAACATGGATGGGGCTGGGAAGGGATTATGCTCAGTGAATTAAGAAACAAACAAAAAAAAATTGGATGGTTTCACTGATAGGAGGAACGTACAGGAATAAAATAAGAGATCAGGGGAAAAATAATTATAAAAAGCAAAATCAAGAAGCAACTACAAATTAAGAGATATTCTGAGGGGATGGGGAAGGAAAGGGATCAAATCAGGGGAGGGAAGAGCACAAGGGACAATGGTGATGGTGTATGAGTGAATTGGTGGTTGGAATTTTATGGGGACTACAACTGAGAGGAGAAGTATACATTGTACAAAAAAGGAAGAAGGATGTAAAATACATAAAAAATAAATAAAAATCCAAACAGAGCCAGAAAAAAAATTTTCTCTAGCCAGTAAGATTTGAAATAATTTTTTTTCCTTATACTTTCCTGCAACTTCCAAATTTCTACCACAAAAGAATAAACTTTGCTTTTTTAATTAATTTTTTTTTACATGGCTAATTTTTGGACAGTATTTTATTTCTCCCCTCAGGTATCATTGGCCATAGTTCTCCCAGCACCATAACACCCTTTTGCTCTTCCCCTCCTGTTTTGACCCTTCTCTCCCCTCCTCCTCTGCTGTATGCCTCAGATCTGTGTCAGCTTGCAAGTTTTTTTTCTTGACCCTTTGTTCAATTTTCCTATATTGTACATATAAGGTAAACCATCCAGTATTTATCTTTCTCCTTTTGACTTACTTTGCATCCTTCCAGCAAAACAAACTTTAAAAATACACATACTGCTAACTGTATTAACTTGGCACTATAAACTAAAAAAAAAAGTAGCATTTTACAATCAACTTCACTGATAGTCTAATACTAGTGAAACAAAAAATAGCAACAGCACTGCTTAATTGATTTTCAAGATATCAATTTTATTTCCATTCAAAAAAGGAAAAATAAAGTCGTACGGTATCAGACTGCGCAGGGTTAAGCATAGTACTGGGTGCACTGATAAGACTCAATAATTGGGCATTTCTCCACTGGTCAGCTGAAAGATTCCTTCGTGGGTACACCATCTGAAGAGAAATTAGTGCATCTGAAAGAGACTAAATAAAGTTAAGAAAAAAGTAAGTTAAGGAAGAAATTTTTTTCTTTTCCATTTAAATTCCAGTGACCAACTGCTATGTATTTCTAAGTGCATCATCGTCATAAAACAAGAGTTGGGAGTACTACATTATATGTGAATAAAAGGTAAGACATTTTTTAATACTACAGTTTATTATCTCTATGTGCTATATTCAAACTCCTATACTAAATCAATATATTCTGAGTTTCTATACACTATTTGTAATCTAATTCATTGACTCTCTGGTTCACCATCAGATGAAACTAAGCATACTTATTCATATGCCATTATAATTTTTTCCTAAAATAAGTGTATAAATAACTATCCACTCTTAAGCTACCTCATATGCCTAGCAAAATATACCTAAAAACAGCTCTCACCTTGCTATGGGGTACAAATTCTTCCATCATCTTCTTTAAGGGGTTTTCATAATCCACAATCATTTGACCAAGGCGTGGGTATTCACGGTCACTTAAAATAGACATTAGAAATCATTAAGTTATAAGCCATCAAATGATCTCTTTTTTTTTAATGATCTATTTATTTATACATACTAGAGCTTGCAGGTAGGCCAGAGATGCCACGAGTTGAAAGGTGAGAGAAGAGGATTCAAAAGAGACAGAGGGGGAGGAGAAAAGGCAGACTGAATGAAATATACTGCTGAGGGGAGTGGCCAGTGAGCCAGGAGAGTTCCCTGGCCAGGGTCAAACTCATGCTGCAGTTAGCTTCATAGTGCTGAGACTTTAACCCTTTGTGCCACTAGGTAGGTCCCCTTCACTAAGATTTCTCAATACAGGTTTACCTTGCTCCATGGGTCATTTCATGAGCATAATTGTATAATCCAATGATTGCTTTTCGTTCTTCAATTCGAGATAACAGTATCATCAATGTTGTATATGTTATGATTAAATCTAAGTAGTTCTTTGTTAAATCAAAGTTTACAGTCTAGGAAAAAAAATCATATGTTTAAATCCTTTCTTATTTCACCCTGAACATACAAACATATTAAAGTTAGTAAAAGCTAATGATTTTCTATTGATTTTATCCCTATGGCTAAAATTCTACCTAATACCTTTCATCAAAAACTTGTCTAAAATTTGAAAGTTACAGGTAACTGTGACACAATTTGATGGATGAAAACATCCGTGATCATCCTATTCAAACTAGTAACAGTTTAAAATGTGACCAGAGCCAGAAAAATAAGACGGATGTCAATCTCACTAAGCAAGCAAAAAGAATATAAAATAAATTTACAAAGTAAAGTAAAAATGCTTGCTATTAAATCAATGGAGACAATCTTCAGTTTGATTTCCTCTACCTATTATGTTCTAAAAAAAATTCTATTGAGCATACCTTCTACAGAGAAAAATATTATCTCTTTAATTTTAAAATACTAAAACCAACTACTTCAATTTGTCTAAAACACTGAGCAACAATCAAATAAACAAAAAGAAACAGACAACACAATCTAATTGCTTCCTTTTAAAAACAGCTGCAGAAGAAGCTAAGTGAACACTGCTAAATCATTACATGCTAGTCACATAAACTTACTCTAAAGAAAAGCACTTTGTATCCTTAATTCTACTGGAATCAGACAGGAGATTTTTCTCAAAATAATACTTACAATATCAAAGAAGACTTGGCAAACATCAATAGTATTCAGTAATTCACAAACATGGTCCTGAAAATAAAGGTTTAATTAATCTTTGCATAAAATTAAATTTAGAAAACATAAAAACAATATATTATGAATTTTAGTTCTAATTATTTTTTGCAAGTGATAAAGCAATTTATACTACTGACAAACATCAAATCTACTTTGAAATGTTAAACTTTATAATTTAAGTACATACCTTAAATTCCATAACATCTACAAATGTGAAGTAATACAATGCAAGATTTTTCAGAATCTCTGATTTTTCTTTCTGTAATTGTGCTAGCTGTTGCTGTAAAAACAAAATTAGAATATGTTGTTGACAGCACATAGAAACATTTAATTTTACTACAAACTTCTTTTATGATTGCTACATAGAAGCACTAGTTTTTGGAACACTTCTAAATGATTAAGGCTTTCTTAAAAAACCAAATACTTGACACAGCAACTGCTACAGTGATCAGCAACTGACAGTGTGAGGCTATAAAACGAATCAAAGCAGATTAGTACCAAGCTACACTACTATTAAGGAAAACTGAAAAATGTTAGGAAAAACTATCAAATGAAATCTTTTAACAAATTAAAACCAATTCATGTGCATGATCACATTACTAGAAGTGGAAGGGGAAAAAAAAGGAAAACACTGTAACTTAACACTACAAAAAACAATATGCTTTATAAATTTGAAACTTACCAAAAAGCACATCCAGGTAAAGCCACGTTAAGCATGCAAAATAAAATGTAGATACAAACATAAAATACAGTAACGGTTCCCTAACCAGATTCACAAACACAATAATACATTAAATGAAAGCAAAAACCACCACAACAAAAAAGAAATGAGAAATAAGCAAAACCAGAATTAAAACACTGATAAACATATAAAAGAGGAAAATATGAATACAAAAGACATTATTTCAATCAACTACATTATTAAATTTATAGGAGTCCCCTAAGTTTTCTTTGTAAAACAAATAATGTAATTCCTAAAAAATTCAGCCATATTTAATGTCCTAGATTATAAAACTGCCAGCATTCCAATAAACCATCCAGATCCTTGATGGTCTGAGTACAGTCTACAGAGCAACAACTTCCACATCATTTAGGAGCTTATTAAAAAAGCAAATCTCAGCCTCACCTCAGACGCACCAAATCAAAATCTGCCCAGGTATTCTGAAATTAAATACCTGAGAAGTACTTTGCAGACCAGAAAAACATTTAAATAAATAATTAAGTATGGAAAACCAATGCAAGCAAAATGCCTCACTACTTCTCAATGTACCTAGGTAAATGAAGGCATATAACATTTGTAACTGTTTTTAGCTTTATCTATGAAAGTATTTTGCTTTATTTTGAACATATTTATTTCAAAACAATCCTGTGTTACAGAAACTAGGTTGGTGGTTTCCAGAGGGGAAAATGAGGTGGGCTGCAGGATGGGCATAATGGATGAACTAGATCAGTAGGTACAAACTTCCAGTTATAAAATCAATAAGTCATAGGGATGTAATTATAGCATAATGACTATAGTCAATATTGTATTACATAGTTGCAAGTTGCTAAAGAATAGACCTTGAAGGAAGTTTTCACAAGGAGAAAATTGTGACTTTCGGGCCCTCCCTGGTGGTACAAGGGGTTAAGATGCAACACTGTAAGTTAGCAGCAGCCACTTCAGTGCAAGTTTGATCCCCAGACCCAGAGGTGATCCACATGGC
>NW_004567103.1:37187941-37192958 GCF_000260355.1 Condylura cristata | reverse complement strand
GCAGTGTACTTTGTTGATCTGCCTGTTCTGCTCCCCACTCTGTCTCTGGTGAATCCTCTCACTGCCCCTGCACCTCTGGCCTGTACCCCACTTCCGTATGCATAAATAAATAAATCTTTAAAAAAAAATTGTGACTTTCTATGGTGACAGATGGTAATTTATATTGTGATCATTTAGCAATGTATATAAATATTAAATCATTACTTTGTACACCAGAATGAATATGTCATACATTAATTATACTTAAACAAAAAAATTTTATATTTATGCAGGATGCACTTTTAGTCAACCATTCATAACATCAAGCAGGTATTTAAAAAATAATTTCCTCAGATTATACTACCTTTATCAGAATGAACAACACTTAACATTTATGATTAATACCAGTCTTTTCATACTTTTGAGCATTTTAAATTCCAATTTTGCAAGAGTTATAGGGAAAGTAGATTCATGACAATAGGTTAAGAAGTGTAACTTAGAAAAACTGAAAATCTGTTCAACATAGTACTAGAAGTCCTACCTAGAGCAATCAGGCAAGGGAAAGACATAAAAGTATTCCAAACTGGTATAGAAGAAGTACTACTACCACTATTTGCAGATGACATGGTAATACACAAAGAAAACCCTAAGGACTCCACGAAAAAACAATTAGCAACAATAAGTCAATACAGTAAAGCTCAGGTTACAAAGCAACATACAAAAACCAATTGTGTTACCATATGTAAACAATGAACTAGAAGAGAAAGAAATCAAGAAAACAATCGCCTTTATTATCACATCAAAAAAGCATTTAAACATTTAAGAATAAACTAACAAAGGAAGTAGAGGATCGGTATAATGAAAACATTGTCAAAAAAGACAGAAGATACAAATAAGTGGAAAGATACTGTTCATGCACTGGAATAACATTATTATTAAAATGGTCATCTTACCCAAAGTAGTATATAGCTTCATTGTAACCCCTATCAAATTTTCAATAGCATTCTTTAAAGAAACACAATAAACATTACTGAAATTTATATAAACTACAAAAGATTCTAAATAGCCAAGGTAGTCCTAACCAAACTGCAAACTATACTACAAAGTTATCACAACCAAAACAGTATAGTGGAACAAAAGTAGAGACCAACAGAATAGAACTGGAAACCCAGTATTAAACTCACATTTATATGAATAAATTATAACAAAGGAAAAAAAATCTCTTTAACAAATAGTGTTGGGAAAACTGGGCAATCATATGCAAAAGAATGAAACTAGGCCACTATATCTCACAGCACAAATAAAAATTAACTGAAAATTTATTAAATATTAATATGGATACTTGAAATAAGAAAATACATGTAAGAAAATATAGGCAATGCACAGCATTGACTTCAATGGTATATTTGGGGACTAGGGAAACAAAAACAAAAATAAAAAGGACTACATCAAAGTTAAAAGCTTTGCAGAGTGAATGAAAATATTTGCAAATCAAAAACACTCTAATGAATGGGAGAAAATATTTGCACTCCATACATATGACAAAGGGTTACTGTCCAAGATCTACAAAGAACTCATAAAACTCAAAGACAGAAAGCAGAGAATCCTATTATAAATAAACTGAAGTCTGAGATACACATTTCTCCAAAGATATACAAATGACCAATAGGCACATGAAAAGTGTTCACTGTCAGTCATCATCAGGGAAATGCAAATCAAAACCCTAACAAGACAACATTTCACATTTGAAATGGCTCATTTCAAAAAATCCCAAAACAGCAAGTGGTTCAAGGATGTGGACTGAGAACCTTCATATACTATTGGTAGGAATGTAGACTTGTCCAGTCCCAATGGGAAACAATACAGTTTCCCCAAAATATATATATATTTTTAAAAGATTTATTTATTTATGCATACAGAACTGGGGTTCAGGCCAGAGATGTGGAAGGTGAGAGGATTCACCAGAGACAGAATGGGGAGGTGTATTTCAGGCAGATTGACTGAAATACACTACTGAGGGGAGCAGCGGGCAGGTCAGGAGAGGTCTGCCAGCCATGTGGGTCAGCTCCTTAGTGGGGGATTGAACTTGTGCTGCTGTGGTTTGCAAAAGCTTTCTAGTGCTGTGCTTTAACCCCTTACGCCACCAGGGAGAGCCCACATCAAAATATTTTTAAAAAATCTACCGTATAATTCAGCAGTTCCACTCATAGGTATCTACCCAAAGAATGCAAAAACATTAATACAAATCCAAAGGGATGTGCACACATACACATTCGTTGCAGCACTATTCACAAAAGCCAAGTTATGGAAGCAACCTAAGTGACCAAAGACAGGTAAGTGGATTAAGAAGATAACATGTGTTTGTGTGTGTGTGTGTATACGTATAATTTGTACACATATATCCACTGGAACACTACTCAATTATTAAAAAGATGAATTTTTGTCCCTTGTAACATGAATAGAAATGGAAGATATCATACTAAACAAAATATTCCAGAAGGAGGAAACAAATATTAATGGTATCATCATATGTGGAATACAGAGAAACAAAGCAAAACATCAGACAAAAACAAACTACAATCTGACTATAAATCTGAGGCCATTAGAAGAGGAGGGCAGGGGGAGAGTAAAGATGTGAGGGAGCAAAATAAATTATGGTGAATGACTATGAGTGTCTGCTTTGGCGGTGGCTGTAATGTGGTAACATATATCAGAAGAAATAGGGTCCTATATTTCTGAGCCATATACAGTAATGCAAATCATTACTGCTTATAGTAACCTTAACTATAAACACATACACACATATAAACTGTAAATAGCTGCTACTAGAATTATTAACAATACCTTCTTTTAATTTCAGTGTTCTATTTTAGACAAAAAATTAACATGTCACCAGCTTACTATGTGCCTTAATGATCTTTATACAAACCCTCATTTTAGACAGTAAGTACTCAGTTCCCACACAATTTAAAAGAATCTTTCCAAAGTTACATAAATACTTAATGACAGGCTTGGGAATGAAAAATCTAACTTCCTTATTCTTAAAGAAGTATTGCTTCTTTTTTTCATGAAAACAATCTAGCAATTTGTTGGGAAAACTAACTGCATTTATTTGTTTTCTATGAACATAGAAATTCTTTTTTCTTAAAATTTTCTATTATTTGGCCCTCCCTGGTGGTGCAGCGGGTTAAAGCACAGCACTAAGAACCTTAAGTCACTTCCGCATGAGTTCGATCCCTGCCTGCCCCGGAGGAGATCCACATGGCGAGGCAGACCTCTCCTGGCCCACCCACTGCTCCCCTCAGCAGTGTACTTCGTTAATCTGCCTGTTCTGCTCCCCACTCTGTCTCTGGTGAATCCTCTCACCCTCCACATCTCTGGCCTGTACCCCAATTTTGTATGAATAAATGAATAAATCTTTAAAAAATTTTTTTTCTTATTATTTTCCCTATTGCCATTTAGTAGAGAACACTTAAAAAAATAATTTAAATGATTTCTCGCCACAATTAAAGCTTTATCATTGCCTCCAAATAAAATCCAAGTAGGATCCCTGTCGATATCTAAGACATTGTCTCCTTTCACCTTCATGCTGCTGTGCTCAACAAATTCAGCACACTTGGTCCCACTTCAGAGTCTCTGCACTTGCTCCTTCTTATTTCTGAGATGTTCTCTGCCTCTTCACATAGCTCATTGCTCACTTCACTTCCCTACACAGAAGCCACTGCTGAACAAGATCGAAAACAGCCTCATCCTCTGTACTCTTACTCCTTATCCTGTTTTCTAGTTCTTTTTACTTTATCTCCAACTAAAAGTATTTATTCATTTTTGTTCTCTAACATCTCAACTTAAATTTAAATTCCTGAGGACAAGGCTTGTATCATTTCTTGCTGTTATCTACAGCATCTAGAATACTGCCACACAGTAGGTAGGAACTATACATCAATAAATGGTCCTCAAGTTTTCAACATGAGACTAATAAAATAATAAAAGGTGCCCTTAATTTTTAAGTTGCACTGTTGATTATAAATGAAAGCAGTAAAATTCATATCTGAAATTAATTTATGTATCCTACTTTAAAGTGGTAATTTAATCCCTTGAGTAAATCTGAGGTTGGATAAATTATTTTATTACATTCTTCTAAGATAGTAATGTAAAAACAAAAGAAATAAGAAATATCTTAAAATAATGACATATTCATATCATATAAGCATAACTTCCTAAAATAGCCTAAAATCTAAGTTAACACAAATATTAGTTTTTTATAAAAGGCCCAACTTTGTGTTTGTAGGACTTCCCTCTAATCATATACAAAATAATCCAAATGTCATTATTTTCAGGAACGTGTTTTTTCAAGTTTAAGGTAGTAAATCAATTTTAGGAAAATTTACCTGGGTATTTACATAGTAAGTAAGCTACTCTGAACATTTGAGATGTGCTACTAAATCTAATCTAAACTTAATGCTAAATATATTACTTTTCATTACAATGGAAAAAGCAATTTTAATCATGGTAAAATATTAATAACAAAAACTGACAATATTTTTAACCATTGTTAAATGTACAAGTTACAGCTCAGTGGTACACTTAAAAATATAACTGCATTATTGCAGTTATAAATATAACTGCATTGTCATCCCCACCTATCTCCAAAATTTTTTCATCTTCCCATTCAAAGTATTTTTAATATACATTTTCCAAATAAACAGACTAAGAGGATAAGATGCCAATCCAAATCTACTGACATCAGATTTCAAACTTCCAATACTCCTGAAGATTCTTAACATTTAAGTTGCCAACAGTACAAAAGTAGTATAGGTACAAAACATGGTTAAAACTTTTCTTTTCAGAAATATTATATTTAAATGTAGCCTCATCTATTTCACATACCAAAACCTCCAAACTCCTCTAATTCAATCTCTTCATTTTACATATTAAAATTATCTTTCTCAGAAAAATACCGGATGGTTTCACTCATAGCAGGAGTATAATGGACAAGGCGAGAAAATAACAAAAATAATGAACAACCATAGACCAGAGA
>NW_004567103.1:37163837-37187791 GCF_000260355.1 Condylura cristata | reverse complement strand
AAAAAAATTATCTTTCTCAAGTTTACATTGAGAATCCTCTTTTTAATTTCTGAAAAGTTAAGAATAAAAGAATTTTATATTTTAATGAACATGAAAGGCAAAACGATTAAAAGTTGGGTCCAGGCTTCTTTGCAGTAGGTCTTTGTTGTTCTTCTAGTCAGATTTTCCCAATTATAATCTCAGCTAGCTCTTATTATTTGCTTTGACCAACATAAAACGTAAGTGATACTCGAGGTCTCACAGTTTCAGATTTTGCTCTTTTTGAAACACTGCCCTGAAGCACCATGCGTGAAGAAGTCTAAAATACTGTACCACATTCAAGAGAGGCTTAGTGTCCTGCTTTCATAGTTGGGCCTGCCCTCTAGGTAGCCCATGGAATGCAACTATGACAGAAGGCTAGTGAGAACAGCAGAAAACTTAGCCAACCCACAGGATGATAAAGAAATACACAGTTTATAAACACGTTAAGTTCTGAGTTAATAGGCTGCATAGTACTAGGTTACTGAAACAAGGATTAATATAAAGTTCAGCAAGTCAAATTAAAAAAATATTTCACCACTAAGCACATTAACTTACATCAAGAAAAATCTTGAAAATGTAAAATTTCTGATGAAAAAACGGTCAACTTAGTATAAATTTATGAAACTAATTTTAGTACTAGAAAGTCACTAATTACATACAACAGTATAATATGGATTATCAAATGTTAACACCTTTACATAAAAGGACAAAGAAAGGAGATGGAGGGTGAGAAAAATGGGTTAGGTAGATAAAAGTTATCAAAAAGAAAAAAGCTACCTCACTGTATTCACAATATTTAATAATTAACAATAATACAATGGTCCCATTTTCTATAACAAATGTAAATAAAATGAAGCTTGTCCCTTTACATTCAATGGAAATGACCTTTAAATAAGCTTACAGTTACTATAATGTTATGTATCAGTCAACATTTATATGTCAACATTTACTCAAAAAGTATCCCAACCTATTATACTGTCAGACATTTTGGAAGACACTGGGTTCATAAGTATAAATAAAATTGATGAGCCTACCCTTAAATAAGCATATATAGTTTAATGAGGAACGTATATAAAAAACACACAGGAAATTAACTTTTATATGAAAAAGATCACAATAAGCAAAGTCAGTGCTGGGCCTCCCGGGTGGCACAGGGGTTAAAGTCTCAGTGCTATTAAGCTATTACCAGCCACTTCAGCACTAGCTGATCCCTATCCAGGGATCCACCCGACAACAAGGTACAGATCTCTCCCATCTCACCAGTTACTACCCTTAGCAGTGTATTCCCCTGTTCTGCTCTCCATTCTGTCTCTGGTGAATCTGGTCCCCGTCCCCGGACCTCTGGCTTACACTCCAGTTTTTACTTTATTAAAAAATTTACTTATTTATACAAACAAGAACTGGGGAATAGGCTAGAGGTGTGGAGGGTGAGGGGATTCACCAGAGACAGAGTGGGGAGCTGAATAGGCAGAACTACTGAAATACACTGCTGAGGGGACCAGCAGTCAAGACAGGAGAGGTCTGCTGTGCCATGTGGGTCAACTCTCAGGTCACAGATCAAACTGGTGCTACAGTGGCTGCAGAAAGCTTCATAGTGCTTTGCTTTTAACTCCTTGTACCACCAGGAAGGACCCTACACCCCAGATCTTGTATGCATAAATAATTCTTTAGAAGTAAAGCATCATTTAGGGCCCTTTCTGGTGGAACAATGGGTTCCTAAAAGTTAGCCATAGCTGCTTCAATGTGAGTTCAATTCCCAGCCTCTGAGGTGATGGCACAGCAGACCTTTCCTGACCTGCCTGCTGTTCCCCTCAGCAGTGTACTTGGTGGATATGCCTGTTCTGATCTCCACTCTGTCTCTGGTGAATCCTCTCACATCCCCTGAACCTCTGGCCTGTACCCCAGTTCTGTATGCATAAATAAATAAATCTAGAAATAACATTTTAAAAAAGCATCATTTGAAAAAAAGAAATAGTGCTTCTAAGGGTAATGTGTGAGATGCAAGACATTAAAGGAGGACCTAGCACCCTTTCGGGGAACCTAGGGCTTATATTATTTATTGATATTTATTGATTGTTTCTTATTGATCACATGTTGACAGAGTAGAAGCTCATATTAAGGGTTCTCAATTGGATGCTTACAAACACTAATAAAATTTATGCTTAAGCTGTTTTGGCTTCTTTCTGAACCTTTTGGAGCTCTGTCATTCTTGGAAAATGTAGAGACATGGTGAATAAGAGAATAATTCCTGCTTAACAACCTCTAAAACTCTCTTAATACCTATCCTGATCAATTCTTTGAACTCTTATGCATTCACCCTCCCATCTTTTTATTGTCATTCTTTCATGTTCTATTTCCTTTTTAATCCACCTTATAACCCAATCGCCTATCAGTATTCCCATGTCCTTCTCTTCTCTATCACAACTGTCTGATACAACACAAATAAGTTGATCTCAACCTGAAATCATGAATAGTAACCGTAACTATGTAGATATATTACTCCACTTTCACTGTCAGTTCCGTCTCCACTCTCTTCAGTAATTATTATATTCTTCTCTCTTAAAACACTTAATTCCTTTGCAATAAGATCCACAGCTTAATGTTGGTTTGAGCTCTTGACTTACATTAAAAACTGGCTATTCTGTATTTCTACTCAGATTTCTAGGTCTCTCAAATTAACACATCTAATACTATCATTTTGTACCTCCACCCCAGTATTACTGTTATTTGTTCACACCAAAAACCTTGGAGTCTTCATTTCTCAATGTCTCATGAAACCCCCATCTCATGCATCAGCAAATACTGTAGGCTCTGTCTTCAAAATATATTAAAAATCCAAACATTTCGGCCCTCCCTGGTGGCGCAGCGGGTTAAAGCACTGCACTAAGAAGCTGAAGCCACTTCCGCATGAGTTCGATTCCCGCCTGCCCCGGAGGTGACCACATGGTGTGGCAGACCTCTCCTGACCGCCCGCTGCTCCCCTCAGCAGTGTACTTCGTCGATCTGCCTGTTCTGCTCCCCACTCTGTCTCTGGTGAAGTCTTTCACCACCCCTGAGTCTCTGGCCTGTACCCCAGTTCTGAATGCACAAATAAATAAATCTTAAAAAAAAAAATCCAAACAGTTCATGGCTCAATCTTCACAATATTTCAGAATCTGAGTATTTCTCACCTCTATCATCCAGTACTAACATTCTCATCTCAATTGACTAAGTTTCCTACTATTTTCTTTGGGTTTACCTTAGCTCCCCTACAGACTATCTCAACTGAGCACCCACAGTGATCATATCACTTCATTCTTTTACTCTTATTCAGTGACATCCTAACTCACTAATTATTAGAGTCTTAGAAAAATGTACATATATGTGAGTGCACGTAGGCACCATTCCCTTACAATCTTTTGATCTCAGCCATGACTATTCTCCCCACCCCTTCTCCCGAATCATTCCATTCTACTCACAATGGCCTACTTACAGTTCTCTGAACATGCCAAGTACACTTCCATCTGAGCCTTTACAGCTTCCACTCTACCATCCAGAATATTCCTCCTCAGTTCACCTCAATTCTTCATATCTTTAAATCTGTTCTAAGCCCTCCTGCTTAGTTTGGCCTTCCCTGGTCACCTTCATGAAAATTAGCATCTCCCACTATCATTCTTATTCATTTGCCCTGCTTTGTGCTTTTTAGAACTCATCTTTACCTAGTATTATGTTTCTTTGTTGTTGTTTAGTTCTTTCCAACAGACTGCAAGCACTACAAGAAGACCATTAATGTCATCTTTTTATTCACTGCCAAATCTCCTCTGCTATAAAGGACTTGGCTTTCAATAAACAAATGAGCAGCGGGGACTATGGAATACTTACATGAAATATTTAACAGATCTTGAACAGATTAGATAAAGTTCCTCTGAAATGTTGTCATCTACAGACAGAACTGAAAAGGGAACTAGATTTACCCTCATGAAAGATTTTGGGAGGGGAAAATTGTCCCAGGTAGTAAAAACAGAATAAAGAAAGGCACGGGAGCAAAAATAAAAGCTATGAGTCATGAAGAGTAGACATATACTCACTCTCCTAAAATAAAATGTCTCGTTAAAAAAAAAAAAGCACTTAAATACATCTACTTTCTATTTTACACTAGATAGTTAGGAATAACGCAATATACTATCCTACCTATTGTTGGCCCAAACCTACTGGTGTCTTTTATTTTGGATCAGGGCAAGTAGTCTTTGTGCTGACAAAAGGTAAGGCTAATTAAACCTGTGTGAAAAGGGATGTTCAGGCTTACAGAACTGGTGCCCGCCCAATTGTGCCTGAGATGCCATTACACTGAACTTTCCTTAACTTTTAACTTGGAAAACCCCCACAACTAGTTACTAACTGGCAAGAAATGATATATAGCTAGGCACGACCTTCTCTGAGAACTAAGCAGATAACTTTTTTTTCTTTTCTTCCCTCTATAGTAACCAAAGACAGTTAGTTTGACTAATGTTCATGAGCTCTAAGAAATGTCATCTATGTTCAATCCTAGTTCCTGGTAAACAGTTTTTACAATCCTATCCTTTATACTTTTGAACCCTTAAAAAAAGACTCCTGCAAGACACAATTTAGACTAATACCTGAGTTTGTACTCTCCAATTTGCAAATCTAAAATGCCCATCAGTGCCTTTTTTTACTTTTAAGCCTCATCATTTCTTCCCAGTGAACACCTGCTATAAAAAAATAGTAAGATACCATAACTAATACCAATTCTGTATTCTTACTAATAGTAAGATACCATAACTCAAAGGATTCCTAATTAAGAGTGGCTAAAGGTTTCCTTAAGAAAATAACCAAGAAAACAAAAATTAAGGCTCACCAGGTGACTAGGTCCTTTGCCTTATCCTTTGCTATTTTGATGAACATCATAATCACCATTAATCCAAAGGAGCAGGCTAACAACTGTTTGAAAGATAGCTGAAAACTATCACTAGAGGCATATTACTTCAGAAAGTTTGAAGAAAACAGAAAAAAATGCAGGTACTAGGAATGCGTCTCCTTGAGGGTTAGGCAATGAAACTCCAATGAAATGCTCATTTGTAGAAAAATAGGAAGCATCATTGAGATGTCAGTATGACTGACAGTATGACTACAATATAGTGTACAAGGTTCATAAATTTGTGATTTTTAAAACAGATGTATTCTGGGATCATAAGAAGCCTTTAAAAGAATGACAAAAGTTGAAAATTACAGTCACACAAAAGTCTGTACACAATTTCAGGGAATTCCCAAACTCCATAAAAACTCAATGCAAAACTTCAGGTGAAAACCATTATAATACTGGAGACGGAAAAGAGATACATGTCTCAGAATGAAAACTAATACAAAAAGAGGAAGAGTTAGAGGAGAGTGGGCTCCAGAAAGAAAGGCAATGTGATTCTTGGTTGGATAAATTTAAGAATACTCTAAAGGCACATAGCTGTGAATCTATAAAGTCATGCTGCACTTATAAAATTATTTAATTGTATAATTCTAGAAGAATCTATTTCACTTTGATGCTAAATATATTTTTCCTCTTATAAGTCCAAAGTGTGACAACAGAGAGAAATAATATGCAAACCAAATAATTCAGGTCTTTACTAATATTTTTTGGGTCAGCATATAACTCTATCTCAGAATATCGATTACAGAACCAAAAGGAAGTAATAACAACTTTGACCATATAAAAGTATAAGTGACCAAGGGTAAGTTTATAAAAACAGAGAATTACAGTATTTACAACTTTAAAAGGAAGTAAACAATGATCAAAAAAAATATTAACATAAAAACTATCAAACATCAGGAGTGAGAGAAAGTAATTAAGGGCCTGGGAATTTAATGAGCTAAGCTCTCAGTAGCACAGAATTAAGATATTGTCTTAAATTAGTAAATGAACATATAGAAAAAGAATAAGCTTATTCCTTATACTTCTGGTAGCAATCTCTCAAGTATTAAAAACAGGCATTTTGGAACTTTAGGGCTGGAAAGAATGGAGCAAGAGATTCAAAGAATGGAGCAGGAGATTCACTAGCATTTCATCCTAAATTTTTCTGGATTCTGAAAATTCATTACCATATATTTATGCTATTTTGGTAAAAATTAAATTTAAAAAGTTTAGATAGGTCATTAGTGCTGATCCCGTTCCCTATTTCAAATACTGACCTGTTTCAAATACTTTTCACTTGCTTTTTTACAAAAAGCAAGGACTCTTGTATGTTCTAATGAAAGTTGTGAGGAAAGAAAAGGCAGAGGGGTTACAGTAAGAGGAGAAATTGAGAAGTGTGAAATAAATGCTTGATTTTTCACAGCACCTGCCCCATGAGGGAACAAAGACCTGAAGGAGATAACTCCAAAAGACAGTTTGAAAACTGCAAGCCCTAAAATCACCAATTTGACATTATATTGAGTCAAAGGGGTTTCAAATGCTAGGATAGGTAAATAGATGATGATGACTCAAAGCAGAGAAGACAGAAGAAAAACAATGACCATAACCATTTGCTGAACAAATGTATATAAAATTTACTATATAACTTGTGGAGTTATCCAAAGGGCAACTGGAATTCAGATATAGAATAAAGAAAATAGAAGGCGGTTTATTACTTAAAGTTAGGGAATTAAGTGTTTTTATATGTATATACTACATGGGAGGAGAAGAAGATAATTCAGAAATAGCCACATTTAAAGGACAGCTAGAAGAAAACCCAATGATGTAAACCGAAAAGTTATACAGAGGTAATATAAAAAGTTTCCATTTTTTCCAAAAAAATTTATCAGACCTACGACTAAGTACTATAGGCGACATCTAGACTCCTTGTTGCAAATGCTATCATTAACATTTCAGAGATATGAACAAAGATGTTAAGTGATTTGCCCAAAATCATTCAGCTAAAAAGTGCAAAAGCCTGAACTCAAACTCTGGCTCACTGACTCCAAAATCTATTCTTACTACCAATATACTACCATCATAATGGAATACCATTACCATCATAATGGAATATAAGGAATCTTCTCTTAGAAACTGACTAGGAGTCAGTATCCTTATGCTTTCATCTAACTCCTACCTTAACTATACTGTATGTGGTCAAAGGCCTCCCTAAATCTATACTTGCTACTCTAATACCCTAATACTCATGTTTCCAAAGTTTTGTGATTACATTTTTATTTGGCCCAGCTAAAATCCTTCAAGAAGTTTCTAGTCATCTTGGGTTAGGAAATAAGAGGTTAGTTCAGTTTTTAAGAAACTAGGACTCAATTTTTTTCCAAGTTACTTTCCATAATATTAATGAGATGTATGTAGTTGTCTCTACTAATGTCATTTTTTATCTAGTAATAGGTTTAAAAATGTTGATAAATTTGAGTCTTGACAAAGATCTAAGATATCTGAATGAGAGCTTACTAAGTTAAGAGTATTATCAATTAATTTATTCATCAAACTTGTTTAATGTCTCTCATGTCCGGCACTAGGCACATAAATGTTCAAAATGCTAATGTGTACTGCCATGACAATTATTATACTTTCAGAGTTGTTTTACTTTATCTTTCCTTGAGTGACCTTCTAAAGTTACTTGAATAAAAAATACAATTTATTACAAAGTATCTTGGTAGTACTGTCTCAAGAGAAAAAATACATGATATCTATAAAATAAAATATTAGTTTAAAAACTGAATTTTCAAATTAGTATAATGATAGCCATGTCTCAGTCCAGAATCCTTTATTAATTCTGTGGCACTCTACTTGTTAACAATGTCTTCATTCTTAAGGAGTTTAAGATCAAATTCAACATATCTGATCATAACATATCATTTCCCAACTAATTTGGCAGTCAAACCCAAATTTTATACTAGCATACACAATAATTAGACAAATTCCACAATGATATTTGTGCCAGAAATTTTTACTGCTTTTAAAATAACATATAACTAGTTTTTAGATGTTCCTATTTACAACATAGGAAAGAGGGGATAATTAAACTCGCTAAATTTAAAAAAATTAGTAATAAAATTTTTAACATGCACCTGAGTATTTGTTTAAAAATGCCTTCTAAAATTTCTTGGGCAAGACAATTTTTACCTACTAATAAAGATTATCTACTATTTTCTTCACCCAGGGAAATAACAGATTTTCTTTTATATTCTCGTATGAAATCTATGGGAAACAAATTATAAATCCACCTGACAGTTACTCTTTCAAAATGACAAAAGATACCATGTTGTAGATAAATTAAGACAATCTCAGCTCAGAAATATTTCTCTTAATCTGAAATTAAATAATAAATGCATTAAATCTGTTAAAATAAACAGCCTGGCACATATTAAACACTACGTGTAAGTAAGTGGCTGCTATAATTGTAAAATTACTATGGTTTTTATTCATTTGACTTTTACTTCATTAATCATCTTTGAAGCACATGGGGAATTTAACTGAACATCATGACCCAAGGTAAAAAATCCCATTCCTTGGCCCAAACTAAATTGAAGGGGTACACAAGTTCACAACTGACTGTAAAGGAGCCAGTGCAAGACAGAAATGACTCAACAGAATACAATAACATCACAGTTGAAGTCATGTTAGGCAACAATCCTGCTTTTTGGCAGCTTCCACTTTTATTGTGTATGTGGCTCACAGCTTCTAACAGTATTTTAAACTAAGGAGTTGGAGCAATTACTAAAGAAACAAGCAAGAATCAACACATTTCAGGTTACAAAATAAGATTAGCCTTTTTAGTGAGGATCTACTTTAGAAAATTAAAAAAAAACTTTGTTGACTTTTTCACAGAAACTTTTTTTTTCTGTCTTTTCTGAAAGTGGGGTTAAGAGATACTTGCAAAACATGAATCAAAACAAAAATAGTGCTAACCAGTAATTCTGGCTAGAACTAACAAGAAAGTCACCCTTATCTCTGAGTAAAATAAGCTTGTTCTGTGGCATCAATTTATACAATCACCCACAGATAAGGACTTACAAGGTTAAAAAAAAAAAACTAACATCAATTCTTTGTTTACAGATGCTGCCAGTCAGAAATATACAAACTCTATCAATTTCAGGTGCTATTATCAGTCCCAACCCTTAAATCTCCATTAATATGGAGATTTAAATTCTATGGAATTTAAAAAAAAATTAAAATGAACTCATCTCTTATTCCTAACCCAAGATGACTAGAAACTTCTTAAAGGATTTTAGCTGGGCCAAATAAAAATGTAATCACAAAATTTTGGAAACACTAAAGTACTTCATAACGAGTTAAAGTAACAGGATAGCATTACACAGAATAGTTGCAAAGGCATCAGATTTTGCAAACAAAACAAACTAAGTAAATTCTACAAGAAGTCACAACATCAAATACTGTATATGTGATTTTAAAGGTTAAACAGAGTTACCATATGATCCATCAATTGCACTCCTGGGTATATACATTCAAGGGAAATGAAAACATAGTTCACATAAAAACTTTCCAAAATTCTCAAAGCATTCTTTATAATAGACAAAAATGCTAAAACAAACAAGTGATGAATGACTAAACATAACATGGCATATCCATGCAACAGAGTATTGTTTGGCAATGAAAAGAAATACTGATGAACTTGAATAAACCTTGAAAACAACTGAATTTGGAAAGAAGTCAATCACAAAATGCCACATTATATTAATTCAATTAATATGAAATCTCCAGGAGAGGCAAACAAATATAAAGTAGATTGTTTGCCTAGGGCTAGCAGACTGTCAGGAGTGACTACTAATTTTACAGTTATGAAACAATAAATATATTTTAATCAGATCTTGCTATTTTCTAAGAAGATACTGCATATTTAAGAACTCTGCATAATCTCATAAGGAAATTTATACACAGACACATAAATTAAACTTAAAAGATTCTCTGAAGAGCTTGTATCACAGATTGCATGAGCCCATAGAAAGATAACTGTATATGAAATTAAATATGAAACAAATTTTCATTATAAAGCCTCCCATTCAGAATGCATATATAATCTCTGAGGAGTTAACTAGTTAATACCACTAAAAAAAAATTCTCCATACAAGTAGTAGTATTCTTAAGAAGTGTGCTTTGAGTCACCCATCTGTAATCAGGTACTAATTGTGGCATCTTAACACACCAATTATAAAACACAATTTTATATGAAACAAAGAAAGACCACATCAACCTATATTCACAAAAATATATATATACTTTAAAAAAAATACACTACCAGATATATATTTATTAATTCTGATTTGTATCTTCCTCTACATTAAAAGATTTCTAAGTAAAAGACTGACCAGGTTAAATACAAATATTCAATGAACATACAAGATTTAGAAACCAAAAGATCACAAATATTCTTAAACAAATTCTTAAAATAGGGTAATCATGTCTAAGAGGAAACTTTGAGATTAAGTTTATACATAAAGCAAAATAAGACAGTAAGGATTATGAGACTATCAAAGAAAAAAGTAAAAGTAAAAAAAAAAATATATATATATATATGCAGAAAGTTCCCAAGTCATACAATGCATATGCAAAGGCCATAATAGGATGAAAAGTAACTCTAACTTTTAAAATTAATTATTCACAGAAGCTATAAAGAATGACCAAAAGATACATCAAAATATATCAAAATGACCCTGGATGACTTATATAGTTCAACACATTATCCCACCTGAGAAAATGTGAAATAGTAACAGTCTCACAGTATCAATTATTTAATTTTCAGAAATAATTTTCTAAATTAGGAAAACACAAGAAAAGCAAATATATTTTAAAACTAAACATAAAAAACTCCCCAACTAGTCAAGCAATATTTGGTAAATACACCTACCATATATACATTTTAGCAGTACGTTATTCTCTACTGCAACTTGAAAAAAGTGTATTAAAAATTAAGATCTTGTATTTTCTATAATAAAACGGCAATAATCTAAGCCATTTTTTCCCAATTTTGGACATAATGTTACCTCTAAAAGCCCGTAGTCATTATAAGCTGCATATCAAAATGTGAAAAATTAGAAATAAAAGATATTTTAACTTTTTTACTAGCCATTGCTTTCCCTAAAATCAAGTAAAAAACAAAATTAGATGACTTACATTATTGTTGCGGGTTTCTACAGCAGGGAACTTTCTGACTATGAATTTTACAGCAGATTCCAGATTTTTGTCAATAAGGTAGGATGGTTTTGCCTTGGGATCTCCGCATGCCTATAAAAACAACAGTAATAAAAAAAGTGAAATGCATTCTTCTTCTAAAACCAAAGAGTAGCAAATCTGCAATCAGAAATTAGAGAAATTTATTGGTTTTGGTGAGCAGGTGGTAAAATGAATAGGCAAAGTGCAGGGATTGTCACAGCTGAAATATGCAATGGGAGACAGTACAGAGATGTTCTTCTACTGAAAAAAAAAATGCATGGAAAGTTTCAAAGCAGTTAGCGCAGAACAGCAGTGAAGGAAAAAGCTCAAACCTAAAAAAAAAAAAAGAAAAAGAAAAAGAAAAAAAATTTTTGGTTTGAGGTAGGACTGTATTCACCTGAAGCTAATAAAATATAACAAAATCAAATATTCAGTAGAGTACTAGAAATGTTTCTTTCTAAGTGTTAAAAAATAAATCTTATGTTTGTCTTTTCCAAAATGTCGTTTTACTTTAAACATTTTAATACAAGAGCCCTAGTTCAAAAGAACTGGAAGCTGTTTTTAGGATACTACTAATGTGTTGCCTGTTCCTCTGAGCATCTGAGTTTTACAACAGTGTTTTCCATCATACCAGCAGCACTTCAAACAATGAATCTACATCTGTTCTATATCTCATAATCACAGAACAAATGGAAATGTTTACATTTCACCACTTCAGCAGTATATAGCATTCTCTATAGTAAACTGTAAAGCATACAAATATAAGAAATTATTAGAAAGGACTTTTATCTGAACTACTGGCAATACAGAATACAATGAATACTGTTTATTTCATTAACAGATTGTTAAATGAGATGCTATTTCTTAAGAAATTACTAAACTTCTGAGATTCCTATTTAACTTAGTTTTATGAGACTTTTAAAAGGATGTGTTCTTTGAGGTTGTCTCTACAATGTGTCAGGAAATACAGAACTGCATTTCAATGTTTTTTTCATTGTTTACTATGGCTATGTTGTGGATTGCAGAGAAAGAAGTTATGAAACATGAAACTGATCTGAAAGCGGGCAAGCGGGCAGAGGGAAGGTGAAAAGCTTTGCAAACCTTCCAAACTTGTCCTTGCTGGGGAAGCATTGTAATAAAAAGAGAGAAAATTACGTGTAAACAATGATTGTCAAGCTATGATATACTTTTCAGTAGAGAACTTATGCACTGCAAACTATGAATAACAAAACAAGATTAGAACTATATGGTGCTACAATTTTAAAGGTATTCTAAGTAGCGAGTTTGAGTATACAATAGGTTATATTATAGCTTATACTATTCAAATATATTTAAATACTATTGTGTAAGTGGACAATATGTCAGTTTCTTGGTGGTCTTTCTACATCAGAGTATACTAGAAAGAATAACAAAGACTACATGCAACTATAAAAACAGGAGCAAAGCCATCAGTGAAATTTTACATACCTTAAAAAGAAACGGTAGCCAAGAATAAAAATAAGTAGTTATTGGATGACTTTCACACTGCAACTCAAATGAAACTATTTTTTACCTATCACCTAAACTTCCTTCCAAGCGGAAGCATAAAAATTAATGCACTTCCCAGTTTCCAAATGGAAATAGGAATGCAGTAAGAAATTTTTTAAATCCCAAACATAATTAGATAAACAAAATTCAGTTTAAGAAATTTAGAACTTCATAATTTTTAACTAGATAGAAACAGGCTACTACGAAATTTTAACACTAAAATTAAAATTAATTAAAATATACATCTTTTCCTCAAAGTAAACTGTCTTTGTTTAAAAATATTACCTCAAATTAATGTTCCAATTAATCTGCTTCACGAAATGTTTTAAAAATAGCTAAGGTCCACAAAGCCAAGAATTTGTCCAACTAGAAAGCTACAGATTAGCATTCCTTGATGTAAAACATAAATTTCATAAATATACTCACATTAGAGTCCTAAAGTGAGCCAAATTATGTTCCATTTTTAAGTACACATTAGCTTTTAAATCCTAATTATTTCAGACAGCTATCCATCTTAACAATATTTATAACTAAAGATATCTATATATTCACTTCTCCTTCCTACCTCTAAAACAAAAAAAAAAAAGGAATTTTATTTCAATGGAAAAATCCATGGTTATATAATCTCCTTTCCTTGGAAATGATTTACTTTTTCCCAGACTGCTCAGTGAACCATATCTAACATGTCACATGGGAAGCAGCTTATCATAAATGTTAAGAACTTAACTCTGGGAGTAAGACTGAATGGGCCTCAGTCTTTACCACTTACAAGTCAGAGGCTCTTGAATACTTTCTAGGACATCTCTTAGTCTCAGTTTCTTCTTATGTATGTGGGAAAAATAGTACTTACCTCATAGGGTCATTATGAGGATTAAAAGAGAAATAAATAAACCATAAAAATATATTGCAAAGGAAGGGCACATAAGTACTCTAAAAATGTTAGCTGTTGTTAGTAATAGCTATAGTAATCTTAATTACCCAAGTCAAAGTTTCATTTAGCAATCACAGAAGCAAATCTTTATCATAGGAGATAGAGCTAGCAGTAACAATTCTCACTCCCAGTCACATATTTTCTTCATTCACCCTGTCCAACTATACCAAATTGGTTGTATTTATAGGACTAAGCCTAGTAGTTAAGATAAGAGTTTTTAAAAAGGCTATACATATTCAAATACTAGTAGAAACAATTTCCTGGGGGATACTCAGGCAAAAAAGAAAAAGTACCAGAGAAAAATAAACTACAGCTTGAGTAAAAATTATTCTGGCAAAGAGCCATACTCACTAATTAAGAAGGATTTCCTACTAAATAGGAATAGCAAAATTCTAACTAATCAAGATGTCTCACAGTTCATAAAGATTAATCTTGTTTCCCAACCTAACTCAAAAGTATTCATTTTGAGTACATGATAGAAAATGATAAAATATATAATTTAAGAACATAGCTGGTATACCTAGCCCCCTACCTTATTCCACTCTAGTCATATTACACGAAATTAATCTTTCTCTCAAAAAATACTATTCTTTGAAGTACCACATTTTAGAAAATACATATTCCCTAACTTATCAATACATTACAGACCAATACATTTCAAACTTATCCAAAACTGAATTCAAAGTTTAACAAATGACCAAATTCAATTAGGATATGCAATTGGACATACTTCTGTACTACCCTCCCTCCTTTATCAAAATAAAAAGCAAGTTGAGGAGAAAATTATAAAATCGCTGAATCTTATAACTCTACCCAAAATAATTTGTTTTCATGTAATTAACCAAAGAACTATTTTACCAGGCAAAAAAAAAGAAGAAGTTACAGTTGAATCACATCATTTTTTTAAAAGCAGTTATGCCAAAAATCTTGTTTTACTTTATCTGGACTCAGTATGCTTTCATAATGCAAACAACAATATAATCTGATATTCTAAAGATCTTCCAAAAGATCTAATGTGAATGTATTTATATACTTCTATTTTTCATAAATGTCTTAATCATCTTTAAATTCAACAAAGTTGAAACTATTTGATGTGGCCGCTAAAGTTACAGTAGTGTTAAAATACTTAAAATTTAACAATTCAGAATTCTAACTTTAAGTTGAGATCACAGCCCGTAATAAAACCATTGGGGTAAGTTGCTTAACCTCTAGACTTCAATTTCTCTAATAGCTAATTGAAAATGCTACTATTACCACTTCATAGGGTAGTTGTTCAACTTTATCAATTAATAGTTTATTCACAGTGCCTAGCCCATATGTATTTAATAAATAATTTCTAAAGTTTTTTAAATAAAACTTAAAACACATGGATATCTATTGATATTTCCCAATTATCAAAATAATATTTTCCATTTAACTAATTTGGGGCCAGTATTAACTACCAATTCAGTACCTCTAATTTCATTTTTTCACAAGATACAAATATAATTATGAAAAATGTTTAAAATCCAGAATATTTTATTTAGATCATAAAATAAAGATTTCTGAATAGATACCTTAAAACAAGGCTTTGATTTTAAAGTAAGACTTTGAAATAAATATTTTTGTCAATCTACCACCACAATCTTTTCTCAAGTTCCCTCCACAAACTATCATAACATAGATTACACAAGACACCTTAAGTCTACATGATTAATGTTATATGTTTTTTTCAAGAATTTACCAGGATAATGAAAATAAAATATAGATAGAAATAGCTGTCTATTCATAAAACATTAAGCAACAATGAAGAAAAGAAAGAGTAAGACACAGAGTAGAAAGCAGAAAGAATATTTACTGGACACCTGTAATAAGTGCACAATACCTGTGCCTTAGAAATTATTGAAACCATCACTCAAAAGAGGAGAAATTAAATGACTTGCTCAAGATTTTACTACCATTAACTATGCGTAGCATGAGAGATTCTAAAGCATTAAAAATGCTTAAGAGCCCTCCCTGGTGGCACAGCAGCTTAAAGCACAGCACTAAGAAGCTAAAGCCACTTCAACATGAGTTGATTCCCAGGCTCCAGAGGTGATCCACACAGCATAGCAGACTTCTCCTGACCTACCCGCTGCTCCCCTCAGCAGTGTACTTCATGGATCAGCCTGTTCTGCTTCCCACTCTGTCTCTGGTGAATCCTCTCACCACCCCTGCACCTCTGGCTTGTACCCCAGTTTTGCATGCATAAATAAATCTTAAAAGAAATACTTATCAAAAAGCATACAAAAACATGCCCCATTCTCTCAAAACCTCAGCTGCCTAAAACTGGGGTATTTAATATTAAGAGAAATATGATTTGTTTTATCAGTTTTATTCTTAAATTCTAACCTACCTAAGCAATAAAATGTATTACTTTCCCAAAATACAATGTAAGGAAATTTTTTATAATTAGCTGGAAAAAATTAATGAAATCCAGGTATTAGAGCAAGACTGCTAATTGTGAGAGCAAAGGAAAAACTAGCAATACCTAAAATATGCCAGGGAAGAAGAAAAATATATAAAAAGCACAAAAGTAATATGAATGACCCATTTTTTTCTAGAAAGAAGAAATTAAGTTTTACTCAATAAACAAGAAACACCATAGCAGATTTTGCAAAATTTGAGGGACTAAAGGGCAAAGATACTCCCTTAAGGCTTCAAAACTGAAATTAATGCCTATAGGAAGAACGGACTGTAAAGCAACCTACTTATTCTTTCACATTTTCTAATTTTTTAAATAATTGAAGCAATACTGTGTGAAAGTTTTTATACTCAATAGTCTATTTAGAGCAAAAAAAGTCTAAAATTTAGTCATAGTGTTTTAATTTTCTATTCCCTTATATTTTGATAAATCAACCTGCTTTGACATAGTAGATTAAAGCAGTTACACTTGGGTGGTTGAAAATAAAAATGAAAGGCCTTCCTGGTGGCCTAGGGCTTAAGTCTCAGCACTACAGCCACTATGGTCCACTTTGATCCCTAGCCAGGGAGCTGACCTACATAGAGCAGCAGACCTCTCCTGCTTTAAAATTAATGTAATTTTATCGATAATTACCTTTAAATCAGAACCAATAGCAGATTTAAAGATACATAAATTATTGTTGTTTTCCAAGCATAAGATCTGCGGAAATCATGAACTTAATACTATTAAAACTGACTATTAAAAAATTTAGTAATTCAAAATTTAGCGATGTGAGTTACTTGTTATTATTTAATTCTCAAGAATCGGTCACTGTTGCCCTTAAACATTTTCCGGCTTCCAACATGCAGTTTATAAAAAAGGTGTTCTGTTAGTTTTTAAAATGTGTTATAAATGGCCCTCCCTGGTGGCACAACAGGTTCAGATGCTGCACTGCAAGCTGGCCACAGCCATCTCAGTGCAAGTTTGATACCCGCCCAGGAGGCGATCCACATGGCGTCTAGACCTCTCCTGTCTTGCCTGCTGCTCCCCTCAGCAGTGTACTTGGTCAAATCTGCCTGGTCTGCTCCCCACTCTTTCTCTGGTGAATCCTCTCACTGCCCCTGCACTTCTGCTCTGTACCCAGTTCTGTATGCATAAATAAATAAATATTTTTTAAAAAGTGCCATAAATGATCACATTTTTATTGTTCTAAAGTTCTTTTCACTACAGAACAGACTTAAATACAAATAGCTATTTTGCACTAGTGCTAAGTAGATTTCAAACTATAATATGTGGTAGTAAAAAGGGACAGTTAGATGTTTTCTCAAGCTGGTCTTGAGCAGTATTTAACCGGAAAAGAAATGAACACTTTTTTATTAAGTGCTTACTGTTTTCAAAATCCAGAACTAAATAAAACTTATACCAATAGCTAACATTATTCACTTCTTACTCTTGTACCAGGGATTGTAATAGCACTTGCATGAATTAACTCAGTTCAAGTTAAGAGAATTCCACCAAGAGTAGGAGAAAGAGTTTCTGAGTTTGCATTAATTACAATCAACAAGATTAACATGGCTTAAGAACTCCTCCCCCTCCCCAAAAAAAAGTTAAAGCATAACAGACACTGACAAATGCTTGCTAGCAGAGCTTGTGGGTTCTTGCTAGCAGAGCTTGCGGGCAGCCCACTATTCCAGAAATTCAGTTATACCCCAGAAAACAAAATTAAATCGCTATGTGAACAATTATCAGTGAAAGGAAATCATAGGTATTGAGAACTCATTTCAGTGGGTCTTAAAGTCAGAAGTACTTTATTTAGTTAAGTTTAGGTCGGGATTCAGCTTTTATTAAAAACCTTCTATAACTCTTACATATGTATCCCTAAATAAGAGTCATAAGAGTTAATGGTTTTTCAACTTATAAATAAACTACAACCAAAAGAACTTGCCTAAAGTTAAAAATAAATTTCATGGGGCCCTCACTGGTGGCACAACAGGTTAGAGCACAGCACTATGAGGCTATCATAGCCACTGCAGCACCAGTTCAATCCCTAGCCAGGGGAGGGACCCCTATGGCATGGCAGACCTCTCCTGACCCACCTGCTGCTACCCTCAGCAATATACTTCAATCTGCCTGCTCTGCTCCCCACTCTGTCTCTGGTGAATCTCTCACCTCCTGCATCTCTGGCATGAACCCCAGTTCTGTAGGTATAAATAAATAAATCTTTAAAATAAATAAATAAATTTCATCAGAGCATTATCTAAAACCTAGCTTTCTCATACTAGGTACTGAAAATAGAGAAGTTTAGAGGCTATATGCCAGCAAATCCTTGTTTCAACAGTATTAGAATATTCTACTATATATATTTTGCATTTTTATATAATCTACTGAACAAAAAAGTTTTGGAATTTTGACAGACCTTGTCACTGCCTGGGCTTCTAGTCATTACTCAAAACCAAGCACAAATGTGACTATGTCCTGTATTTCCCTTATCTCCCAAGCTGATTTTTTAACTCCCTTATCTCTTAAGACTCCCTCAACCACATTCAACACTACATTTTTGTTAAATATCTACACATATATCTCACCCACTAAAACAGAATTTTTTGGCACTGGAAAACTAGACTTTTATTATACATTCATTTATACATCTGAATAAATGCAGAATAAACTAATAACTTAAAAGGAACCCCTCAATATTACAGACTAACTGAAAAAACAGCTTTTAGGACTTAAAAGATGCATTTTCACTACTGGCAGTATTTAAAAGTCAAGTATGCTGTAAAAAATTATTGTAACATTGCTAGCAAATTATCAAACAAGAATATGAATAGGATGTTCAAGCATCCTAACTATTAAGAACTTTCAACACTGACACACAATCAGCATTTTTAACACATTAGATGAAGCTAATATGTAAATATGGCCAATTATTTAATTTTCTTAAACTGTGTATATAATCAATAGATTAAGGACTCTAATTTCACTTATATGTCAACTGCAGTATGCTGTTTCTTCAAATTTTATTTTTGTAAATGACCTAATTTAACTACAATAAAATATGCATATACATATGTTAGCATTAGTACAAAAAAGGGTATAAGTAGAAATGGTTTATTTTTTAAAGTGGGAAATGGATAGGCAGGGAATTTTTGAAGTCACACATTTCTATTATGTTTGATTTTTTTTTCACAATAAGTGTACTCTTTTTATAATCATTGATTTTTTTTAATATTTAAGCTATTTAAAAATTCCAAGGTAGAAATATGCCATAATCTCAATGCCACTTAAAATAAAAATTACTTTCCTAAATATTTTTAGTACTATTTCTCTCCTTGTCTATCATCCAGCACAAAAACTATCATATCTTCATTTTTACAAGCAACTTCCTTGAACAATAAAAGCAGTAGGATTTATATAAACAATAGATATTAATTAAATTTAGATTTATCAAGAAGTAATGTCTTCTTAACTTGTTTAAGGTTCTCTCTATGAGACCTCAGAGAAAAAAAAACTTAACACTACTACCAGTAATTTTTTATAGAATGTGCCACACTCCAATTTTTGGAAAATCCTTCTGCTGTTGGTTGACCAACATAGACACTAACATTTTAAATGGAGAAAAACAGAATACTGACAGGGAAGACTGAAAGTAGGTTTCCATACCTTGCCCTGAACACTTCTCACAGATCTCTTTTTTCTCCTCACTAGCTAGCAGATAAGGACTTTCAATGGTGTTCTGCTATTCCTCTTAATCTTTTTTTCCTCATGAAATAAATTTATCTAATATATGGGAAAGAGATGATAATAGGGGGAAAGAATAGAATAAGATTCCCTTTAGCCAAAACAAAGAATTAAAAATGTGTTGAAATCTGCAAAAGTATTCCATTTTAAAAGAAATTGGCAATAGTTGGGTAGGTCTTTTCTCATTTACTGTCCTTTAAAATTGAGACAATAATTTAGCATAAAAAAATATTCAAGTATTACCTGAAAACTTTTTGATATGGTTATTAAGCTTTTATGTAGATAATGGTTTGGACGGTGCAAGATGAAGCACAACAACAAAAAACTATTTTTAAACACAGCAAAAATATTTTCTTTCAGAATTTGGGAGTGTGTGTACTAACCAACAATTAAATTTCAGAAAAGCAAATGTCAAATAAATTACTGAAACTCCTAAATAATAATAGCTTAACTTCACAGAAGTGTTTGACTATTTTATCTTCATAAATAATTCTGCGAAGTAGACAGGTATCACCAACCCTACCTTAAAGAAAAGTAAAGTGGAGCCTTCCCTGGTGGCACAAGGGGTTAAGTCTCAGCATTATGAAGCTGTCATCAACACAGAGGCAAGAGTTCAGCATGTTCCCTGCCAGGAAATAGCCCACATCGCCCAGCAGAGCTCTCCAATCTCTCCTGCTGCTCCCCTCAACAGTGTATTTCAGTAGATCCACCTCTTCTGACCCTTCTCTGTCTCTGGTGAATCCTCTCACCCCACACCCCTGGCCTGCACCCCACCTCTTATATGCATTAATAAATAAAATAAATTTTTAACTGATAAGTAAACTGAGGCCAGTTATCATTTAAAATGGGCCATAACGGCTACCCTGTTACCTCGCAGTAAACTTATAAAGAGAACATAATCAGAGCTGGAACAGACTTCAGTATTACTTTTATAGTTAATTTCCCCTCATTTATAGATGAAGAAAAATAAAGCTTAGTAAAGTTCAGTCACCAATCCAAAGTTTCATAACTCTCACTATAGAAGACCAGAATGCAAGTCCCCTAACTTCTGGACCAATGTTCTATTTCCACCAGCCTACCATACCACAAAAGATACAAAAGTATCCTGAAAAATGTTAAGAACTATTTAAGTGTATGCACCATTAAGTCCTGAAAAGGGAGGACATACTTAAGTAAGAAAAAAAATACTTTGAGGCCTCTCTGGTGGTATGGTTAAGTCTTAGCACTAAGAAGTTATTCTATCCATAGCCACTGCAGCGTCAGTTCCATGCAGTCAGGAAGCTCACCCACATGGTGTGACAGGTCTCTCCTGCTGCTCCCCTCAGCAGTATATTTCAGTGGATCTGCCTGTTCTGCTCCCCATTGTCTCTGGTGAATTCTCTCACCACCATACACCTCTGGCCTGCACCCCAGCTCTCATATGCATGAATAAATAAAAATAAATCTTAAGAAAACACTTTAAGGAATTAAGAATCAAATTTTATGCTTTTAACCGACTTGTTTTTAAATGTAGTTTTAAATGTAAAACTATCTATTCCCTTCATTTTTTCCCTAAGTTCTACTAGTTCTTACATCCCTGATTAGACTTAGTTCCTTAAAATTTCCATAAACTGTTACATATCAAGATCTCAGAATTTTCTCAGCTGCAGAAATTTTCCTTAAAAAAGTAAAGCATTTTTCAGTAACCATGTTTCATTCTCTTAATGTGTTTAAATATTATTCTTGATTATAGTAATTTATGAAGTTACTTCATCTGGGTTACTGAAGTAATTTTTCACTGTACATGCTCGTAAAATATTTCCATTACTACTTCCAATTGGAATAGGGCAGAATAATCAAACCAGATAAGCTAATGCACATATATATTAAAATGTGATAACTGATTGACAGGCATGTATTATGAGGTAGGTTTTTTTGAAGATTATGAGATTGAGATTGAAATGATTATGTGATTTATATTGTCATAAAAATGCAGAGAGCATGAACCTTATAAAAAACACATGGTGAACAAATATTACCCACTTTTCTGGCAAGATTTTTGAACAAATGTTTCAATCCTGAGCCAGGCAGGAAGATATGTCAATCTTAGAGGCAATTTCATATAAACTGAAAGATTGAAAATTTGATAAATTTGTATGCAAAGGACTCAAAGAGAGCAAACCATAAGCAATTATTAAAACTAAGGTAAGATCTCTGCCTGTATTTCTTTCTCTGTCTCTGTCTCTTTCTTCCCTGTATGTATGTTTCACAAAATATATTTACCAGTTCAAAAAGACCTGAAGGTATTATCAACTAGGTAAGGATCTGAGATGCCCAGGGGTAACTCACAATCAGGCAAGGCTTATGTTAACACATAACAAATACATGTTAAGTGATGAAATGTAACACTTTAATAATTCAAAGTCTATGACAATGGGCATAATGATCATATATTAAATTTCAACTTCAATAATGCAAGAGCCTGAAGTTTATCAAAACAGGAAGTGAAAAAAACTACTTTTGAGAAAATGCAGTTAACTGGAATTATGAGTTCAAATGCTTCTAATTTCACTTAATACTGCTCATGAAAGTTAGATATGCAAGCTTTAATAATATTTATACCATAAAGTGTAAAACAAATGCTTTAAAAAGTGCATTTTGTTCAAATACCCAAATCACTTTTGATGTTACTCTCACTTCCTCTTCTGGAAACCCTCATAACCATTTCCTTTAACCACAATACCACAGGTCTAGAAACTTTTAGTAAAAAAAGTCTGAGTTGCTAGTGCTTTGGGGCAAAGTTCACATAGGAACCAATATTCAAGTTTGTAAAAGAACATAATCTCACAAAATAGTTCAGGTTAATGCAATTTGTAAGTATTACTACCTAAAATTACTTCCAGCCTACATAAATTTATAAACAAGGCTCTCAGGTAAAGGCAAAGAGCATCTCTGTAATGACACTGAGCTGGCACACACAAAATGTAACAAATGAATTGGAGCTGAAATTAGCTCCACAATATTAGGCTTAGAATCAATTAAAACTTGCATCCAGGTAAACTGAATTTAGCTATATTTATAAAAAATGTGTCACTGTAAAACCAAAAGTCTTCTCCTTTCAATAGCTTCTTTATCAAATTATAGAAATAAATCGGTTTTAAAATTTAATCTAGTGATACGAATTTTTAAAAATAATCTTTCAGTTTCCTAATTTACAAGCATTATAATTCGGTTGCTATGATTAATATGAAAGATTCATATAATATTAAAGACCCATTAAAAATACTATGAAGATATTATCCCCCAAAATGAGAAAGACTAAATGATCTAGATGTAGCAAAATAACTTACTTTCTCTGTCAAATTAAAACTTATCTTTAACATCTGCTCCATATATATGTATTTTTTAACTCCAACTCTGTCTTTCACCGCTTAATCTGCAGGAACCATGTAAAGGCTTTGATGAGCCTGTTTTCCATAGTTACTTAAACCATCAGAATATGCAACATAAATCAGCAGTAGCAGCTGTGTAGTTACAGTATTTTATTTTGTAGCTATCAAACTTTAAGAAATGATGGTTTGGTACTGTTAGGCAGGGCTGGGAAAACTAAGATGAGGAGGAGTAAAGAGGGAAGGTTGTTATTCCTGTTCTAATGACTCATAGCCCAGAAGTATTTAAGAAAACTGGTTCCACCCTCACTTTCCCCTCCCCTCTACCTTCAAAACGCAGCATTCCAAATTGTCGATATACTCTCAAATGGCTTTTATTTCGCAACCTAAAATAAAGTGGGAAAGTGGAGGGGGTGCGAGGTTCGTCCTGATTATCCATTCCCTTTCCACATTCCCACACTTACACGCTAAAAAAAAAAAAGAGAAATTTGCTGCTGTCGCCTCCCTATGCCTACTATTCAACCTGAGTTTGGGAACATCCAAGTTTCCCGTCTCCACCCCCCAACTAGAATGTCGCCCACCGCCATCTACCCCTTCCAGGTGACTCCATTCTGGGGGCCCCAGGCGCGGCGGGGAGGACGGCGTCCGCACCCCCCCTCACCCGTAGGGGCCCAGCCGGATCCGGGAGCCGGGAGCCGGGAAATGGCTTCTCTCAGTCTTCGGCCGGCCCCCGAGCCGCCGGGGGAGGCGCCCAGGACTCCGCATTAGGCCGCGACGCGACCCGGCGCCGGGCCTGGCGCGGCGTTGCCG
>NW_004567103.1:37159959-37163054 GCF_000260355.1 Condylura cristata | reverse complement strand
TGGCCCCAGGCGGGGCCCGCCCCCTGCGAGCGGCGGTGGCTGGAGCGTCGCGAGCCTAGACGGAGTGGGGTCACGTTTCCTGGATCGTCCCACCTCGCCCCGCGAGCCTCTAGTTCAAGTTCCCAAAAGTTGCCTTTCAGCCCCACCTCCCTAACCAGCAGAAGCCCAGGGGGCGGGGAGAGGGTGGTTTGGGCGAGTTTCGAATACGAGGCTGGTGGCTCGAAGCGATTTTTCCTCCCACAGTTTGACAGACGCTCCCCACTGAACACAGCAGATGTTGTGCTCTAAGAGGCCGGTAGCGTCTCTACTATTCTCCCCCATCTTTTTCTACTCCCCCGCCTTAAGGCAGTTTGTGATAAAAGAGGTCGGAAGTGAGGGCAGCTCATATTCCTGAGATAATCAGAATCTGGAATGTATCAAGAAGGCGCACCCTTCCGGAGAAGACGCAGTCGAGGATCCCTGACAAGTGAGAGGCAAAAATAAATGTTCAGTGATGCAGGAACTTTCCATTTATTTCTGATCTCCATGCTAAATCCCATCCTTTCTGGGATCATTCTAATTTTCCATCTCTCTCTCTCTCTTTTTTTTTTTTTTTCTGATCAATTTCTTCTCACCCACACTCCAAGAGTTCTCCCTCTGGTCAAATATATTAAACCTGATTGCAAACGTGACAAATCGACGACTTGTGTAATTAACTAGGTTGAAGAATTCCAACCAAGAGGATTCAAACCCCTTTGATATTTTGGGCCTTCATGTCCCTCCACTTGTTAATCCTGTACATTATATTCATTGATATTAAGTGAGTGACAAAATGTTCTCCCAGTTACAGGGCTCCCCAAATCTGTTACAGGGCAGGGGGAGTGGGACACCCCTGAAGCCCCAAACCTGCCTGTTCTAAGTGGGTTCTGCCATCTGCGCGTCAAGACAAAACATATAAAATTTTAATGAAAAGGGACTTTAATACAGTGAATATACAATACAGAACACAGAGAATATAACTTCTAAATCAAACACCTAAAGTTACCCATCCCCTCGTGGGCAAAAGTCAACCCAAAAGGGATTAGCCCAAAGCAACACCTGAAAGCCCACCACAAGACTAAAGCACCTTCTGGCCAGGACCCATGGAAAAGGGTCAGACATGGCCAGACAAATCTGGGAGGAAAAGAGCAAAATCAAAATCAATATAAACACTGCCACAGTCGCCTTCCTACAGGTATCTCACTCACATCTGCCTTAACCAGTCCAGTGTCAGGAAACAAGCACAGTTTCTTCATCACATGCTTGCTGCTCCATATGGCTTCCTCAGGTCTCCTCCTTGTTCTCCATCTGGCTTCTTTTTTTTTTCTTCTTCTTCTTTTCTTCTCTTCTTTTTCTCTTCTCAGCTCCATCCTCCTGGGTGAGGCAGGGAACCTGGAACTTCCCTTTTCCTAGGGACCACCCTTTTATACCACCATCAATAAGACTTTCTAAAAGTAAATAAATTATTATTGGATTGATCAAACACTATGAGATGGAAATTGTGACAAGTACTTTCTAAAATATCTTTTAATTGGTATATGTACTTTTCTGAAGGAAAACTTTATTTTAGCATTCCAACAAGAAAAAAAAGAGTGCACTGAATAGATCTGACCTAAGGACCATCAAAAAGTCTTACAGAAAGCCAGTGGTACCTGACATTGTACTTGCAATTCTATATATAGAACTTCATTACCTTGAATGAAGTCTTTGTGCCTAAAAAGTCCTTAAAAAAAAATATGGAACACCTCAGTGAGAGCACCCACCGAGCTATATAATTAGTCATTAACACTTGGGGATTTAATTTACTTGGCTAATTTTCAAGCTGATAGTTAAAACTTTAATTTAGAGTAGGCAAGCTCCTGAAGCATTAAATTGCGAGAGCAGTTCAAGAAAAAAAGTCTGCAGGGAGAGCTGTTGGGCAGGGCAGCCAGATAAGAGATGAAAAGTGTTGAATGTTGGGGGAAGTATCTGCCGTTAGGGGATTTACAGAGAGATAGATTACCACCAAAGAAAAGCTGTATCATTTTCTAGTTTTTCAAAAGTACTTTAAAGGAGAACTAAAAAATGGCACCATATTGTAACTTGAACGCAATTAATACTCCAGAAAAGTCACTGTCGTGTTTCATATGAAGTTGAAATCTTGGAGATGCTATAACTCAGAGAGTACTGAATAGAGAGGGAATTCTGAAGATGCTAGTCTTACTATTCAAGGTTCATTTGAAACAATTTTTAAACAGAGTGAATAGAATGTCTATTTGCATAAAAGAGATTAGATCTAGATAAAGCATTGACAAATTTTGCATGTCTACATTTTGCATCAAAAAAGTATGTTGTTACTAAAAGTTAACACTTTAAAGTTTGTGTATATGAATAGTATAAAGTATACACTAAGTGCTAAGGTAATAATCATGTATTTTGCATTACACATAATTTTATGGCACTTAAAATTAGTATGTGTCATTTATAGTTCATTCCAGTTTTTTCTTCTTTGAAAATATGTCCTCCCATGTGAGTCAGCATATAAAGAGATTATGGAAAATTACTCCTAATGTTTATTTTTTTTCCTGCTACAGTTTTGGAGAAAAGCATAAAACTGTTTATATGCTGTTTATTCCCAGAACATATTCAGAGATCATGAAAATTATTATAAGCCTGCAGAGAGATCTAGAAAATAGAACTAGAAAACTTTGTATCTCTAAGATTTTTTAAAAATTAACCAGTAAAATTAATTAATATAGATTAGTAGACCTAAAACAGCTTGAATTTTAAGCTTTTTTAATTTTAATTTTAATAAATTAAATGACTTTTAAAAAGAAATATATGTATATCTGTGTTTGAAAAGTTATTTTTTATTGACACCAGTACAGTTGTACATTCTAAGGATTTTTAAAGATTCAAACTGGAAAATATTTAAATTGGAAGAATGAGGCAGGCATTATAGTAGAATTTACAGTGGAATTAAATTTTGTAACCCCTAAATATGTTCATAATGATACAGTTATAAAATCTCAGAAACAGGGCCCTCCCTGGTGGCGCAGCGGGTTAAAAGCACAGCACTGAGAATCTAAACCCACTTC
>NW_004567103.1:37153354-37159519 GCF_000260355.1 Condylura cristata | reverse complement strand
CCACTCTGTCTCTGGTGAAGCCTCTCACCGCCCCTGAGCCTCTGGCCTGTACCCCAGTTCTGTATGTACAAATAAATAAATCTTTTTAAAAAAAATTGAATCATATATTGCATGACTTTAATATTTTATATTTAAAAATGTGTTTTAATTCTACATAATATATTAAACCATAAAATACTTAAAATATTAAAGGGCTGTTGTTCTTGGAGATTTGAAGATAAAAAAGATAATTTGTCACGGCTGCTGACCATAACAAGGATTATTGATTATTCTTCAATTTCTATCCTCTTTCCTTCTGTGAAATAAAAAAAGGACTACATTTCCTAGACTCCTTTGCTGCCTAGAATGGCCATATAACTAATCTTCCTAAATAATAATGGTTTTAGTTGCTAAGGTGATGGCCAAGATACCACTCAGTATTAAGTAAGGAATAATTATTACTTTTAGTATTCGGTATTTGCTTTAACTTTCACTATGTGTCAGATGCTGCCATCTGCTATTACCAATCTTCATTTTACAGTTGAGGAAATTTAAATGCAAGTAGCTTTTGTAAAAGCATAAAGATGGTATTGAATCCTTTGTCAGTCTGATGCTGAGGTTTGTGCATACACTGTGATGTCACTGAAGACCAGTTAGATGAATTTGTTTCCTATCTAGTGAACATGATACTGTAGTTTCTTCTAAAGTCCCTTAACTCTGCCCAAATCTTCATAAATAATCCCTTCATTAAACTTTCTCCAATTAACATCTAAGACACTGTCCTGTTTTCCCCTGACTGATATTCCAGCTTTTGCAGGTGTCTTTCTTAGCTTTGCTGTCTTCAAAAACTGGAATGAAAACTATTTTGTAATGCTTTTGCTAATCTTGAAGAATATTTCATTTATTTTAATCACTTAGCTAACTCAGCCTTCTGTTACTTTCCTATTTAAGTCAAGAAGAGAGAAAAATTGAAGAAGAGCATCTCTGATGATTCTCAGGATAAAACCCTTTTATTAGGAAGGCTCATTTCAAAAGTAATTCTCCATTTTTAAAGACAAATGCAACATTTTCCTCTCATCAGACTTCAAGCCAGGTACTACCAGCTATGTTTGACCAAAGTTTTGAAAGAAATGTGTAATCAAAGTTTTCTGGATAATCAATAGAGCAGCATCCTTACAGAGCAAGAAGGAAAGAGACAGAGGGGAAGCAGACTATGGATTGATTTTTGTTTGTGGGTTGTGGAGACAAGATTATGATGTCAGCTAACATTTTTTTTTTAGTACTCTCAACACGTCATGTTCTGTTCCAAGTGCCTTATGTATATTAACATGTCTCATCTTCATGCAAACTTCGAGGTAGGTACACTTGACCATTCCTATTAAACAGGAAGGAAGTTGTGCCAAGGTCACCACCAGTAAGGGGCAGAGCTCACACTACTAGCCTGTAATACCGGTCAGTAGAATAGGGCTTGGGAAAGAGGAAAAATGTTTTCTCATGAAATAAAAATTGTTCATTTTAACCTAAAAATATTCTTTTGAACCTAAAAGAAAAAAAATATTTTAAAAAATAATATTTAACATGTAAAATTTTTAAATATTTATTTGTGTTTGGTGTCATGTATTTAAATGTTTAGCCAAACTAAAAAGCCTAAGTAAAGGAGATAATCTCACAGAACTGGAATCTGACTTTGCCATGAGATCTTTTTTTTTCTTTTTTTTTGCCCAGTAGCATTTACAATTTACTGAATATAAATACTACTTTACTTTTTTTCCCCAAAATTTATTTATTTATGCATACAGAACTGATACAGGTCAGAGGTGCAAGGGCGGTGAGAGGATTCACCAGAGAAAGAGTGGGGAGCAGAACAGTCAGATTGACTGCTGAGGGGACCAGTGGGTGGCTCAGGAGAGGTCTGCTGCACCATGTTGATGGCCTCCAGGCTGGGAGCACTGAAGCAGCACTGAACTCGCACTGAAGCAGCTGTGGCTAGCTTGCAGTGCTCTGCTTTAATCGGTTGTGCCTCCAGGGAGAGCCCCTACTTTTATGACTTCTATATCCGTGTTATGATTATTGTCCTGGTCTACCCAACTTGTGTGATTTTCTACATTGGTATGTGACATAAAAAAGATGGGGAGTTACATATTCTTCTTTACTTTAGATGAGAAAATAAGGGGCATGACAAAATTGTTGAAAATATGGCTAGAGACTATCATAGCTAACCAATATTTTAGCATTCTGCCGGAATAATTAAAAGCCTATCTATTTGTATTGACATTGTCTTGCTTGACAAAGTACTGTTTCAAAGTAATAATTTCTGAAAATGAAGTTTTCCACATTTCATATTAGACACACACCATAATCATTAAATGTTGATTAAGTACAAATGTTAAGGACATTAAATTTTTCTTATTGTAAAATATATTTTATGCTAAATTATTAGAAGCTTACTATAAGGTAATTTTTGCATATCAAAGTATAATGAAGTCTAACTATTTACAATAAGTCAGGTGTTCACTGATCTTTAAATTTAGCTTTGCATTTGCACAAATTCAAATCCAATGTTACTGAACCACTATAAACCAAGCCACTACAGTGAAATCCCATTTTTTTGCTTTGATGGGCACACACATTATCCCTAGATTGTTTACATATCAAAGTTTTACCATTTATTTCATTATGTCTGATTACTTAACTGATCATTCTTTTCACACACACACAAAAAAACCCTGTAGCATCAGAATTTACTCAAATTGTGCACAATTCTTTTTTATTTCTCACATATCAGATGGTCTTTATTTTTCTGTATTTGAAACTATAAGACGAGCAATTAATTTTCAGTTTGTAAATAGAGGAAAGCCACATTTTCTACTAATAACAAATTATTCACTTATTTATATAGATTATATATTTATAAAAGTAAGTGACATTAAAGCAATATTAAAGAGAATATTTACAAAAGTAAGAGAATATTAAAGCAAACTTTAGCCTACATACATGTGTATATAAATTCTTTTTCTTGTGTCATATTTTTATTATGAATAATTTGAATGAACAGTAAACAATTAAAAGCCAATTTACAGAAAATAGTAATATTATTAATATAGTAAATTAAAAATGCTACTATACTCTTATCATTAGCTAAAGATATAACTGCTAGAATACAAACTATAGAACTTCTAAATATCACAAGAGAAAGTTAGCTGTGTAATTGTCCAGCTCATTCTCTCATTTTAAGAAAGGATGAGATAGACTCGAAGCTCATGAATTGAATCAGAAGAAAAGAATGAAGTGATAACTCATCTTTAGTCATTTCTCCCCAGGGAGTGGAAGCAGAAACAAAGTACACTGCAATCATTTTTATTTTTACAGGTTGATTTTTTTTTTAAAGATTTATTTATTTATTCATACAGAACTGGGGTACAGGCCAGAGGCTCAGGGGCGATGAGAGGCTTCACCAGAGACAGAGTGGGGAGCAGAACAGGCAGATCGACGAAGTACACTGCTGAGGGGAGCAGCGGGCGGGTCAGGAGAGGTCTGGCTCGCCATGTGGTCTCCTCCGGGGCAGGCGGGGATCGAACTCATGCGGAAGTGGCTTCAGAGTCTCAGTGCTGTGCTTTAACCCGCTGCGCCACCAGGGAGGGCCATACAGGTTGATTTTTATAGGCCAAAATTAATTCTTAGTTGTATCTAAGATTCCCCGTTAGCTTTAAATCATGGACCATTATAAATTTAAAGAAACTCCATATCCTACCCATGAAAACATACAAATTTTCAGTGTGAAGTCGGAGTTTGTCCTAGATAAAAGTCCATAGACTCTAGTTTAGAACCACTCTTGCTTATATTGTGTCCACAACAAAAGGCACAATAGGAGCAATTGTATACCCAAGTAATCATGTGCTAAGTGTTCAGGTTTAACCTGACATAAATGTTTAATAACAAACTTTTTTAGTCTATCCATTCAGAGATGTGATAAGTGTTTCTTTACTGATCAGTTCAAAGCATCACAACCAGCCCTATACTATGATAGAGTTTCCACAGAAGTGATAGGGTAGCCTTTGTAATCTACATTTTATGAGGACTAGATATCCCCCTGGAGATCAATAACTCAAGTTCTCACTTTATCTGCCATCCTCTGGCTGCAAGACCTTTGGCACCTCAAACAGAAAGTGGGAAGGAGAGCTGAAAGCAGGAAACACAAGCTATTTTGTTTTACTTTCAATTGAATACCTTGACTCAAAAGTTGAATGCAAAGGGACAAATGGAAACTGTTGTTTAGATTTGAATTGTGTGCAAGTTATCATTTGCCTACATAAACCTTTCCCTTGTTGCTATATATCACGCAGGGTTGGCTGCCTCCTCAATGAAATATACAGAGCTTTAGAGAGATCCTGTGGTTTCTGCACATTACATAAGCCATAGTATGCCTTAGAATGATTGCAGAAAAATTGCAAATTTAGTTTCAGGAGCCTGCTGTAAAGCAGACTCAGCCAGCTTTTCAGCTTTCAAAGCTGCTCTGTAAAAAAGCAGCACATTTGGAAATCTGTTGTGGGTACACCCTAGTCATACTCTATTCATAAGAAGTAAAACTTAGGAAGAAAAGAAACATGGGATATATGAAAGAATCACAAAGTGGGACAAGTGATGAATTCTAAGAAAACCCAGTATTGATTAGATTTTCAAACCTAGATTAATAGGTCTTTAAGTGTTGACAATATATGCTTATTAGTAAACTAACCAATCTCTTGATTTCTATGGAAGGTGCAAAGTTCCACTATGTTCGCATAAAATTTTTCCTATGTTTCACATTGCTATTTTTTTTCAGGTAGGAAAAAAGTAAATATAAATATGACCTCTATCATCATTCAATATTAAATAACAATCTGACACAAAGCAACGGACTTGATAATTATCAGAGTTAGGAAACTGACTCCAATGCTATGTGGCATAAGGATATATTAGATGATTATATTTAACACAATGAGGCTATAGTTAATGATTATATTTAATGTAGTCTAATACTAGCATTAAGGCCTTTTTTCCCTTCTCTCCATGAGAGACAGATTATGTGGAAAGATATCTTTATTTTAATTCAGGAGATATTACTTTAGTGGGAAGGGTGTTTTATTAATTTTAGCTTTTAATTATAAATTGTTTCAAATATGAAAAAAAGTATAGTAACCCCCCATGAATGTGTTATACAGTGTTTTTTAAAAAAAAATACTGAGTTTGGATATATTTTTCTGATTTTCAAAGTAAAGAATTTAAAGTTGTCTATAATCTAAAGTAGAATTCTTTTAATTATGTTACAAATAATGAGACCATAAATAACAAATAGAGTTCTGAAAGAAATTGCTCTGTATTATTACTAAGAAACAACTTTGTTTTGGGGCCCTCCCTGGTGGCACACCCGGTTAAAGTGCAGCACTATGATGCTAGCCACAGCCACTGAAACATGAATTTGATCCCCCACCAGGAAAGTGACCCACATGGTGTGGCAGGCCTCTCCTGACCTATTACTCCCCTCAGCAGTGTACTTTGTCCATCTGCCTGTTCTGCTCCCTACTTTGTCTCTGGTGAAGCCTCTCACTGCCCCTACACTCTGTCCTGTACCTCAGTTCTGTATGCATAAATAAATAAATCTTAAAAAAAAAGAAAGAAAGAAAGAAACAACTGTGCTTCTTAGGAATTGATGGAATGACATAATAGTATAAAAAGTACTCTGTCAGGTCTAATTTTATTTTCACATTTCTTAGTGTTTTCGCAACATTTTAAATAAAAGAGGAGACTATAATAATAAATATCAAGGCCAAAACCAGGGTAAAACTTGTTAAAATCAATTAAATATATATCTTTCTATCAACTGGAGCTAAGCTAGCAGCATGTGATATCACAGATGTCTGAACAGTGCTTCCTAAATCTTGATTTCCTGAAGAAGCAACATAGATTGTACCCAGTACATTCAGTGGACTGAGTCACTGGGTTGAAAGAGAGAAAGATAAGCAACCCACTGAAAAATCACCTGTTTTCCTTCTAAGTGATTCACAATTCTCAGAGGAATGGCAGTCATAAAGCCACCAGGCCTTCAGCTACCTGTCCAGTCTGCAGTTGTACTTATGCAGTGCTTTTTCCTTAGATTTTGAATTTAATTATCTTTGATTGTAAGAATTTGATCATGTGAAAAATGCT
>NW_004567103.1:37150942-37152524 GCF_000260355.1 Condylura cristata | reverse complement strand
AAGAAAATCTTAACTGTTTTCTACACTAATTTATAAGGGGGAAAAAAGAGGTCTTTGATATGTAAAGCAGCAAGATTCTATACTTCAGAAAATAAGAAAATTTGTTTTAAAACAAACTTCTTTTATAATTTAAAAAAAGAATACTTTTATATAGTGATGTAACCCTTAGCTGATTAAGTTGACATACGTATCAAGAACATTCACAATAATTATGCCTTTTAAATGTGAACACACTCATATATTTAAATATTCAATTCCAAGGAATATTTCCTAAGAAAAAATAAATTGAAAAACAATGTATAAGTATACTTTTTAAATTAGGTTAGATACAACCTAAATCTCACAGCAGAGAATGGTTGCAGGAGTTGTAGAACATCAAGAATTTTCTAAGTCATTTCTGTGTCAATGAAAGAAACAGATTTCCAGGTCTTACTAAAACCTGCCATAATTGTGCTGCTAACTAGTTTATTTTCATTTTGGTAGAAGTTCTTGATCCTCTATTAGCTTTTAAGAACTAAAAGCTAAAAAAAAGAACTAAAATCTATGTCATTATTAGTCAAGCAGTTCCTATAAGGGAGTCAAGTAGATCACCAACTTGATGTGATAAGATTAAAAACATAAGCTCTGGATATTCCAAGTATTATACTATTACTTATCCTCAGTTTAGGTTACATAATCAAAGAAAGAAAGTGAAACACTAAAGCATTTCTTAGGTTCCTTTTAATGTACTAAGGTCATAACCCAAGATTAAGTAATTCAGACAAATGGGTCTTTAGAAAGAGATGATGTGACAAAAGGTTGTGAGGAGGCCTGTGGAAATGATAGAACTGAACTTTTGGGGGCTCCCACTGGTGGCCCAGTGGATTAAAGTACAAAACTATGAAGCAATTGCCAGCCACTAGCACAAGTTTGATCCCTGACCAGGAGGTGACCCACATGGCTCGGCAGACCTCTCATCTCACCCACTGCTCCCTCAGCAGTGTATTTCAGTACATCTGCCTGTTCTGCTCTCTAGTCTGTCTCTGGTGAATCATCTCTCACTGCCCCTGCACCTCTGGTCTGTACGCCAGTTCTGTATGCATAAATAAATCTTTTAAAAAAAAATGTATATCCAGGAAGTAGATGTAAATTTTCCACTTGCTCTTTTCCTTTTTTCAGCATGGATTAGGTCAGTAGGCAGCTTTGTACCAAGAGGAAGACATAAGAGGAGTTAATATAAGTATTTGGGAGTTAGTCTGGGATTGGGATAAGAACAGCAGTGATATTTCTGGTGGTCCTATAAGCAGTATTTATGCCCAGGCAAAAGAAAGAGAAACTCTCTCTTCTCTGAAGAAGGTAGAAAGGAAAGAGTTGTCAGCAGGTAGGTATGTTGTGAGCGAAGAGATGTGGCACTCCAAAGGCAGGAATCAATTTTAAAAAAATTTAAGGGATTGGACCTAAAGTCAATATCACTATCAAGGAAATAGATAATGTCACAATTCTGCCTTAGATGACTTTAAATCAAATTCTAAGGCACTTGCTATCTCCCTATCTTTATAAATCTCGGAGCACAGAGAATTAAATGGCCCTGGAGGCTGTTGTG
>NW_004567103.1:37137465-37150287 GCF_000260355.1 Condylura cristata | reverse complement strand
CCCAGAGAGATTTAAGCTCTAAGCCAGTATGATAATTTTTAAACTCATCTTTATCTAACCTGGTTAGGGAAAAATATCACCTGACTTATGCTTCAATTGTTTTATTTCTTGAGCTCATATTCCCATAGTGACTCAAATTGAGTAGCAAGATCAAAATTTTAAAGCTAAAAGGAAACTGGAAGGTAATTTCTTCCTCTTAATTTTATAGCTGGAAATCTCAGAAAGAATGAACGGTCAAAATGTAGAGAGCCAAAAAATTGGAGAAGCAGTAAGTATAGGTAATCCATAAAATGAAAATCAGACTGAATGAAATCCTAAGTTTATTATAGAAATTGTCACTGCATTTAATAAGAGTTTCTCTGCAAGTCAGAATATGTATTTGTTTTCTCTATTTTTGTTGGTTAGGGAGTGAATGTGGGTTTTTTAAAATTATTTTTTGCTGTTACAGTGGAAATCTACAAAAACTGGCTAATAGACTATTTTGGGACCATTGTTAGGAAGTACATTTATCTTAGAAATGGTTACCATGGAGATGGGCACACCATGTGTGACTCTACAGCTTGCAACTTAGAGTCATCTATGCAACTGAGACAGAAATAGGCACATATACAGAGAAATGTACCTGAGTCCATGTACACACACACAATGAAATGATATTACTCCTCCCTTTTTGTGAGATGAATATAATAAAATTTTATGCACTGCTTATCTCTGATGGTGGAAGGACCTTCAAACTGTAGACTTTTTAAAATGTAATACTATATACAATGTTATAAAAAAACACTTTTTAAAAACATTGTAGTCTGAGTCAAGCTTGAGACTAGTAACATACTTAATAGGTAATATACACCATGAGAACCCCTTTCTTAGATGTCAAGCTAAAGTAGAAATATGAAAATAAAAGAGTAAACAAAATCCATAGTATATAACAGTTACAAAGCAGTTGTTCTTGAGCTTTTTTTTTTTAAACATTTATTTATTTATGCATACAGAACTGGGGTACAAGCTAGAGGTGCAGGAGCAGTGAGAGGGTCACCGGAGACAGAGTGGGGAGCAGAACAGGCTGACTGACAATTATAGTGCTGAGGGGAGCAGTGGGTGGGTCCGGAGAGGTCTTCCGGGCCATGTGGATCACCTCCAGGGCAGGGATGGAATTCATGCTGAAGCGGCTTTAGCTTCTTAGTGCTGTGCTTCAAATTACTGCACCACTGGGGAGGACCTCTGTTTACTTTTCAACAGTAAACATCAACTTTTCTAATAAAAAAATAAAGAATAGATGCATTAACCTCCTCTTCCTCTGTCTATCATCAATACTTAACAACATATGTATAATTCTGTTTGATTTATAGCCCATCTTCTTCCATATTTAAATCAAATCCAAAACAGCATGATGAAGATTCTCTGGAATCATTACACTAGCTAATAAGAACATTTTCCCCTTCATAATTTGGTATTTTTGCCTACGTTTCTTGGAAATTTCAAGTTTCAATGTGACAGGACACAGTATGAGGCACTGAATTCAATAGCATAAATGATAATGACTAGAACTAGAATATTATTAGAACTCAATAGTAGCTATTACTATAGCCGTGAAGTATGGGGACATAACTCCATTTCTCTTCTTGTTTGTCAAGACTTAGATTTAGTCTAAATACACTGTAAATATGTAGTTAACATTAAGCAAGACTTGTTAGACTGATGAATTTAAAGAAAAATTTCACAAATCTTTCAGTGTTGAAATTTAGAAAACTGTTAGACAAGAGTACTGCAGTGAATCAAAGAATATAGGCTGTATTACTAGCTTTTTTGCTGACTTCAGTTTAGCATTTTGTTAGTTTTCATCTGAAGAATTTATCCCAGTTTTAAAATTACACGATTAATTAATTAATGAAAATTTTAAATCAGATTCATCAAAAAACATTCTACTTGATCAGGAAAGAAACTGACAAATGACAAATGATGGTGTTTAATTTCAGAGATAATGTGGTTCTTCTATTTCTTATTAATGAAATTTTTATCAAAGTTTCAGTGAATTTCCAAAGAAATAAAGCAAGAATTACTGAAATTTATATGGAAGCACAAAAGACTAAATAACCAAAACAATCTTGATGTCCATGTTTAGCAGCTGAAGTCATTTTATTATGTCAAATTATGTCTTCTTTGTATGTAGCCTGACCTTTCTATAATTTTTTATATCATTGGATGGAAAACTTTTCATTATCAGATTTCCTTTACTACTTTATATCCTTTTCTGGCCCCCTGATATCCCTCAGGACATTGTGTTTGACTGAGCTTTATCTAAATTGGCACTTTTGAGAAATTCAAATTTTCTAATCATTTAACCATCACACCTTTGTCAATGACCCAACTCAACTCAGATGCCTTGTCTTCCACTCACACGTTCATTCATTCATTAGATTTGTATTGAGTGCTTGCAATTAGTAGGCACTAAATAAATAAATTGAACTCCTTAAGACTTCAGAAAAATATAACTTATAACCCTAAGAATACTAGTGTCCACATTCCCTTAAGTAGAATATATGATGTCATCTGTTGAAGAGTCTCTTTCTTCATTCTCTACATTCAACCTTCCAATATCTTTCATTTATTTATTTAAAAGTATATTTTGAGTTACTAGTTCCTAAGGGTATCAGTATAATCCAGTTGCCTTATCTCTTATATATAGATATTATTTTAGTTTCTTCCTTGGTCCTCTGATTATTTTCTTCAATCTGTATAGTAGCAATATTTTTATCATTTCACTTCTGCTCTTCCCAAAAAAACAAATATTTCTAGCAAGTTTTCAAAGTTTAGGCTTACCATAATCTAGACCTACTATATTCTATAGACATGAACATTTCCTTATAGTTAGAAATAGTCTTCTCACAATCATGTATTATTTTTTACTTCTATGTTTTTGCTAATACTGTTTAGTTATCTTGCTACTTACTTTTTCTTGGTTTATGTTCATCCTCCCAAAAGTAATTGTAAGCTCTTGAAACCCAGTATCTATTTCTACTTCTGTCATCAATTTCAAAATGTGCTTTTTAAAATATTATTAACTTCCCTGAAATCAAAATGCCTGACTTTATAGTGCTTCATCTTGAAATGAATTATGTCTTAATCACTATAATTATTTAATTGGCGATATTTCTTCTTTCCTGAAGGTGCATAAAATAATGGTCTGTCTCATAATCAATGATATTTTAAATTCAATAAAATACCACTTTGGGGGTACCTTCATGGCCCTTAATGGAATATGAAGTTCATTGCAAATATTCCATTAGTGCTTATTGTTTGATTTATTTCCTGTGATTCCTATTGAATCAGAGACTGTAATAAAGACAACCTATATATCTAACATGTTACTAATTGCAAAATTTTGAATGGTTTGTTTTCATAGAGGGGGTAGAAAAGATGAAAAGCAATCAGACAAGTATGGGAAGCTTACTTTCTTTTGTAAACATGTATCACAAAAGATTGAATTCTACATTTCTGAATTATATGCCAAGCTCTATTTCTCTAGACTTTGCAAAGATATCATTTGTTTTGGGTAATGTGAGATTCTTCAGTATTGCCACAACTTGCAAATAATATTTGGAAAGAAATGCAGAATGTTTCTTTCCTGTTTTTAATTGCTTCTTTTTCTATTACCACTTATATTACCATAAATATAAGCAAAACTGTTATACAATCAAAATTCTTTAGTAACAAATTTAAAAGAGGCACTATATTCATAAAGTAAATTTACATTCAAACTTTTTTTTTTTTAAATTCTAAGTCTCCAGCCATTGAAGAAATGATATCACTAGCTTCCAATATGTGTCTCTTTATGGGCTTGGGAAGCCCAGCACATCTGCTTAAAGAGCACTCACACTGGTCTGCATTGAGTCTCACCAGGCCATCACTGTCCTCTTCAGATTCTCCTTCAGTAAGTAACTCAGCCAGCCCAGAATATGTCCCTGTAAGTGAAGGACTGGGTAGTTACATACTCAATGGGACATTCCACTCCAGAAAGATGGAATGTCTACAACTTTTCATATATTGCAGAATGTTCTACTCAACATCATCAATTGCCTAATAATCCCCAACTATGTGGAACTTCAACATTCTTATAACTTATTAGTATTTGGTCATTGTACTTTTTGGTTGCATTTCATATCCAGTATAGGAGAAAGTTGAATGTGACACCATCTACCAGCTGAGACTCTAGGCCTTCACCTTGCACCTTCTTTATTCTAATCATTTTAAACTGCAGCAAGTCAACAAGAATTATCACTGCATCTGCCACTTCTTAGCAAAGAGGCCTTTTGCTGGGAAATCAACTTGAAATTCAGAGCAGTCATAGCACACTTTTCTAGCAGCTTCCTGTGCTCCATTTTATCTACTTCTTTACAGTCCAAGAAATCTCTTTGATCTTAAGTGCCAACAAGGTGGCAAAACAGCATGTTCAGATGATGATCTATGGTTGCAAACTACTCACAGCCTTCCATGTGCAGTTTCATCTGCATCAGAAACTCGGTCATCACCAACCTCAGCATCTTGGGATTTGGCAATGCCCACTGAAGTCTTTACTGTAAAATGGATGACATCAAGGAATTTCAAAATTTTGTCTGCATCATTAGAAATTTTATGTTGGCTCTGCTAACCACAACAAGCTTGTCCATGCTGCAGGGGACCAGGAGAGTTCTTACAGCCTCACAATCACCCGGCAGGCACTGATGTAACTTACAAGCTTGGGAGTTATCAGTTCCCCCTTTAAAAGGATAACTAGTGTGGGCAGATTTTGGAAGCTTATTCAGTGGTTGCATACATCTCTCTTCTCCCCTTTCAAGCAGCCCAGCAACCCCAAATGCCTTGTGCCACAGAAATCCCCAGAATCTTCAACAAGCCATTGGACTGGGAGGGCTCAAACTTGTTTTTTTTTTAAAGATTTATTTATTTGTATATACAGAACTGGGGTACAGGCCAGAGGCTCAGGGGCGGTGAGAGGCTTCACCAGAGACAGAGTGGGGAACAGAACAGGCAGATCGACGAAGTACACTGCTGAGGGGAGCCACGGGCGGGTCAGGAGAGGTCTGCCACGCCATGTGGTCTCCTCCGGGGCAGGCGGGGATGAACTCATGCGGAAGTGGCTTTAGCTTCTTAATGCAGTGCTTTAACCCGCTGCGCCACCAGGGAGGGCCTCAAACTTGTTTTAACTGAACTTTTAAAAATAAAGTCTTTAAAAGTTATAGCATGTCAAGCAGTGCTATCATCACAAGAGTTTAGACTTTTAAAATTTTTTGTTATTTTTCTCAGGCTGTGTCTGTGATTTCTCCATTAAGTGCAGAATTGAGATTCTCAATTCAAGCCAAAAATTATAATGCAAAGTGGATTTTTTATAATTATAAAAGGTTTTTTTTTTACCTATATAAGTCATATCTGAATTAATGAAAATTATATAGTCTCAAGACAATTTTAGTATATAACATGTCAGTCTGTGTGATGGAATGGAATAAATGTGGATCTTGGGATCCAATAGACTTGAAGTTAAATTCAAGATCCACTGCTTACCAGTTTCTTGCATTTTAACTACTTTATCTAAAAGTGAGGTTTTGTGAGAATTAGAGTGAGATAATACATGGAAAATATCTGAGAAATTATATTGGGGGCATGGGAATATACATCAGGATGTATTCACTTCTCACTTTCCTCTTTTCCTCAAATCCCTTAGCCCATGTGAAGATGTATCCCCTCTTCCAGGACAATCCTTTGCAATCATGTTCCAGCAAAGGCTACACCTCCCTCTGAGTGGAAAGCTGCCTCTCCTCCTGGCCTTGGTCTCATAACCTTTTGTCCTTTCTTTCTCTCTTGCCAACACTCAAGCTGAGAAAGTAGTGTTTCTCCCCCAACACTTCTCTACTGGATGAATTTATGAAAAGAAGTTTTGTCTTTAAACTACTTTGGAAATCATAAAGTTTAATGCGTAAACTGTAATGTAGTAGAATGAGGATTAGACACTGAGTCAAGAGACGAGGAGTCAACATATATGTGATATTGGGCAAATCATTTTATTTCTCTTGACCTTGGCTCCTTTTCTGTAACATGAAAAGTTAAAGTCTAAGAAGCAGTGTATTAACATTCAATACTACTCAGCACCTATTATTACAGCATTCCGAACAGGGACTGTAGCTGTCAATGTGTAACCAGTAATTCTTCCCAACCTCTATAGAATGATGTGATGCAAAGCATATGGACTTTCAAGTAAGACTTTTGTTCAACCATTATTAGTACTAGAACCTAACAAAAAATCCAAACCCTGAGTAGATCCTTTTGTTCCAAATTGAATGTTCTGCTCTATAAAAATATAGTAGAAGGCCCTCCCTGGTGGTGCAATGGCTTAGGACGCAGCACTACAAGTGAGCCACAGCTGCTTCAGTGCAAGTTTCATCCTCTGCCCCGGAGGTTATCCACATGGTGTGGCAGACCTCTCCAGATCTACCTGCTGCTCCCCTCAGCAGTGTATTTCATTGATCTGCCTGTTCTGCTCCCCACTCTGTCTCTGGTGAAGACTCTCACTGCCCCAGCACCTCTGACTTATACCCAAGTTCTCTATGCATAAATAAATCTTTAAAAAAAAGATTCAATTAAAAAAAATATATATATATAGTAGACATTGGGCCCTCCCGGTGGCACAATGGGTTAAAGCATAGCATTATGAAACTATCACAGCCACTGCAGCACAAGTTCCATCCCCTAATCCACATGGCGTGGCAGACTTCTCCTAACCAGCCCGCTGCTCCCCTCAACAGTGTATTTCAGTACATCTGTCTGTTCTGCTCCCCACTTTGTCTCTGATGAATCCTCTCACCCCCGCACCTCTGGCCTGTACACCAGTTCTATATGTATAAATAAATAAATCTTTAAAAAAAATACAGTAATCAAAAAAGATAAACTCGTGCTTTCTGCAGCAACATGGATGGACCCGGAAGGGATCATGCTTAGAGAAATAACCCAGAAAGAGAAAGAAAAATACCAGATGGTTTCACTCATAGCAGGAGCATAAGGGATCAGGGTAGAAAAGAAAAAAAAAGAGACTAACAAATGTAATAGAGTAAAAATGAAAACAATCAACAACTATAAACCAGAGACATGTTACGGGGGTGAGAAGGGGCATGGCATTGGGCCTGGAGTGGGAAGAGTGCACTGGAATGTGGTGATGGCACACCGGTGAATTGGTGATGGGAGGACCATGGGGACTACAACTGAGATGAAAAAAGGCACAAAATGAAGAATGATGTAAAATTAAAAAAAAAGCTTACACAGTCCCCCTCAAAATATACAGTAGACATTACCTATCTCATTGTTATGAGGATTGAATCAGAGAATGTATACTGCTGACACATAATAGCTGTTCTCAGTGAGGAGCTTTAAATCCAGTAGTGACCTTCAGGATTCATCTTACTCAATAGTATCTTATCAGCAGCATATAACACTGCTGATGACGCTGTCCTTGAAACACTTATACTTTTACATCACTTCCTTGTACTTCTACAACTTCTCATTAATTTCTTTTGCTGGATCCGCTTCATCATCCTCATCCCTAAATAAGGGCATACATCAGGCTACCGCCCTCACTCATTTAGTCTCATGGTTTTAAACTAATTACCCTCAAATTTATATCTCCAACAAAGACGATTCTTCTGAAATCCAGATTTATATGTACAGCTGCCCACTTGTTATCTTAATTTGGTTGACAAATAGGTATATTAATACATCACATTTTCTTAAACTTTTCATGTTCCCATCATTCTTTTGTTGGTAAATGGCAAGCTTTGTTTTTCATTTGGTTAGACCAAAAACTTGGAATTATTTTCATCTGTCCCACACCAATCTATTAATAAACTCTCTTAACTTGATGTTCATATGTATCTTGAATGACTACATGTTACTTCTAGCTTTGCTGTTATCTTAGCTCAAGCAACTGTCTCTTTCCATCTAGGCCATTATACTAATCTCCTAACAAATTTTTCTGCCTGTGTTTTGCTCCCTCTCCTCACAGAAGGCAGGAAGATCCATTTACAGCATAAGCATAACATCATGTCACTTCTAAGATTGAATTTCCCTGGAAGTGGACTGAGATAGTGGTTAGCAAGCAGGACTTTTAAAAATAATGCCTTTGGAACCAACATTTATATAAGGACTGGGCAATTGGAGAAATGTCAAGCGATTGTGCAGGTCCCATTGCAAATTTTTTTATTATTTTTTTTTATTTTACAAAAGTTTATTTTTACATCATTTTGTACATTTTTTTCCATCTCAATTGTAATCCCCATGGGTTTCCCATCACCAAGTCACCCGTGTGTCATCACCATAATCTTGTGCACTTCCCTCACCCCACCTCCCCCGTTTTTGATCCCATTCCCCACTCCACCCCCACAACGCATTGTAAATTTAGCCAACCACAAGATAGAACTAGAATGGGGGCCCTCCCTGGTGGTGAAACGGGTTAAAGCACAGCACTAAGAAACTAAAGCCACGTTGGCATGAATTCTATCCCCGCCCCGAGGTGACCCACATGGAGCAGAAGACCTCTCTTGACCCACCTGCTGCTCAGCAGTGTATTTTGTTGATCTGCCTGTTCTGCCCCCAACTCTGTTTCTGGTGAATCCTCTCACTACCCTTACACCTCTGGCCTGTACCTCAGTTCTGTATGCATAAATAAATAAATATTTAAAAAAAAGAACTAGGATGGTTTTTCAGAGTTGTGTCAGATGGGCTAAGATGGCCAGATCTTTATATGTCTCCTTTAATAATCAGTCATGGGTATGGTCTGTCTGTCCTGTGTAGGCTCCACTTCAGAGAGGCAGCCCTCTGCAACTGAGGTAACTCTTAAGGGATTGTTATAAGCCAACTAATAGCATTCCCAGACAATAAGCTGCGCAACAAGGGACATACCACTCCTCTACCCAGTTACATTCAGTGACTTCCTACCTCACTCAGAATAAAAACAAACTCTGCTATTTTCCTCTGACCTCTTCAACTACTGTTGCCTTCACTCACCTTCTAATGGCACATTTATGACCTGGAAACTTCTTGAACCTCCTCATCTATCTCCCACCTTTATACTCCTTTCTCAGCACTTGTTTATTATGTCTGCAAATTTCGTCCTTTAGATATCTTTAGGGCTGGTTCAAGATTCTGTTCAAATTTCACTTTGTAAGAGGGGGTCCTCACTCACCAGTGGATAGTAAATAGCATACTGCCCTTTATATTTTTCCTTCAGTTCACTTCATTTTTCTTTTTAGCACTTTTAATTATGACCTAACATGCTTGTTTATTTATTGTCTGCCCATCTACTTTCTTCACTCGGGTGTGAAAAATAAGAGATTTTGTTTTCATTTATTGCTACATTCCAGTGACTATAACAATGCCTGGCACATAGTAGATTTTCAAAAAATATTTATTAACTATCATTATCTTTGGGGAAGGGCACTGCACTGAAACAAATCTTGAAACAAATCTAGGTTTTATTTATGATTACAAATTTATGAGCTATGAAATGTAGGCTGTTATTTGCCCTCTCTCTGAGTTTCCTCAGTTGTAATATGTAAATGATTATAAAACTATATACATAATAGGCTTTTGGTAAGATCAGATGGGATAATGTGTGTAAAGCATCATTAAGCATATGATGGATAACACTGATATTCTAGAAATTGCATAAAAGGACAATAGTTAGCAATAGTAAGTGCTCAGTAGTTGTGTTTAAATTTGAGTACTTTGTTGATAGTTCAAGCTGATATCTCATTCTTTTCAACAGAAATTTGGTTTATTTTAATTTTATTTCAGAAAGATACAATGAAAAATTTTAAATAGGTAGTATTGGAGAATTCTTCAGTAAGTACAGTGCCTTCACTTTTTTTACACATGGTGTATAAGTCCATGAGAAATTACATTTCGGTAGGGGAAAGGAAAATTCCCAAAGGAATCATGTAATTCGCTTTGCAAAACAAATCATCCGTTTTTAATCAGAATCATCTCTCAACGACTGATCTGCTTTGTATACTTGAATGTTTACATATTCCATTTTCTGATACTGTCTAGAGTGTATATTTACTGCATAAAGTCTTCTTGAGCAGTTTTACTGATGTTAAACATGTAGGAGGGAAGAAAATGCATGTTTTAAACTCATGTCGAACGGCATACTAGCAATACAAAAGAAAAAAAGCTTTCTGCCTGTTTGGTTTTTTTTTTTTTTTAACCTAGTAAACATTTCTTTTGGCATACCAGCAAGCGAGAAGTTACATGAAAATCCGCTTTAGATCCTCCGGAATAGTCCATAAACAGTCAGGCAGGAAGGTTCGCACACGGATTCCGCCGTCAAACTAAAGTAGGACTGACTCCCCCTTAATCTCCAGCCCCCAGCCCCAGGTCAGTTCAGATCGTTCGCGGTTTCTATTACGGGGTCACCGATCAATCACACCCAGAAAGCATCAGTCCTTTTTCCAACCATGTGTTATAGTTTGCCATTATGGTAATAAAGTCAACTCTAAACAGCAACCACAAGAAAACCCTCTGGCGCACCCTTTTAGTGTGGGAAAATAACACCGATTTTCGGCTGACCGGAAGGAAGAACAGCATCCAATCGGAGCTGGTTTCTCAAAGGCCAATCAAAGCTCTCCTTACATCCTTTCCCCATTACTGGCGAAAGTGTAGCTGCTCCACTCGGTCTCCGGCCTGTGGCTGCTCCAGGCACCTGGCGGGAGTGTGTCTCTGGCGCTGTATTTGCTCCCAGGTAGAAGCGAGCCGTTCGGCCCTTCTCTGTGGCTGGATTTGCTTGTATTTGTTCCTAGTCACTTCTCATGTAATGCACTCCCTTAGTCAGGAAATTAAAGCGTTCTCCCGGAATAACCTCAGGAAGCAATGTACCAGGGTGACAACGCTAACTGGAAAGAAAATTGTAGAAACCTGGAAAGATGCCAGAATTCATGTTGTGGAAGAAGTAGAGCCGAGCGGTGGGGGTGGCTGTGGTTATGTGCAGGACCTTAGTTTGGACTTACAAGTTGGCGTTATTAAGCCATGGTTGCTCCTGGGTGAGTATATCCATTTGCCCCTAAGTCATCCAGTCCTTTAACCGTTTTTGCTTTCTCATCACCCCCTTCTTCACCCTCTCCCACCGTGTAATAATCTGTGCTATTAGCTCTTCTACCAGAAAGTTGAAATGTTTCCTGTTTTAGATATGGACCGTCCACTGGCTAGCTGGAGAGGTGTGTGCTCCACTCGGTCTGTAAGAAACAGATTCTGGTGGAACATAGCATCTGGTATTTGAATGTTAGCCAGGTATTCTTGTTTTTCAGACTTCTCTGGCATGAAAGTGTTTACTTGGATTGTAAAGGTAAAGAAAAGATCATCAAATGAAAACGAATGTTATTAGTGAAAACTACAAATGACAAGGCTTAAAATATTTAAAACTTAGAGGGAGTCTGAGGATGGGGAGCCCAGTGGACTCTAGTAGAGGATTATGGGTGCTTTGGTGGTGGCTGTGGTGTGGTAATGTCCCTCTGAAGAGGTGTGAACCTATGCTTCCTAATCTTATACAGTATTGTAAAACAGTTTCCTCAATAAGAACTAATTTTGATAATGAAACTAGAGAAATTATATTAAAAAAGTTAATACTAGAGATACTCAGGTGCTTGTTGGTCTGCTCTGGAGTTATAAGCCACACCAATGCAAGCCTGCTGTGGCTACATCTGTCCTTGGTGTGTTTTTGGAATGTTTAATAAGTGGACTTTTCTTTGGTAGGTATGGCCAGACAGTTCTTTGATTTCTTATATTATCAAACTATTGATTTCCCTATACAAAGCATAACCCACAAGTAACGAAAGAAGCAAGGTTATAAAAGTGCACACTTGTTATCATGATAAGAATATGTTATGGTGTCCTTTAAAGATAGTCTAAACCTATCCACTGAAAACATTCACAGTGTTGTAAATCAGCATTACTTCAATAAACATAATTTTTAAAAACAGCAATGTTTTCAAGTATAGATTATTTTTTTTCATTTGTGAATAGAGATTATTTGTCAATATTTATGCAGCCAAGCTAATATTAAGTAAAAAAAAAAAAAAAACGAAAACGGGCAAACTGGTAATTAGAAGTAGTTAGGTGCTATAGGCAGTGCATACTTTTTTTTAAGAACATCTGGAGATGGAGATTGTTCAGGGAGTTGCCTTAACATCCTTAAAACAAAGCTCCTAACCAGTGCTACATTATATAGTAGGGATTGTCAGTGCCATTTAACAGATTAAGAACTGGATTTAAAACGCATAAGTAACTTGCAAAGGTAGCACATTTGTAAGTAAGTAACTGCTGTTACTTTGTAAATGTATGACTAAGTGGAAGTTAGCTCAAATAAGAGGTGGGTTTCAAGCTGCCCTGGGGAGTCCAGGAATTGAGCCCTGTTCTGTCTAATTTACTAGATGAATTAGTGCAAGTCATTTGTCCTGTAAGACTGAAGGAACAGTATCTTGGTTTCTCATAGGGTTGTCCTGTGGTGTTTATGAAAAATGGCAAAGCAGGTCAATTGCAGTATACATATGAGTAGTTACTGTATTATCTATGAATTTCATTAAATTCTGTCTTTAAATTAACAAATATCTCCACCTAGTTTCTGCAGCCCAGTGAAAAATCAAGTGTGTCATTTAGCTTGCCTGGAAGATTCATCCAGGACATGTGCACCATATGTAGGAGAGAAATTATGTTTGAGCACATTTAAAAATTTTTTGGTTTCTATTGTAGTAATGGTTTGAAATAATTAAGGCAGAATTTTTTTTTTTT
>NW_004567103.1:37120849-37136760 GCF_000260355.1 Condylura cristata | reverse complement strand
TCTCTCTGGACATGATGATTGTTTCTAGGTTAATTTGAAGAGCTACCTTCACCTTAAAATAGCATAGATTCCACCCAGTATTACATACAAATTAATTTTTGTTTGTGGTAATGAAGAGTTGTAAAATGTAGTCTGTCTTTAGTTTATAGATTTAAGCAAGCAGCTACATTTCAAAAATTTTACATAGGTCTTTGAACCATGGGTTGATAAACGATCTTGGGTATCATGTTTTTCCTAGATAATGCAATTTGTATTTTTACAACAAAAATCACTAGGAATTTTCTTAAATACAGCATGACTGATAAAAATAGTATCATTTTTTGTGGATAGTGAAAATGTGGACTTACCCGTTGCTATATTGATCATGACAGGAAGCATTTTGAAATCTCCTATTCCAGGTGGAAAGCTTGGGACCCTTTATAATGGTTATGGTGGGTTTCTGAGATCTAGAAAGTGCTATCTTAATATTTTGGGGACACAGATAATGTATTCAATTGATATAACTGTTTGGTACAATTTTTACACAACCGTTTTGTTACTTTTGTAATAATTCATGCTCTTCTACACATTTATACATATCCACTCTTTTATGCATATCCACGAGTTTTCTTAAATAAAACATTTCTGTTTAGAATATCATGTATTTCCTTTTTAGTTATTAACTTTTTGTTTATTTTGTAATGATGAAAATGATTGTAAATTAAACATGTTACCTCAGAATTTGTATATTGACATTTTCATTAAAATATGTCTGCAAGTTAGAAACAGGATTCTGGAGATGTTATGTAGCCTATTTTTTTAATGATATATATGCCATGGTTGCAAAACATTGAACTTATTGTTAGTCTAAACTCTAGTGATATGTAACATATATTCTTTCTAAACTAATTACTTATTTGTAACATTTTCATAATAATTTTTGATGAGAATAATAAATGGTAGTGATTTGTAAGTATCAATAAAATATAACTGTAAAGCTTATTTGTATCTTTATGCATCCATGTTTTATTATTTTTTTAATTATTATATAGCAAAATTAACTTGCTATTTGGCTGTATGAGTTTTAACCATTGTTAAGTATAGTTTCGTATAGCCATTGTTAAAATCATCAAATTCTTAAAATTGATAATTGTTTTCTGATGTCAGTTAATATAATATATAAAAGGATAGTACCGGCCCTCCCTGGTGGCGCAGCGGGTTAAAGCACTGCACAAAGAAGCTTAAGCCACTTCCGCATGAGTTCGATTCCCGCCTGCCCCCGGAGGAGACCACATGGCGTGGCAGACCTCTCCTGACCCGCCCGCTGCTCCCCTCAGCAGTGTACTTCGTCTATCTGCCTGTTCTGCTCCCCACTCTGTCTCTGGTGAATCCTCTCACCACCCCTGCATCTCTGGCCTGTACCCCAGTTCTGTATGAATAAATAAATACATCTTTAAAAAAAAAAAAGGATAGTACCTTTTTGAAATCATAGTATGTGATTTACAGAGTTTATTTCTTTTAGTGAAATAAGCTTCTGGGTCCACCTAAGTGTTTTTCTAATAAGAGTTTAATACAAGACTGCATCACAAAACCACTTAAGCTTGGAGAAAAACTGTTATTTATATTTAGGATTTAGAGGGAATTAACTTTAACTGAATGCTCCAAATATTAGTTGAAAAACACATGCCAATTACCTGAAGTCTATTTGTGCTGACTAAAATTGCTACCCCACACTATTAACACTCAGGTAATTTTCTTACTTTTCCAGAAAGGCAGAATATACAGGTACGTTTTGTTTGGACTGAAGAATATTAAATTTATTTTATGTCAATATATTGGGAGTCATCTTCAAAATATGGTCACCAGCTCTGAAATGTAATTGACCTGTTCTGTTTGGTGCTTGTGTGTGTGTTTAATGGAAATGATCAAAGCATTTATATATAAATGATAAATATGTTCATCACAGTATAGTGGGAAATAAAGGAAAGAAATTCATTTAAGTCATATATCATTGCTTTTTGCTCTCTTAAATAGATAAATAAACTTTTAAAACATGCTATGCATGTGTAACCACCAAATTTCGATTAGTTTATTTCAATCCATTTTCCCCCTGAGTCATGGCTAGGATTTTTATTTAAAAAAAAAAAAAAGTGCTTCAAATGCATAGAAGATTGCAGACAACAATAAAACAGACAGTTGTGTATCTACAATCCAAAATTAATAAATGTTAATATTTTAACAGACCACTATTAAAATAAAACAGGTGGAATGTAGACTCAGTAAGGGCTCTGTGAGGTTTGTATTACCAAGAAACTATTCATCAACTAGTGTACTTGCTAATTTTTTACCTAAAATCACTTTATAGAAGCTGGATGATTTCCCAGATAGGTGAAGTAAGAAAAACATTGTTTATGGACATAAAATCTAAGAAAGTAAAATACTTGAAATCTTTCAATAACAAGTGTTACATTTTTTTCAATTACATAGCTCACTTTATTCTTACGTATTAAGTTGCTTATTAGTTAAAATCATTTTCCAACTGTGGGAAAGTTAACTTTGATAGAAAGAAAACACAAAAGCTACAACCCTGGTGGTGTTCACCATGTGGGTGGAATTCTATAGACCAGCATTGTCTGCTCTGAGCTCCTGAGTTTTCCCAAGCCAGTGGCACTAAATCATTTTATGGGTGTGTGTTTTTTATATTCTTTTATAATTTACAAAGGAAATAGAGACTTATTGTACAAAATACAAGTGAGCATAAAGAAGAAATTACTTGCGATCCCACTGTTAACATTTTCTTCTATATACTTTCTGTCCATTTTAAAGCATATGTGTATGTGTGTATATATATATATATATATATATATGTATGTATGTATGTTTTATTTTTACAAAAATGAATAATACTATTTTGTATTCCATCCTTATCACCTAATATATTGAGAATATGTTTCCAAACCATAAATATTATTTTATACTTATTGTTTAAAAATGCTGTCTACATTTCATTACATAATTATACCATCTTTTATTTAACCCAATGCCTTATTATTGAGCTTTGGATTTTTTTTTTACTTGTTTTGTTTTTTATTTTGATGTTTGTATTATGCTAATTGTTGCAACACACAGGACTTTTAGTACAAACTCATAAAAGTAGGGTTTCAGAGTCTGTGTACACACACACACACACACACATGCACACATACATATTCAGAACCCATATATGTGTATGTGTGTATATGTATATGTGTAGATATATACAGGATGAATATTTTTGATGAATATTCCTAAGATGTAAATTTTTTACATACTAATAGGATTGTTATAAAATTGTATTTAAAAAGAATGATTATTTTTATGTTCAAAGTGATACAAGCTATTTCTTACAGGTTCACAAGATGTTGCTCATGATCTGGATATGCTGAAGAAGCATAAGGTAAAAATAAAAGCTTCTGGTACCATGTATGTTGTCTAGCACCATTCTCATTGCTATATTTACAAAAAAAACTAATGGTCCAATTTAGAGTTTAATTGGCAATCATTGATTGTGAACATTATTACACTTAATTAAAATATGTTGATTTGTAATCTGTCTTCTCTCAGCCTCTCTTCATGTATCCTCATGATTCTGACATTGGAATCAAGGCTTCTTTTGTTTCTTAAGTTACTCTCTGTGCTGTAGACTTTCCCCTCTGCCCTTGTTCCAGCTCATACTACTTCTTCCTAATGCCATTTGTCTCACTTCCACTCCCAACACTGATGTGTTTATGGCTTACTTCAGCATTTATTCAAAATAAATCTACTATTTTGTTAAGCACTGTTTTACATACCTGGAATGCTCTGCTTACAAGAATGCTAGAGGTTCTTATGCACATAAAGCTTATGATTGAAGGGCAGAGCAGGAGAAAAGGCACATAAGAAAAACAACTACAGTACAGTGAATTGTGTTCTGTGATGGGATAGTGCAACATGTTATTTTAGTGTATAGGAAACGGTGCACTTAAGCCATATTTTGTTAGATTGTGTTGAGTTGGGGTGGATTGGGTATAGGAGGGTGGGGAAGTTTTTCTGCTGGAAGTGATATTGAAGGAAGTGCCAAGAAAGAGGCACCTCAAACAGGTACCAGAATGAATCTAATTAAAGATGTGGGAGCACATTATTCTTTGTAATAAGGCAGAGTGGGTGCTGCTCTAGGCAAAGTAGTTAAATTTGATGATAAGATGTGCAAGTTCCTATATGATGGAGTGAGCGAGGTGAGATTGCTTAGAAGTCTGAATATAGAAGGAACTTTTATCAAACAAGTGCTGGGAAGGTGGGCTGTGTCCTCTATGCTGAATAAAAAAGGAGGGGTGGACCATGAAATGTAAGCTTAGGAAGTAAAGCTAAGCTAAAATAAAAAGATAATAGAAAGATGAAGGCATTAATGGTACTTGTAAGGTTACAGGTTACCCCAGCCTGTTACAGGACACCCCAATGTGAATTGGGTTGCCTGTCTGTGGGTTCTGCCAACCGCTTTGTCAAGACAAAACATATAAATCTTCAATGAAAAGGGACTTTAATACAGTAAATATACAATATGGAACACAAAGTATAACTTCTAAATCAAACACCTGAAGCTACCCATTCCCTTGTGGGCAAAAGTCAACCCAAAAGGGATTGGCCCAAAGCAAGGCCTGAAAGCCTGCCACAAGACTAAAGCACCTTCTGGCCGGGACCCATGGAAAAGGGTCTTTAGAAATGACCAGATAATTCTGGGAGGAAGAGAAAAATCAAAATCAATATAAACACTGCCATAGTCACCTCCCTACAGGTATATCTCCCACATCTGCCTTAACCAGTCCAGAGTCAGGAAACAAACACAGTTTCTTCATCACGTGCTTGCTGCTCCATGTGGCTTCCTAAGGACTCCTTGTTCTCCATCCAGCTCCCTTCTTTTCTTCTCTTCTGATTTCTTCTCTTCTTTCCTTTTTCTCTGTTCAGCTCCACCCTCCTTCTGGGTGGGACAGGGAACCTGGAACTTCCCCTTTTCTTAGAGACCACCCTGTTACAGTTCTTGTACTGATTTAAAAGAACTGGAGAGATAAGAGCAGGGTGCCTAAATTAATGGTATTAGAAAGAGGACAGTTTGGAAATTGGCCTCATAGGAGTATGATTGAAGTGCAAGAGGCAGTCAGGAAACTTATAAACCCATCATGAATTTGATAAACTTCAATTAGTTTATCAGTTGATAAACCCAAATTAAATTGATGTCACCCAGGAAAATGGTAGAACTTGGGGTAGGAATCTGCCATATAAGTCAGGTACCCAAGGAATAGAAGGGGTAAAAGGAATAATCAGTTTATATGAACCCTCAAGTATTTTTACTGGAGGGTGGAAAAGGAGCAATTTGGAAAAGACAAAAGAATGTAACCATATTACTCATCTACAAGAAAAATGGATGCTAAGCCCCTTTTTTAGGTATAGGAGGTACAGAAATGAGCAAGCAGTAATGACCTTCCTGTTAAAATAATGATACTCTGACATGAGAATATGATTTTGATCGCATCAAAATAAGGCCATGAATGAATGAGTAGGAAAAGTATATATCATAGTAGGCCTTTTTGATGGTCTCAGATTTCAACTGAGACCTTAATACTGACTCAGCTGTGCTTCAATCAGTGGAAGAGCACTTTACTCTGAGAGAATAGCAAATGTGAAGCCTCTCAGCGGGTAACAAGTTCAGTTATCTAGCCCTTCCTTCTGATCTCATAACCCTTTGTTATTCCCCCATAGCACTTAACGTTTCTATTTTGTAGTAAACAAACTTTTAAAGGATTAGTGAGCTTCTCTACTTATCTTTGTTGCCCACAGCTCTAAGAAAAAATTTTGATTGACTTAAAGCTGAAAATTTTATGTGATAAACACTTGCAATTAATTTCTCCAAGGCAATAACTACTGTCTCATTAACAAATATATGTTAACTTGTCAACTTGCTTGTGTTTAAGCTTGACTCTCCTTGTTTTTAAAATAATTTCTGCCTGACAATAAGAGATACTGTGCTGGAATTGAATAAAGGAATGAGAATAAAACACTTCCTAATAGAAACCCAATAGATTCAATTTTCTAGCATAAATAGAGCAAGTTTCAAAAATATTGTTTACACTAGTAAATGAATATTTTGCAGGGAAAAAATGAATAGAAGCCTGATAAATTTATTCACTGATAATGTTTTATTATCTGTCTCCTCTTATGATATACTAGTTGAAATTCAGTTTCAGAGTGGTGATCTGAACCAAGATCTTCCTATCAGTGTACACACAATTGTTAGATGCCTGGAGGAAGACAGGCTAAATTATGCAGTGAAATAGAGAGTTTCTTAAAAAAAATTAAAGCTGCTGCAAAACGAAACTATTGATTTAAATGCATGACACATTTAAAAGGGACGACATAGGATTTAAGTACTTAATAGAAATTCTCTCATGGAGAATCATTTCTTAAAGTTTTCTAGGAATTTCATTTTAATGTTTAGATAAGATTTTATGTTGCTTTATTTATGAAATACTCATTGAGACCAGTGTGTGTCCAATAAAGCACTATAAACATGGAAAATAAGTATAATGTAAAACATTCTAAATTATCTATTGCAGCACTGTTTAAAATAGCAAGTTAATGGAAGCAATCCAAGTGCCCATCAGTAGGAAGTTGGTAAAATGAAAAATATCACACCCACAGTAAAGAATACTACATAGCTGTAAAAAGTGTGCAAAAAAAAAAAAAAGCCTCTCTATATAATGAGATGAAAAGATCACCAAAGCATATTTAAATAGACTGTGGGAGAACACTGTCTTTGTGTAAGAAAGGGAGTATATTAAATCTTTACATAAAGATACTCTGAAAGAATATGCAAGAATTACTATTAGGTTGGGAGATAATGGAATGGATAGAGATAGAATGAAAGCAAGATTTTAAAATATTTCCTTTTTACAATGTTTTGATTTTTAAGCCAGTTCAAAAAATTAAATGTTACTAAAATAGAAATAATCCCTAAATATGAGGATTAAGTGCATAATAACTTGTTTGTCCATTACATAGTAAGTGCTCTATAAAGAGATTGTCTTATTATCCCCTATATGATGGGAATCCCAAGAGCAATCATCGTTAGGACCTCTGTAACTGCATTTTGGAAGTATGCTTCACAACTACATGGATTTTAGCTAAGATTCCCCACTACTACCACCACCACCACCACCACCTGTGACTTAGTATGACTTTATTGAATGATGACATATACACATTGTATTTCTAGGCAGCTAAACCACCAGGCATTGGGTAGTCTCATAATCCACAATATTTGTAAAGCACTTTTACCTTTAATTATGTTTTCCCAAGATTCTAATTTGGTCTTTTCTATAATCCTGTGATCATAGGGGGAGAGAAAGGAAAACAATTTATAGCTAGATATAGATATAGGTATAAATATAAATATAGTAACTGATCAGACCTGGTTCCTAGTCTTTTGGGAATACGGAATATAGTTGTAAATATAAAACATGCACATACACATTATAAAATATATAATTAAGGGCATAATCATATAATCCTGGCTAAGAGTATATTGGTAGTGACTCGCTTGTCATAGATAAGAGTTAACTGGAGAAAGCAAGATATTTCAGACTTCACCTTCTAAAAATGTTCTTCCCATCTTTCTGTCTTCTGCCACCTAGACAATCTCTCCTAACAATGCATTTCAGTTCTTTCCTGTTTTCTTTCTTTTATAAGACAGGTTAGAAAGTGGTCTGTTAGTAAATTACTCTCTTTATGAGGCCTAGTTTCCTCAGTAGGTTAATCAACACTCTTTTGGTTTCAAACTACAGAAACCTGAGCAAGGAAGGAGAATGTGCATAATGATATAGGGGGAATCCCTGGGACACAAGAACAAAGAGGTTGTGCCAGAATGGAATACCCTCTGACACAGCCCTTTCTTCCACTGGTATCACCGTCCTTCCCTGCATAACTACTTATTTTTTTCGCTTGGTGGTTGGTAGGTGTGCTTTATAGAAAAAGGCTATCTTGAAGGTCTCAAGTTTGTGAATCATTCTGGCTGTCTTTTCTAACAATAATCTTCAGTCAGTTGTCTACCCAAGCACAGTCAGACATGCTGCTGGGAGGTATGCTGGAGCCATGCCTGTCAGAGGTATGCTGGAGCGATACCTGTCAGTGGTGGGAGCAAGAGAGGTAGGTCTGGGCTGGATAAATACTTTAAAATATCTATAGAGTACTTGGAAGTACTGGGGCAAAACTTAAGTCCCAAATTAAGAATAAGAGAATTAGAACAGTGAGAGGCATTGTTATGACAGGAAACAGTGACTCATTTATCTTTTATCTCTTTAGCTTTTGGATCCTCTTAATGGACTTTCTACATAGCTCCTTCCACATGCTTGGTGCACTGTCAAAAGGGGTTCGATTGCACAGATGCTTGAATGCTTAAGTGGATCATATGAAAGAAAATCTTCGTGACCATCCCCCCTTTCAACCAGACTAATCCATCAGAATGTCTGGATGTGAGGCCCAGTGACAATGATATTTTTAAAAAGCTCACCAGGTGATTCTAATGTGCAGCCATCCTTGAGAATCATTGTATTAATAAAGAATATGAAGGGAAAGTTGGAAGTAATCATCAAAAGGGAAGTTATGTGAATTGACACACTCCTCTACTTGAATTTTTATGTGGATAGTCTGATTTTTTGAAGAGATGATTTAAACAGTTCCTTTGCTAAGTTCACTTGTCACAATACTTACAGCAGTGGGTAAGCTGAACACGGTCCTTAACCTTACAGATTCTATTACATGAGGGAGTCAGTCTCTAAGTGGTAAGGCTATAATAGGACCATATGTAATAGTACCATAGTAAAAGGTTCTGAGAGCACTGCTGATGAAGGATGATGTAGTCAGAAAAGAGTTCACAGCGGAAGTATCATTCAAGTGAGTCATCCTTAAATTTTTTATTATTCTTGTTATAGATCTCAAAATACCAGGCTTATTAATAATTCATAGAATTAAAAAAAATAATTTTTCTTTTTCTTTAAGGTGACTCATATTCTCAATGTTGCATGTGGAGTTGAAAATGCTTTCCTCAGTGACTTTCTGTATAAGAACATTTCTATACTGGATCTACCTGAAACCAATATCCTGTCTTATTTTCCAGAATGTTTTGAATTTATTGAACAAGCAAAATTGAAGGTAAGTTTTGTTTTGATTCACAGGGCAACAAAAACAGAAATTTAAAATTATCACTCCATTACCCTGTCTCTATTCTTTTTGTGACAGATATCTCAAGAACTGTTATGAGATGTCTGCTCCAACAGTATTTTGTTATTCCTACAATAATTTAGTTCACCATTTTCTCTTTTCTCAACAAAGTTTTTATTTTTAATTCTAAGCCAGTTTCTCATCTTCTTATGCGAGTCTGAGGAAAGTTAGAAGATAAAATTCACCACTTCCTTAATTTTCCTATGTATATGCATAGATTTTCTTTGATGGTTTAAAACCATCTGTCCTCTAACCAGTTTGCAAGATAATAAAGTGGACTATGGAATACAATCTGCTGTAGCCCTGCTGATGTATTTATAAAGATTAACATGCATTCATTTTCATGACTTAGTGAGGGATTGTGAATCTGTGTATTTTTAGCAGTAGAATTTTAGGAAACTGAAAACAAAATATATATTGCATACTAAAATTGTATGAAATGCTGATCAGAAACTGTCTATAAAATTTCTGATTTTAGAAGACCTGTAGACAATATAATTCTTCAATTTTGGTACTGGAACCAGACAACACTTTCACCAGGGCTTCTATGTTGACTAGTACTGAAAATTATCTTCTGAAATGATATTTTCAGTCAATATATAATTCTTGCAAAATGTATGTGAGATCACTAAATGGGAATGTAGAAATCCTTTCAGAGAGAAGTTAATTCTCCTGGAGCACCTCAGGGCTCAGAGCCATTAAAATTAGTATACAACTTAATTAAATTCCATCTAATGATCACCTTCACTCCTCCCCTTTTTTTTTCTTCTTTCCTTTCATTTAGTAATATTTACTGAGTGACTATGTGCCCAGCACTGTCCTAGGTGCCATTTGCTAGGTTAACTGGGAAATATAACACTATCTTATCATTCAACTTGATTTAATAGCAGAACTTGGATGAAAGAAGAGAAAGGTACTTAAGAGCCTGATACTGGCCACTCTGTTCTTTTGTGAAAAATTTTACAGACTCCAGATTTCAACATTCCATTGTGGCATTTAAATAATGTTAAAAATAAAAAAGATAATGTTTCTGTATTAGCTGCTCCTCTAAGGAGATGTAGCATATGCCTTAGATAGTAAAGGGAAGATGTAGACATCACCCATATGCATGTAACAGTGTATGTGCTATGTAAAATGTGGGAAAGGATAATAATAATTAAAAATCCATCTCACATGGGTTTTCAAAAAAACAAAACATGAGCCAAAGGTTCATTTGAAAGGTACCATCCTGAGGCAGTGAAAGTGAGAAGCAAAGTAACTCATGGTAGGATGAGAAGCCATAGTAGGTGATGAGTTTACCCTGCTGAGCACAACTTCACAATGAGCTGACTAGGACAGAGGTTCACTTGCTCTAAAACATCCGGAGCACAGAGTATATAGATTCTGGGAAGGAGGAAAAGAAGAAATTTTGTATGTGTAGCTTTTTAGCACCACCTACTTTCGGCTACCTAAAGTTTACCCAGCTAGAGGTAACATCCCACAATTCCAGGTTGTAACATTCCACCCATTCAGCAGCCACCTGAAAGCTAAACACAGTGTCCTGTGGTTTGATATTTTCTGTTCAAATTCAGAATGACCAGGAGAGTCAAGAATTCAGGGTATATCTGTCTACGCAAATGCAGTACTGGGGGAGAGCCAGGACTTCTTGGGCAAACAAAATTCAATAGGTTGACAACAGAGGTAGCAGCTGAGATGGAGCAAACTGAGGATGCATAAGATAAAGGTGCCAAGACAATCTGAGAAGGTGTATAAAATGTAACGAATAGAAAATGTGTTAGAATTCCATAATATGTCCTGATTTCTCAAGCTTTATTTGTCATATTGGGATCCTAATCTCAGCCAATATTTCCTTACCCTGAATTCTTTCTTATTTAGAGTGATACATACTTAGTTTTAGCAATAGAATTCTTGAATTTTCTTCTAGAAGAGATCTTTTCCTAACTCTGTCTATTGTGTATGCAACAGTTGTTAAGTGTAATTATTCAATGAATTGCATATTTCAAAACCAATTTTCTAGGCCCGAGTTTATTGTTTTTATCTTCTTCATTTCTCTCTATACTTACAAAACTCTGGTTTCTATGTCCTTTCCCCATTTTCACCTCATCACCATTTGTTAGGTTTCTGTCTAAGCTGTCAGAAATACAGAAAGGCATTTATTGTATTGCCTCAACACTTATTTCAGGACTTAAATTTGCTTTGCCTTTATTTTCATGTTTATTAGTATGAAAACATGTATGTGATATATCCTATTTTTTTAGAAGATGTGATTTTTTAAAAGTATTATGTAATTATTTCATGTTACCTATAGAAAAGATACATGTAAAATAAAAACCAACCTATTCACACCACTTGGTAGTTTGATATTTTTTTCTAGGCCTTTTAGCTTGGACTTATTTTCAATGTGGTCTCCAATTAATTTGTCAACAAATATCAGTTACTTATTCTGAGAAGATATGAGGGGTATGCTGTCCTCAAGGAGCTTGTAGTCTAGTTAAATAACTATTCATTCATAACAATATGAAAACAAAACAAACTGTATAAAAGAGAAATATAATATTTATTCTCTGGCCTTAACAAAATGGTGACTTGAATTTTTGACAAAACTCTCTCAGAATTGAAGAATTAAGCTAATTTACTCACTTGGCAAACTCTTGTGGAATATTTACTATGTGCCAAGAATTGTATGATGTAGTATGCATGCAGAGATGACCAAGATATTTCTCTTGTCTTTATCTGACTCAGAGAGAGGTAGAGCCTGAGGTAACCTGATCAAGAAGGGAACAAAAAGCTTCCAGCAGAGATCAGCAAGTTCCAAGAAAAATTGCTTTACGAATAATTTGTCACTATTGTTCTAGCAAGAGAATATTAAGCCAGTAATTCTCGTGGAAATACTTTCAAGGATTATGTGATACCCAATGGAATAATAAAAATATAAATAGATAAATTCAAGATTGTAAAAACCAACAGAAAAGTGACTTTTTTGTAAAGAATATAAGAAAGAAGAACATATTAACATTATTAAACACTCACTGAAACTGGCTGTACTGTGTGTAACACTGAACATAAAGCTGCTTTCACTTTCAAAGTTATATGTATGGATCAGACAAAATGACTAGAATATAGTCAGAAAATATTAAAAATGGCATTGAAGGCTCTTATTTAGTTTTCTTTGGAATATCAAATTTGTTTTAAGTAAAAAGAAGTTGATTAGCAGTTTCAGCCAGCTCTTATAATTTTAGAATATTTCGTCTCACAAAAATGGGCTAGAGTAAAAAGTTTATTCAAAATGAGTTTTATATAAAATTTATACAAAAACCAGGAGAATTAGTGGCTTTATATACTCTTGCTGGAACAATAAATAGTGAAAAATAATTTGTACTGTATATAAGTGGAGTGTACATCTGTGCTTTGTACAGAAACAGTTAACATTTGGAAATGAGTCACAAATATATATATAGAAAACACTTGAGGCTATCTTTTTTAGTATGAGTTTTCAAAATATTTACATTTTTAGTAATCCTTTGGCTTTCTTGAAGTGAGATTCACCTGCAAATTCAAGATTCACTTGCAGATATACTAAAAGCAATTTCCAACTGATTTATGAACCTGAGAAAATTGCCCTTCAAAAATAAAAAAAATCCAATGTATTATTGCTGCCTCAGGCATAGTTTTCCTTAGTAAGTGTTGTTTTCTCATTCCCTTGTTCCATCTTTCTATTTTGATTAATCTAAAGAATTGGAATTGAAGTACATAAAATATCTAATTCTGTATGTGTCCTCACTAAATTTCACTTAGATCACTAACTTTTCAAAAGCCTGAGCTAAGCCATCCTAGAAGAACACTGTTCACCAGCTCTGCATGGTCATTATTAATGCAATATTGCCCCATCCACACTACCCTTGCTCTGTGTCCCTTTTCACTTTTAAGGTATCATTTGCAAGTTACCTGAAGCGATTTTATTTCTTGACCTCATGCTGGTATCTAATTACCCTTTCCGCTTAACATTGTTTCAGGCTCTTCGTGTCCTCATTTACTACCTCATAACTGTTCCTTCCCTCCAGGATAAAGTAGATCCAAGGGTAGAATACTTTTTCCTTGCAAATCATTGTGTACATAGATTTTTAAAACAGTAGACTGTTTCTTTTTGGGAGCACAGTGTACCTGAAGTGTCTTTGGCTTTCTCTTGAGCTTACTGTTATGGTTTTACTTCTATTTCCATGATCCTTGCATTTTTTCCTCTCACTTATGAACATGTAACAATTAGGTTACATGTTGTTATGTGTACATTACTGAATTACTTCAGCTTAATAATAGTGTTTTAGAGAATAAAATATATCTTCAAAGTGTTTTGATAAATTGAACAAATTGATAAGATGAGTATTTTTATTTTATAAGTTTGGTGTAGGATGTGCTATCAATTTAATAATCCTGCGTAAGTGAATAATGATTTTTGTTTGACCTTTTTGCAGAATGGAGTAGTTCTTGTTCATTGTAATGCAGGAGTTTCCAGGGCTGCTGCCATTGTAATAGGCTTCTTGATGAATTCAGAAGACATCTCCTTTACCAGTGCTTTTTCTTTGGTGAAAAATGCAAGGCCTTCCATATGTCCAAATGCTGGTTTCATGGAACAGCTTCGTACATATCAAGGTGGCAAAGAAAGCAATACATGTGACAAAATGTAGGTATTGGAGGGGCACAGCATGAGTTATATTCTAGCAGATGATAGGAAATTGATTTCTGAATTGGCTTCTACAGCCACATTTCCCTTATTTTTGAGAGTAGCTAGTGGAAATGTTCTTTGCTCTTGCCTTTTTCAAGTGGAAATGGAAGTCATTTGTCCTTAGCTAGTGTATAAATAGATTTTGAAATTATATTTTCTTTGTTGTTATAATATGTGATTAAGTACTTCTTTGATTTACCAGTAGAAAAATAACAGTGTATTATCAGTAATTGATTTCTGTAGATGAAAATGTTTTGAATTTAGTATCTATATTAGGGCATGAAAAGATTAAATTAGGTCATAACGACTTACATTCTTTTTCTATTCCAGTAACTATTAAAGCTTGAAGCATTACTAGACCTAATATTTCAAAGGAAGATAATTTTTTTCTAAAGAATTTAAGACTAAAATTTAATACCTTTAAACTTCTAAAGAGGTAATTAAAATCCGAAGGTTGACATAATGGTTATATAGTGTTCCTAGTGGTAACAGTATTGATGGAATTTTTATGTCCATTTCTGAAAATGTATCTACTTTACATTTTGACTTTTTAACTTAATTCTATTGCTTATATTTTTTTATTAAAAAAATTCTGAATAGGTGTTTTCTCTTAAATTATTGTGAGCTTGTGATTCTTGCAGTCAGGTGATCTCGTTTCTAGCATTGTGTGCTTTTAAACCTGCCCCCCCTAGCTATTTCTATTTTTGGGTCCCATGTCATAAATTTTTGGTCTCCTTGGATATGTTGGAAATGTTTTAGACTGAAAGATCTTTTTTAGATGTGATTTGTTTTCTAATTTGGTATTCTACCAGAAGGCATAATTTTGAGGAAAAGAGATATGATTTTGTAAGACATTTTAAATATTGTTAGAGAGATTAAAATCATTGTGATTTTATCTCGGCCATCTCTGAATGGTGGATTTTTTTCTACTTAGCCTTCAGATTGGTAATACTCTGTACATTGAGTTCTGTCTATGTGTGTGTATAAATTTACTTAAACATGCTTATTGTTATCCAAAATAAAATGTACTTAAAATTAATATAGTAATTAAAATGGAGCTTTAATTAAACTTTGAAGTAATCTTTCATGATTTAGAAAATAGTGCCATCTATTTCATTAAAATCCTCAATGCTTCTTAAATATACATTATAGAGAACAAAAATATTCCCATGCAAAGTTGGAAAGTGCATATTAACTGTATTTGTGCATTTGAGTAAGCAGGTCTCTTATGTTGTCTTAAGTAAAAATGTAGAAGTGATAGATGAAAATTATGTTTCAAAATTATTATTTATAGCCTGACAAGATGCCATCACATGCAAAGCTATGAACTTCACTTCCATTGAGAAGCAGCATAAATACAATCAGCCTACAGTTAGTTGCTTGCAGCTAATCAAGGCAGACAGCATGCCCTTGGATATGTGACTGATATATAATGTTGTCTTTATGATCAATACTGCTAAGAATTTACTTCAGCCTTATATTCACTTGAAATCATTTATTTAAGTATATTTTCTTTTTCTTGGTATTGTTTAGTTTTCAGTCATAAGTATTGTGACATGAATTAAATATTCATCATGGATAGTATATTAATTACCTCTGACAGTTTGTATGCTTAATTGCTGCCTGTAGAGGTCCGGTTATGGTACAAGCATACATCTTCAGTATCTATAGAAATGCTTTAAATATCAATTTTGTTTTTTCTTAAGTGATAGTAGTGTGCTGTATCTAAAATAGATTAATGAATATAATTTAATTCAATCTTTTAAATTAGAGGTAGTATGTAAGATAATGGTGGGTCCTATATATAATATGTTTATTGTGTTTTTCAGGGATGTATCACTCTGTCACACCTAGTTATTTATTTATTTATTTATTTATTTTTAATTAAAAAGTTTATTTTTACATCATTTTGCACATTTTTTTT
>NW_004567103.1:37099633-37120460 GCF_000260355.1 Condylura cristata | reverse complement strand
CCATGTTTTTCCAATTGTAAATAAAGCAGCAATAAACATGGGGGTACAAGTATCTTTTTCAATCAGTGTTTTTGTGTCTTTTGGGTAGATACCTCACACCTAGTTATTTTTTTACAAGAACTTTATCATATGATCCTCAGTCTATAATAATTATAGATGTGTAATTATAAATTAATAATTTGTATACAAAAATGTAGGTTTTATTTTAGGTGGAGACAACTTATTTCAAACGATTTTTGACTCTAATTGTGTGTAGATATTTCCACGATTTTTTTAAATGGGGGAAGAAATAAAAATACCATTTGTTTTTAAACATTACAAAGGATAGAACATTCTGAGTGATCTGAAAAAGAAGAGCAGATCAAGGTAATGGAATATATAGGATAAAAGTCTATTTTTTAAAATATTTTATTTATTAATGCATACAAGAACTGTGGCACAGGCCAGAGATTCAGGGGCCATCAGAGAATTCACCAGAGGCAGAGTGGGGAGCAGAACAGGCAAATTGACTGAAGTACACTGCTGAGGGGAGCAGTGGGCCAGTCAGCAGAGATCTGTGGGTGAGCTCCCTGGTGGGAAATTGAACTTGCATTGAAGTGGCCACTGCCAGCTTAGCAGTGCTGAGTTCCAGTTGCTGCACCACCAGGGAGGGCCCTAAAAGTCTGTTTCTTTGAAATAAATATTTTTAAAATGTTTGACTATTTCATGTATTTTTAATACAGTTTTGTGTTATATACAATGATCCTTAATTAATTTGAATTGAAAACCCAAGACTTACTTAGATTTCAAGAAAACCAAGGAAATATTTTTCTTAAATTCTATTTGGGCAAAATTTAAACTATTATACTAAAAGATTTCAGAATTTAAGAAAAAAGGAATATAGAATTTAATATTTTTATTGTAAAATTTTAGTTTTGCTTTTCTTCATTTCTATTAAAACGTGACTGAACTGTATAAATATAACACTTGGAAAAATTTTTTGCATGTAATCTGAGAAATCTACTTTGATTCTCATTGATAATCTCAGTGGTGGTGGAGGAATCTTCTGAACTGAGCAACATGATTATTAGTAATTCAAATGGTTCAAGTGTATTTAGAAAGTAACCCTCAAAGGTAACTTCTCCAAATATTCTTGAATATAAAGTATAATTCAGTGTTGCTTTATAACCTCACCCAGTGAGTTAGCTCAATTTACTATTATCTTTTTATGCAAAACCACACTATATTTAAAAATAACAGAAATGTAGCACAATGAATTGTCTGGTTATGCCAGCTTACTGTAAATAGTTGACTCTTTCCCAAAAGGATCTGAACATATTTATTTTAGTTATCCTATCGTTTAAGAATTTAGGCCAGATGATTTTATTTATTTACTGTTAAATAAATCTGTGAATATGATACAAAATTATATATCTTAGAATATAAATTAGTCCAAGGCTTATGGAGATTTGTTTATCTATCTCAGGAAATGGAAATCTAAAGATCATATAATTGGCATTAGTGTGGGTAAATTGGCAGTGAATATTCATTAGAGATTCCCAGTACTTAAATCAAGAGAAGTTGCTGAATTGTTCTTAGATTAAATTATTGAATATTTGGCCCTCCCTGGTGGCGCAGCGGGTTAAAGCACAGCACTGAGAATCTAAAGCCGCTTCCGCATGAGTTCGATTCCCGCCTGCCCCGGAGGTGACCACATGGCGTGGCAGACCTCTCCTGACCCGCCCGCTGCTCCCCTCAGCAGTGTACTTCATCGAGCTGCCTGTTCTGCTCCCCACTCTGTCTCTGGTGAATCCTCTCACCCTCCGCATCTCTGGCCTGTACCCCAGTTCTGTATGAATAAATAATAAATAAATCTTTAAAAAATTATTGAATATTTTAGCTATAAAACACTGAAATGATTTGGACATATTCTGACATGCACCCTTAATGTTCTCACATCATTGTTTGTCTGATATACTCCACACTTTATCTCAGTGTGGTTTGTTTCAGCCATACTGGTTTCCTTCCTATTCCATGAAACACAAAATCAGACTCCAATTCATCATTTATTGTTCTTCTACCCAGAACACTTTTCCCTGAGAAACATCAGATCTTTGCTCAAATGTTATTTTAGAGCATACAGGACTGTGGTGATGGCACATGGGTGAATTGGTGGTGGGAATTCCAAAGGGGTTACAACTGAGATGAAAAAATGTACAAAATGAAGAATAATGTAAAAAATTCGTTTATAAAAAAAGTCAAAAAAAAAAAGGTTATCTTCTTAGTAGAGTCTGACCTAGTCTCCTAATTTAAAATCATCTCCATCTTTAACACTAATCTTCCTTTTCTCCATAGACCTAATTATTACCAACATCCTATATATTTTACTACTTATTTAGTTTTTTTTTCCCATTTAAACTTGATTTACCCATAAAGGCAGAAATCTTTACTACGTTGTTTATCTATTTGATTGTGTATCCCATATAAGCAATTTGCTTTTTGCATGGAAGGGAAAAATGGATACAAGCTGTTGTTGTACCATAATAGTTTCCACTGAAGATCACAGTTCAAACTCTTGGAAATGACTCAATATATACATCTGAAACCATTATGATGGTCGATGAAGGTAGTTGCATATTCTAACAGTTTAGAGTGATAGGCCTCAAACAGGACCTTTGTAGCACACTAAGCAGCAGCAAATATGAATGTACATTTCTTAATTTTAAACTTTCTACTAAGATTATTTAGAATTAAAAAGATGATCAAATAACCAGCAAGAGTATTCAGTAGATGATATTTTGCTTTCACTCAAGATACAAAAAACAATAATTTGTCTGCCAATTATTAGTTATTGTCTGTCAGTTCCAAATCCACTCTTTTTTAAAAGATTTATTTATTTATGCATACAAGAACTGGGGTACAAGCCAAAGGGGTGAGGGGTGAGAGGATTCACCAGAGACAGAGTGGGGAGCAGAACAGGAAGATTGATTGAAATATACTGCTGAGGGGAGCAGAGGGCAGGTCAAGAGGTCTGCCATGCCACGTGGGTCACGTCCCTGGCTGGATGGGAATCGAACTCGTGCTGCAGTGGCAGCAGACCACCTCATAGTGCTGTGCTTTAACCCGTTGCACCACCAGGGAGGGCCCCAAATACACTTTTCTGCAAAAGAAGAGATGAACCATTGACATACTTTTCCTTTGATGACCAGTGTAATGTTGAGCTTTGTCAGTAGAAGGCATGATGTTAGGAACCTTTCAGGAAGAAGGGGCTTCTCTCCTGGGTTCTGGTGTGCTTTATAGACAGCTTTCTGCAGTCCAGATGGCTTCCCAGGAGTCAGGCTGCTATAGCGCACACAGCTTCTCTATGTCTGGTCCTCTTTGCCTTGCCTCTGTAGCCCCAAGCAGCCAGCAGCTCTCCTGGGAGTGATTTTATAGCAGAGTGATTATGGTAAGACAGCTTTGTCAACAGCTTTGACTGGCATCCTAGGGGGTAGATTACCAGCAAGTTCACTATCACAGAGATATCTCTGCCATCCAGTGAGTCCAGGCTTTTACAAAATCCAGTTTCAACCCTGAACTCTTTTTACCAGGGGTGGTGGCTGTTGTTTATATCTACTATTCCTATTGTTTACCCTTCTCTTGACTTTCTTTTTTTCCTAACCAATCCCTCACTACTACAATCCTATGTTAGTTAATAAATCTTAACCTTACATATTTCCTCCTCAAATTATTGTATGGTTTACCATTCTTGAGTGGGCCCAAACTGATTTAGCCTATAATTTCTAGTCATTTATTTTAGTAATTGTCCTTGAGGAGTTATTTCTAGCAGCAGATCAAGCTATATTAACAATCGTGCAGATTATAATACAAATTTAAGTGGCAATTAATGTAGAAATATTTTTGAGTGTCTAATAGAGTCAATATAAACACTACTCAAAATGAAATATGCACAATGATTGGATTTTGTTAATGACTACAGCATTTATCAAAGTTAAAAAGCATACAAGTAGTGCAATTTCCTTTTGCTCTTAGATTTTTTTACCCACACCTTCCATTTGTATGTCATTCCAGCAGGAGAGGAAATCTGCTCCACTGCTTACACTCTAGTTCCCTCACCTCTCTTTCCATAGTTCATTTCTTCTATTAAATTTGTAAATTTAGGGCCCTCCCTGGTGGCACAGCTGGTTAAAGCAAGCACTGCAAAACTGGCCCTGGCCACTTTGTGAGAGTTCCTCTGTCAGCTGCTCTGCTCAGCAGAGTACTTAGTCAGTCTGCTTGTTCTGCTCCCTACTGTCTCTGGTGAATCTTACCGCCTCTGCACCTCTTACCTATACTTCAGTTCTGTATGCATGAAAACAACAACCTTTAAAAAAAATTGTAAATTTATTAAATAATGGTTGTAATGCAGCTTCATGAACTGTAAGGGGCAAATGAAAACCGAATATATCACACCACTAGGGATTTATGTATACATAGCTTTTAAAGAAGCAAATGCATTCTTTTTCTGAAATAAGAGCCTGAGTTCTGAAATTAAATTGTTTTACTTTAAATTTCTTCTCTTACTGCTTACTTTGGCATGTTAGCTTCTCTGAACCTCTTCATCCATTTTTTAAAAGATTGAGTCTTTTAGAGCAGTGCCTAGAACATAGTTTTCAATAAATTTTAGTTACTATTAGTGCAATAGTAAAAGTACAGCAGTTTCTAAGCTTGGATTATGCTGGCAGCCTCATCTGATAAACCCTATTCCTTAGAAATGACTAATGCCTATGTAAATATTCACGAGCATAGAAAATCAAGGAACAATGTCACCAATGAATTTTGAACAAATTCTGAAAGGTAGTGTGTGAAATTAGGGGCAAAAGAAGTAACGATTTGAATTGGGTATATTGAGGACCTCTCTGAAAGTAGAATCATTCCAAGATTAAACTCTGACTATGGATGGGTATTGTCTGGAACAGAGTGGCTGTGTATGGAGCATGGGAAGGTGGTGAGATGGGCATTTGGCCAGCATTTAACTGGTGTTGAGGAAATAGAGCAGTGGAGCCCTTAAGCTACCTATTAAAACAGGCATATGGTACCTTTTGCGGCAACATGGAGTTGGAAAAGATCATGCTTAGTGAAATAAGCCAGAAAGAAAAGGAAAAATACTGGATGGTTTCACTCATAGCAGGAGTATAACGGTCCAGGAGAGAAAATAATAATAATAACGAACAGCTATATACCAGAGAAATTTTGTGGGGGTGTAGCGGGGAATGGGATCAAGAACAGCGGGGGGAGGGAAATGCTGGACTATGGTGATGGCACATGGGTGATTTGGTGATGGGAAGCCCACGAGGATTACAACTGAGATAAAAAAATACAAAAGGATGTAATAATAAACTATTATATTATTTTTTAAAAATCCTACTTCTATATAACTTCTCTAATACTAATAACTCACTCTAAAAACAAACCAGGCATATGGGCACTTTGATTAGTGAGGCAGACAGCAACTGAGAAATAAGGAGTATTCCTCCCACCCCCACCATTGAAAAGACAAGCTCTCAGTTGCCCCTGAAGGCAGTTAGGATCATCTATTTGTGTGGTTTTCATGCAACCATAGACAATTAGATCTGAGGCAAAGTGGAATATAGGATAGATGTATGTATATGTCTGTGTATGTGAAGTATTACTTACCTTGTTCTCACCACTAATGTTTCTAAAAGAAAACTCAAAAGTTTATTCTTTTTCAGAAGCCTTCTTGCATTATTTGCAGTCTCATATTGTACTTGTGATTAACTGTAAACTGTTCCTCCCAACCCTGCCCCCCCCATCTCCACATTGTATACTTTGGAAGGAAATTTTTTGAAGGGAGAGCAAAGGGCTCAAAACCAAGGAATGTAGCTAGCCTTAGCAATTAGATAAGCAAGGATTCTTTCCTGCAGCTTCCCAGAAGGAACCAGTCTTGTCAACACTTTGATTTTAGCCTCTGAAGTCTCTTTGGATTTCTGACCTCCAAACTATAAAAGATGTATAATGTTAGGCAGACAAATTTATGATAATTCACTATTACCTCGTCTGAACTTGATTGTATCTGCAAAGATACATATTTCCAAATATGATCACATTCATACGTACTAGAGGTTAGGACTTGAATGTATCTTTTTTAAAGATTTATTTATGATACAAGAATTTGGATATAGGCCAGAGGTGTGGGTATGTGAAAGGATTCACCAGAGACAGTGTAGAGAGCAGAACAGGCAGATCTATTGAAATACATATTGAAATACACTGCTGAGAGGAGCAGCAGGGGAGTCAGTGGAGGTCTGCGGCACCAAGTGGGACAGCTCCCTGGCCAAGGATCTAACTGGAGATAGCTTGATAGTTCTGTCTTTAACCCTTGTGCCTCAGAGAGACCCCCTTGAATGTATCTTTTGGGGGAAAACAATTCAACCCATACACCTGTTAAAAAAAGTCAATTCACAATCATAAATGATTTTATTAGGGATAGAAAAGGGCTCTCCACACTCCTCCAGAGGAGAACACTTGCATTTCAGGAATCCCATAGCTCCCAGAAGAATCTTTTAATGACTTGAAAAGCCGGAGGGAGGGATATTTCCAAATAATCTGGAATTGGTAGGAGTGATGGCAGCAAGGTATGCTTAATTAAGAGGGACCTTTCCTCATCCAGATGGTAAAAAATCTTAAAACCTCTACTGCTAATTGCTCAGTGCAGCTCTCCTGCTATTCTGAGACTACCTCACTGACTCTGCCAGTGTTCTGTCCTATGGTTTCCTAATAAACTTTGTTACTGGCTTCATTCTTGAGCTGCATGAAATTCTTTTCTCAAAACCAAGAATCTCGGGGACTTGCCGTTTTATGCTGGTATTACAAATTTAAATTACCAAATTTTTGCTGGATTAGGAATTTCAGGAAATCTGGGAGGAAATGGAGGGAGGCTAAGTGTGTATTTTAACCATGAGTTTGGTATGTGTCAGGGAACATCCTAGAATTCATACATGTACATGTCACCTTTATAAACTTAGCAAGTGAGCAAAACTAAGTAACACACTTTTATACACACATGCATTATATATGGTGGGGAGAAATATCGGGGTGAAGTTGGAGGTGCAGAGGTGAAAGAATTCGCCAGAGACAGGAGTGGAGAACAGAAAAGGTAGGTTTATTGAGATATACTGCAAGAGAGCAGGAAGTGAGATGGGCAAGGTCTGTGCACCAAGAAGAATTTAAGCCTTTCTTTTATTGCTTTTATCTGCTGGGATGTCTGACTTTGGGCATTTACCTTTGACACAATGTGTCCTGGCCCTGCTTCCCTGGTAGTGGTCAAAGGTGAGCTGTCTTATGGCCCGGTCCCCACAGTAACCCATGAATTCCAGTTATTTTCTCAAGCTTCCCCTACTTGCCTGCTTGGCAAGGAATAGGGGCTTTGTATTTAACCATAAAGAATATAGTGTTACCAATATTTGAGTATGCTCTAGAGAAAAGCAGTAAGGTGAAGGAAGAAGACAGCGATCGGATATGGAGGAGTACGCATGGTTATGCTGTGTCACGGGCTTACGATTTTTGTTGTTAAACTCCATTACTTAATATCTTTTGTGGTGTTGGTATGTAATAAAACAGCAAGTATGACTTATGCTTTCATGTGAAATTGTGCACATATGAGACAAATTTTTAAAAAATGGCATAGAGGGGCCCTCCCTGGTGGCGCAGCGGGTTAAAGCACAGCACTAAGAAGCTAAAGCCACTTCCGCATGAGTTCAATTCCCGCCTGCCCCGGAGGAGACCACATGGCGAGGCAGACCTCTCCTGACCCGCCCGCTGCTCCCCTCAGCAGTGTACTTCGTCGATCTGCCTGTTCTGCTCCCCACTCTGTCTCTGGTGAAGCCTCTCGCCGCCCCTGAACCTCTGGCCTGTACCCCAGTTCTGTATGAATAAATAAATCTTAAAAAAAAAAAATGGCATAGAGAATGTAGAACATATGCTTTAATAACGGGGGCTTTAAGCAGTTCAGAGCTGCACCAAACTTTTGTATGCAAACCAGCTACATACAAACTTTTCCAAGTGTTTTTTGGAAAAGCTGATAGGGAAAGTCACGCTAATTATGAACCAGTGAGTAAAAGCCCTTGTGTTTCCACCAAACTCGAGTACTAACAAATCAGAAGACTCATGGGCTAAGCAAAAGCATTCCCCGAACTATAGTTTCCACGAAAGAGCTTTCACTTTCCCAGCGAAATCCTAGTGGGAGATGTTGAACCTTCGCGGCTACATTTGCCCTATTCAAAGATGGCGGTGCTGGCGCCCAGAACATAAGTGTAGCGCATGCCCGGAAGTTACGCAAGACGGTAAGTTAGCGCGCCCCTACCCGTGGGGAGAGTTTCCGCCATTTTTGAAAATTGGGACGGTCCGGGGCTAAGTGGAGTGGCCGCCGCGATGGCAGCCTTTGCTGTAGAACCCCAGGCGCCCACTTTAGGTGAGTGAAAAACTTCTTTCCTCGCTGGCACTGCGATCCCCACCCTTGGTTTAGAAGCAGACAATACTGGCAAGCCGGAGTCAATCAGACACTCTTTGTGCTGGTTTCAGTCGCGGAGGGGTCGCCCCCAAGTTTCCAGTCTGTCTCCGGGTTGAGGCTTCGCCACCCTGCTGTGGTCTATGTGACCTCTGAACACCTGGGCTCTGTGAGGGGTTAGGAAATGGCTGTTGGGTGGGGAGTTTTGTGTCCTCAGCGGCGTCTCCTAGACTCACCCGTGCTACCTGAGACGGTGCCAAGGTCCCAGGAACTCTTGGTCCCTGAGTCCCGGGCCGCGTCGGGTGGAGGGCATTTACCCCGCACACTTGGGTGGGCGTGGTGAAGGTGGACTGCTCTTTGGTGACTTAAGCTTTTAGCTTCTGTTTGATTCCATCCCTCTCCCGAGCTTTGCAGAAGGAATGCTATTAATGGAAACTTGAATCGCAACACTTAACTAGCCAGGTGATAGCTGCCTTTGAGATACTACTGGCTTTACTAGGAAGCTAGAAGTTTTTATGATTTCCCCCCGCCTTTATCTTGGAAAGTGACTGAGTTTTATAGGAGGTCGTTTCCTCTTGTCAAACTGTGAATTAAAAAAAAAAATCATTCTCATTATTTATTGGGCAGGTTTGCTTAAATGTGCTGTTGGGAAAAAATGACCAATGTAACAGTATGTCAGAGTCCTTTTATTTTTTTATTATAGAATTTATTTATATATAATTTTCCTTTTGTCTGCTGAGTTTGGGACTTAGAAAAAGCGTTGGAAATGTTAGAACAAAAAATATGTAGTCTCTGCGTTAAAAACCGAAGTTACGGGCCCTTCCTAATGGCGCAGTGTGTTAAAGCACTCTAAAGCCACTTCAGCATGAGTTCGATCCCCACCCAGACGTTATCCACAGGGACAGACAGACCTCTTCTGACCCACCGGCTGCTTCCCTCAGCAGTGTACTAGTCAGTCTGCCTGTTCTACTCCTCACTCTGTCTTGAGTGAAGCCTCTCACTCTGTCGAGTGTAGCCTCTCACCGCCCCACACCTCTGGCCTGTACTCCAGTTCTGTATGCATAAATAAATAACTCTTTAAAAAAACAAACAACAACAACAAAAAAACGAAGTTACAATTTTTTGAGTTTGGAAAAGAGACCAAGTATAAAATACATCTGCAGAATGAAGTTTACTTCTTTTTAGATTTGAAGGATAAGTTTATTTTGAAAAAAGAGTAACTTAAGCTGTTACAGTATCAGTCGACAAACGAAATGCAGAATGTGGGTGCATATACTTTAATTCCATTTATGTGCATATGCTGGTGTGGGTATTAATATTTATTAAATATTAGAGATAGAAAAGTTTTATTTCCAGTTCCAAAGTATTCTATTTAACATAAACATTTTGGAATGCATTTCTTGGGGGTCATTGCCAGGTCAGAAATCTTGATACTAACCGATATTATTAAAAGTTCACAAAAAAAAAAAAAGTTCACACTTTGCAGCTTTTCCTGGTGAGAAACTAAACCCAGCACCTAATGGTATGTTATTCACCTAATGGTATGAACTGGTTGTTCAACAATACCAACTGAGTGAGACACAGTTCTTAAGTACTTTGGAAGTACTTATGTTGTGAAATGGTATTTACAATTTTAAGATCCATTGGTATAGCTCTCTTAAGTGAAGTTTAGTCCTGAAGGGTAGTTAGTGACAGTCCGTATTAAGAGCTCTGTGTCCCCCCTTCCCACTGACAATTGCTACTGAGCACACTACAGATGTGTGCTCAGGACTTTTCTTGAGTTACTACATACATACCGTACTTTTTCGTATGGGAGAGTGTACATAGTTGATCGTGCCTAAAACTTTATATTTATTATTATGAGTTTCTAAATAGTACAGAATATACTTTTGATTTTATACATGTTTGTTGGAAGTAATAGTACCACAGTACCTAGGACTTTAAAATAATTACAGTCAACATATTGTTTCAGTATTTGCTGTATTCTTTCCCAGAATTGCTTTTTCTTTTCTTTTTGTACTTGTTTCATTAATATCTAGGGCTTAGTGTAGGGAAGTTAAAGGAAAAATAGTTGATGGCCTGTGGATAACAAGAAACTTTTAAGGCTGCTTAAAGTTAAGAATAAAGATAGTGGAAATAACAAATGCTTGACCTTTCTGAGTGCCATGAGTCACATTGTCAATATGTTTCTTAGTTAGGATGCCAATAATACTCTTCTTTTATGCTCTAGTGTGTGCTTACATTTTTATAAAAATAAATGACTTTCAACTTTTTTGTGTGTGGGAAATAAAGTGAGACATACGGCAAGCTAGGCAAATCCTTCTGGTTGATTGACTAGGACTTGGTGTAAATAACTAGTGTATCCTGTTCTTTTCAGTTGTTAGAGTAAAAGCTGACCCAGAAATAGAAAGAATACTGCTTATATTAGGGATTTTTTTTTACATATTGCAAAAAAATCTTAATTGCAAAGTATTGATTCTTAAGCTTGTGAAAATTGTAAACAAAAACAACCATTGAAGATCAACATTGTACAAAATAATTTTACTTATTTCTTGAAACATTTTTTGTTTTTTAAATTAATTCAACTATAATTCATTAATCTATGATCGTTTCAGTTATAGTCTCACAATTATGTTAGCTACATGCCTCTTTTCATTAGATATAACATTAAAATTCTTTATTTTTTAATTCATTTAGGATCTGAGCCAATGTTGCTGGGTTCTCCTACATCTCCCAAGCCAGGGGTTAATGCCCAATTTTTACCTGGATTTTTAATGGGGGATTTGCCAGCCCCAGTGACTCCACAACCCCGATCAATTAGTGGCCCTTCAGTGGGAGTAATGGAAATGAGATCACCTTTACTTGCAGGTAAGTAGTTGATTAAAATAGTTTCATAGTGGTATTAGTACATGTACTAGAATTTTAAAGTGAATAATGCTGCAGCATTTGCCCTCATTTGCACGTTTATTAATTTAAAAACCAAATAGTACCTCTACATTTTTTATTTTTAAGACTTGGAAAAAAGATGTAAACAATTATAATTACAATAATTAAGCAATTATAATTCCAAAAGCCACTTATTAAAATGTGTACTATGAGTGTATACCTTATATATTTTGGATATTAACCTGTTATCAGATATGACTTGGAAATATTTTCTCCCACTCCCTAAGTTGCTTTCTTCGTTTTATTGAGGGTGCCTTTGCTGTATAGAAGTTTAGTTTGATGTAGTCACACTTATTGCCTTTGTTTTTTGGGAACACATGTTCCCTAAAAGCTAAAGTTTCTATTTTCTTGTTCTTGGAACTTTTATTCAAAATATAGTGTATGCGTTACTTAAGTAGTATGTATTGGGAACTTGTTAGAAATTAATTATCTCAGATTCTACCCACATATTCTAAATCAGAATCTGAATTTTAGCAAGATTCTTAGGTGAGTTTGAGTAGCTCTAAGAAAGAAAAATATAGTTAACATTTTAAAAATATAAATAAAACATTACCAGAGTGATGACAGATTTCTTTTTTCACCTTATTACATTTCTGGTACATTATAGGTGGGTCACCACCACAACCAGTTGTACCAGCTCATAAAGATAAAAGTGGAGCTCCACCAGTTAGAAGTATATATGATGATATTTCCAGCCCAGGACTTGGATCAACACCTTTAACTTCAAGAAGACAGGTAATGTACATGTCCTCATTCATGATCCACAATGAGTAATTTTTTTTTTTTAAAGATTATTTATTCATACAGAACTGGGGTACAGACCAGAGATGTGGAGGGTGAGAGAATTCACCAGGGACGAGTGGGGAGCAGAACAGGCAGATCGACGAAGTACACTGCTGAGGGGAGCAGCGGGCAGGTCAGGAGAGGTCTGCCACGCCTTGTGGTCACCTCTGGGACAGGCAGGGATCGAACTCATGTGGAAGTGGCTTAAGCTTCTTAGTGCAGTGCTTTAACCAGCTGCGCCACCAGGGAGGGCCAGAGTAGTATGTTTTTATGTGTTTATATAGTGGGTGGTCAGTTAATTTGAAATATTTTCCTGAGGTATTTTAGTGTAACTGTGTTGTATACACTAAGCATTCAGGACATTTATCATAGAACCTACTTAAATTGTGTTTATTGTGGAATGTACTTAGAAATGTGTTAGAACTAGGCCCTCCCTGGTGGCACAACTGGTTAGGGTGCAGCACTGCATGTTAGCCACAGCCACTTCAGCTCAAGTTCAATCCCTGGCCCTGGAAGTGACACAGATGGTACAGCAGATCTCTCCTATCTAGCCTGCTGTGTACTCAGCAGTGTACTTTGTCAGTCAGCCTGTTCTACTCCCCATTCTGACTCTGGTGAATCCTCTCACTGCCCCTGCACCTCTGGCCTGTACCCCAGTTCTGTATGCATAAATAAAATAAATCTTTAATAATTAAAAAAAAAAGATTTGAGAGAATTTGGTTTTTTTTTTTATAGATAATTCTGTGGTTTTTATAGGTATGCCTTTATGTCTGTGGCTTCAACCTACTTAATTTTTATGCAGAAAGTATGGTTTACATCATTAAAACCACTTAAAAAGTTCAAAGTTTTACATAATTTTCTTAAGAAATGAAGATTTAGAGCTTTCCAGGTACAGGGCACGTGGTAATGATTTGAGATCTTTATTGTAGCAGTGACTTTATACTATAGCACTAGTATCATTTTAGAATTTTTTTTTATTTCTTTAAAAAATTTTTTAAAAATTTATCTATGCATACAGAACTGGGGTGCAGGCAAGAGGGGCAGGGGCAGTGAGAGGATCCACAGAGACAGAGCGGGGAGCAGATCAGGCATTGAAGTACGCTGCTGAGGGGAGCAGTGGGTGGGTCAGGAGAAGTTTGCCGTGCCATGTGGGTCACTTCCGGGGCTGGGGATTGAAAAACACACTGAGGCAGCAGTGGCTACCTTGCAGTGCTGCGCTTTAACCTCCTGTACGATCAGGGAGGGTCTGTTTTCTAATTTCAATTACTAAAATCTCTGTCTCCTACTTTTTTATGACTTAAAGATTTAGTATATTGTTGGTGTTAAGTGTTCTGATGGTATTACTCAGTTTTAGATTATGCAAGGTTCAGATTCTTTGTTTTGATGGAGCTGATAGTGACAGAAGCATATCTCATGCGTAAGAGGTACCTATTGTGTACAGGCTCTGATCTTACAACTTTTCATATTTTATTTAATCCTTTAAATCTGAAGTAACTATTATGAGCCACATTTTATCATTGAGGAAACAGACACAGAAAGCTTAAGTAATTGTCAAGTCTGCTAATAGTCTATAGCAGAGACAGGCTTCAGACTCATGCATTTTTATATTTAGAGCCAGTGTTTGTAATAACCATACTGTGCTAATACTACTATGATAACTCATGATTGTCATATGAAAGGTAGAAAGCATTTTTCTTTTAGTTTGGAAGTATAGTAGCTTGTATAGTCACAGATGTTCTCTATCACTATTGTGTGTAATAGGACATATAAAAGGATATCAGTTAAGTTCTTAAGTTCTTTGTTTAAAAGACATTTCTGTTGGAGAAATGTTTGATTCCCTTCCTTAAATGAAATTAAGCATAGTTGTTAGTAACCATAAGAACATTAGAAAGCATCTTTCAGTGAATTTTGACCATTATAGACTTAATATGCATGAAATGCTAGCTTACTTATGAAGCATAGCAAAGTTAATTCATTCTTAATTCATTTCATTAAGCAGATTATATATAGTAGCCTCATATTAACTAAAGGGCTTACATTCCAAGACCTACAGGTATATCTGAAGTGGATAGTCTCAGATCCTAAATGTACAAGTTTTTTTCTTACACATACATACGTACCTATGATTAAGTTTAATTCTTGTCTGGGATATTCTTCTAAAAGCTGATAAATAAGTCTAGTGTTTAATTTGCTAAGAGAACTACCAGCTTATAAAATTAATGCTGGTTTTCCGTTTCTGGTGATAACATGAATGGAAAAGTAGATTATAGTTACTGGTATATTCAAAATGTTCCAAAAGTCTTATGGGTCACAATTTAGAGAGAATGTTTTGACTTGAAAGTTGGTAAGACCATTATTATTAGATTAAAACCAAATTAATTTTATTCCCTGAGACCTTGCTTGGCCTTTTTCTGATCATGAAAGAAATTGGGATTAAGCATTGAACAATACATCTTGTATCTATGCTGATAATGATCTCAACATTTGGTTCTGGTTGTTAAAAAGTAGCTAGATTTTAGATTCCTTAGTTTATCAGAATCTGTTAAAAAAAAGGAAAACCCGGGCTCTCCCTGGTGGCAGAACGCATTAAAGCCTTATGAAGCTCTCCGAAGCCACTGCAGCATGAGTTCGATCCCCGGCCAGGGAGCTGACCCACACGACGTGGCAGACCTTTTCTCACCCTCTCACTGCTCCCCTCAGCAGTGTACTTTGTCATTCTACTTGTTTTGCTCCCCACTTTGTCTCTGGTGAATCCTCTCACGCCACATCTCTGGCCTGTACTTGAGTTCTATCTAAGCATAAATAAATCTTAAAAAGAAAAGAAAAAAAAAGTTAAATATATGCCTTTAGGAAAAAAAAAACAGTTAGCTATGCACTTACTTTGAGAGAGACTATTCTCTTTGAGATTGATTTTATTTCTTTGTTTATTGAAGAAGTTTCAATGCCTTTAATTTTCTCACATTTTAAGGAACTAGTGTTGATAATTTACCAGATTTACCAAGTGTAATAGTTAAAGTATTCTGTGTTCTGTTTGTTCTGTCATATGACTTCAATCTAGTTTTTCATGGTTTAAAATAATACTGACACCTTTCTGTTTTTCTGTGTGAATTTGGTGAGTCCAAGAAGCACTTTTATCTCTTTGTGTCAAATATTATACCATAGGGACTAAAACCAAAAGCATTGTTTATATTTTATTAAAAATAATGCTTTTTACTTGATAAAACTTTTCTTTTTCTTTTTTTTTTTTAAAGATTTATTTATTTGTTCATACAGAACTGGGGTACAGGCCAGAGGCTCAGGGGCGGTGAGAGGCTTCACCAGAGACAGAGTGGAGAGCAGAACAGGCAGATCTATGAAGTACACTGCTGAGGGGAGCAGCGGGCAGGTCAGGAGAGGTCTGCCACGCCATGTGGTCACCTCTGGGGCAGGCAGGGATCGAACTCATGGGGAAGTAGCTTTAGCTTCTCAATGCTGTGCTTTAACCCGCTGCACCACCAGCAAGGGCCTGATAAAACTTTTCTTACTTTAAACAAGCAATATCCTGAAGAATCTAGCATGTTTTAGATTATTGTGTAAATTAGGAAAAAAGAACACGCATAGATTATGAGCTAGTTAGTGGCGTCTTCAGTGTCTGCTGCACATTCAGTATTCACTGTCTTTATGTTATGAACTTTGCATTTTTGCTTTAACACTTTCTTCTGTTTTTATGTAGCCAAATGTTTCAGTAATGCAGAGTCCTCTTGTTGGAGTTATGACAACTACTCCTGGAACAGGTAAGTCACTGCTTTTAACACCAAAGACTATTTTTTACTCTGAGTGAAGATAATATAAGATCTTTGTTGATAATTGCCTATTTTTTTCTTTTATATTTCAAGTGGGAGACCATCTCAATGTTAGTAACTTCCTTTATGATAGAAATATTTTCATACTGATTTTAATTTATAAACAAATTAAGATGTGACACCTTAAATAGTAAGAATTTTTAGAAAAAACTATTTTATATGTGCTAAGCTAGTAAAAACTATAAGAAAGCTGTTATAATTGGGAAAAAAATTAATATAGGGACTGGATAATGAAAGTGTTTTGAGAGACTGTAATACATGGCTATTATGTTGACTGTCGTTGACTACAGATAGCCACTAGATTTCTGCTCCATTTGTTCAAAACTATTTAGACTTTATGTCATGCTTCTGAAATTTCTTCCAGCCTCTTCCAAATGTGACTCCCAAGCCACTTCTGCATTTTTAGGTATTTATTACAGCATTATAACACTTGTGGTACTAAGATCTGTTAGTTTTATATTGCTGCCATAACAAATTACCACATATTTAGTGGCTTCAAATATACAAATTTGTTTCATAGTTTCTGTGGGTCAGCTATTTGGGCACTGTAGGGCTTTTATTGAATGAGGTGTCAGCAGGATTGTATTCCTTTCTCGCAACTATGGGATGAATATGCTTCCACGTATTCAGGTTATTGGTTAAATTCAGTTCAGTGTAGTTTTAGGATTAAGGTCTTTTCTTTACTGTCTGTTGCCTAGTGTGTGGTCTCAGCTTCTAAGAGTTTGCCCTTGTACCTTGTCTAGCGTCCCCTCCATTTTTAAAGAGAGCAGTGATAAGTCCTTTTCTTTGTTTTCAATCTTTTTAACCTCCCTATTCTGTTCTCTCTCTATGACTTAACTTTTCTGCTCTGTGCTCTTAAGTGCTCTTTTAATTACATTGAGCCTGGAAGTAATAGCACTGAAATAATCCAGGCTAACTCCTTAAGATAATTTGATTGATAACCTTAATTCAGTCTGTAGAGTTCCTTCATAACAACACTTCAATTGATGTTTGAATAACAAGTCAATCCAAGTAGGGGACAGAAATTTGGGAGGAGGTATATTTTGATTTCAGTTGATGACATATATAGCATGGTGAAAAATCTGGAATATTGTCTCAGTCTAATACTTGCTTGAGATCTAATGTTCTCTGGAAATTAGTTTGGACTTTAAAAGTCATTATTTGAAATAGGTAGATGACAGTGCTTTGTTACATAACTATTTGTTGCAGTAGTGGCTCTTTAATTGAGTCAGTAACGTTGATCCCTGGTACACTGAAAATGCAAAAACACAATGTTAATGTATTTTTTGCTCTAAAGGAGCTCTTAATTTCTGAAAAGCATGCACTACAATCTTAATGTCAGATGAGAGAGTACAAAATTAATCACATACCCTTTTATAAACTTATTTTCTTCTAATACTATGATTTCTCTGAGAAATGTGAAGCTAGAAGAACAATATTAGAAAAATGTGCCTGTTGTTAAGTTGGCCACTGGGAGCCACTGCTGCTTCAGCTTTGAGTTAAAAAAAATTATGTATAGAAAATCTTTGTGGTGCATAAGTGAAAAGGAGTATTTTTGAGAAGATGTGATGGGCTTCAGGAGCTATCATGCATGGCCAATAAACAAGAAATGGAGAAAAGGAGTTGACTTGAGAAAATTGAGAGATAAAATTGACTTTTCACTTGAAGTTAAGTTTTTTAAGCCCCTATATTTAGGGTTATATAAATGTAATTTTCTTGTATAGTTATAAATTTTAATTTTCTGAGATTGGCAACTTTATAAAAAGATTTGTGGGATTTAATGGCAGTGGCATTTTACACTTAAGTCTTTATGTCCACTAAGGAGTTTTTACTTGTTTAATGTTTAAAAATTTCTTTCAGAATGTTACTAATTATGAAGGAAAACCCTGGTTATCTGAGGAAGTGGGAAATATGAGTAAAAATTTCAGAAACTTTTCAACTAAATTATATTGTTATTCCTGGTAAAGAATATTGAATATATTTGCCCTGTCTTTCCTCATCCTCACCCAGCTGTTTTCTTTTGTTGCTATTTAAATATTCTTCTACTTAATTCTTTTCCCTAATTTTTTTTTCTTGTTTTCTTGAGAAGTTCTTCTACTTATCTATCAGCTTTTTTCTCAAATAATGTACCCCTTATATCTGTTGAGTTAGAATCTTTATTTGTGTTAGCTTATTGTTACTGGGTTAAGTGGTATTTAAACTATAGCAACATTTGGCTGCTTTTATTGATGTTATCACAGTTCTGATAGTGTTCTGGGGATATGGACTAAAGGACTAATTTATCAAAGGGACCTTTCCCCCTTTTCTGCTCAGGGTTAGCACTCCTTGTATGTGCGTCTATAAAGCTCTTTCTGCTTAACTCTACCTCTTTTTAGTACTGGATTACTAACTCCTGGATAGGGATTCTTTCTGTATCTTTTTTTTTTTTTTCTTTCTGTATCTTTAGGGTTTGTCCACTTTAGAGCTGGGTGTAAAGGGTGTAAGTGCTTTCTGAATAGATTGATGGATGCATGCAGTGAATTAAGTTTTTGGAGACAGGTCCAAAATCAGCTTCTTTAGGCTTAAATTAAGGTATTGGTAGGACTGTCCTTTTGGTGAATCCATTTCCTTGGTTCCTTCCTTCCTCATCTTCTAGCAGTTAGCTATATTATTTGCTTTTTGATTCCTTTCTTTCCTCTTCAAAGTGCCTACAAATTATTTTATCCCACCACTTCTCTGTGTAAAATCTCCCACCCTCTCCTTGTAAAGACACTAGTGTGTATATTGGAGATAAACCTGAATAATTCTGAATAAACTTTGTGTCTAGATCCTTAATTTTATGGCATTTCCACAACCCTTTTTGCTGTGTAAGTTAATATTCATGAGTTCCAGGGCTTAGGATGTAGTCATCTTGGAGAGCTGTTGTTCATTAATTTTGCTAATTCTTGATTTTCATTTTTCAATATTACTATCTCAAGGTATTGATACTACTATATCTTACCTCTCCCACTTCTGAATACAATTACAAATATCAAACTTTATTCATTTGTCAGTGTCTTTTATATTATGATGATTACATAAACACTGTTTAGTGCTGAATCAAGTAGTTTTTATCATTTATCCTTTCTGTAAAATTTTTATTTTAAGTTTTCCCCCCTATTTGTCTAGTTTTCATTGTGCTTTTTGCTCCTTTTAAGTAAATATTCTGTTGCTATAATACATATATGTATATTTTAATGCTCAAACACAATTTCAAACATTTTGTTTTAAACTGAGAACTTCTCTTTCTTTGTCTTTTTGGGGTATGTTTCCTTCTTCAGCATGGTACACAGCTATCATCCTGTGATATGTTTGAGCAGTTTTTAAGAATTAGGTGCTTAATTTTTAAAAAAAAATTTTTTTCCCTAGATAATGCATTTTCTTCTTTTTTATTTCCTCATTTTGGTGAAGAACTTATTTGAGTAGCTTTCTCAGAGAGCTTCAGGGGAAGTAAAATTCTAAGATCTAAATTCTGAAGTGTTTTTCCCTGTCTTCAAATGGACTGCTAGTTTGATTGGGTATAGTATTTTAGGCCAGAATTCTGTAGGTATCATTTCATTGTCTTCTAGCTTTCAGTGTTCTATGGAAATCATTTGTGATGATGGTAACTTAGTCTTTATATAGGTAGCTTGATTTTGAAAAAATAGATTTGTATATGGCTAGTGTTCTGTCTCACAAATGTGCCTGGGTATGGGAAGGTGATTTCATTTGCTTTGCTGAGAATTAAAAAACTTTCCAGTTCTGGAAAACTTGTTCTCTCTTTTAGGAATTCCTTCAGTTTGTAAAGGATATCTGCAGAAATTTCTTAAGTTTCTTCTTTCTCTCCCTTGTATTATCTTTTTTTTTTTTTTTTAAGATTTATTTATTTATACATACAGAGCTCGGGTACAAATCAGAGGTGCAAGGTTGGTGAGAGGCTTCACCAGAGACAGAGACGGGAGCAGAACAGGCAGATCTACAAAGTACACTGCTTAGGGGAGCAGCGGGCAGGTCAAGAGAGGTCTGCCACGCCATATGAGTCACCTCCAGGGCTGGGGATCGAACTCGTACTGAAGCAGCTACCACCAGCTTCCGCAGTGCTGCGTCCTTACCCGTTGCACCCCCAGGGAGGGCCTCCCTTGTATTATCTTTAATATAAGCTGTATCCTTCTTCCTGAGAGATATCCACAATTTCAGTTTCCAGCACAGCAACTTTTTAATTTTGTCTGTCATTTTTATTTTCAGGAAACTTTTGTTATTTTCTGAATGTGCTTAAAAGGGCAGCATCCTGTATTTTTCATATATCAGTGAGATTAGTGTTGGTCTTTTTTTATTCCTGCTCATATTGTTCTCCTACTTTTTATTTGTTTCTCCCTCTACTTTTTTTCTTAGTTGAATTGTATTTATTGAATTAGGTAAAGCTATTTAGACTCTTGTTTGTGTATCATTATTGGTAGGAAGGGGGAAGTTGGTGGAGAAAAGCTGTTCTATTCCTTTATTGGGTTTCATTGTAAGGGGATTGGACAGCTAGCTTTTTTTGTTGTTGTTGGAAAAATTTCTGATTTTAGCATATGTATGTATTTTTTCTCTTAACTTTTCACAAAGAATAATTCTTTAACACTCAACTCTAATATTTAAGCCGATGTTCTGAATATAGAAAGAGGGAGAATTCTCTTTTCAACATGCAGATTTGTGCTTGATCTCTTTACCTTATTCTTTGCTGTGACTAGGTTCATTGGGATTGGAGCCATTTAGATTCCTTTCTACAGAGACT
>NW_004567103.1:37067136-37096738 GCF_000260355.1 Condylura cristata | reverse complement strand
CAGCGGGCGGGTCAGGAGAGGTCTGCCACGCCATGTGGTCACCTCCGGGGCAGGCGGGAATTGAACTCATGCGAAAGCGGCTTTAGATTCTCAGTGCTGTGCTTTAACCCGCTGCGCCACCAGGGAGGGCCTCTAGTATGTCTTTTAACAGGTACTGTCGGGGGTTATATTTGTATACAAGCACTCAGTTCATTTTATTTCAGTGGATATTATTATACCTCATAGTTCAATATGCTGTGAATTTGTCTAATTGACAAGACTGAGGAAAAGTCTCTACACCATGGATGGCCTTCACTACAGACTCTAGCTGCAAATTTGAAGCCTCCTTCAATTCAAGAACTCTCAAACTAAGTTTTGATATTTCACTAAAAAAGCTCAAAATCTGTGTACAGTTACGGTTTTAATTTTTATTTTAATAAAAGGATAGAAATTAGAATCAAAGAAAAAAATGAGTAAGGCTGTGTTTGGGGGTGGGTGGGTGTGTTTCATGCATGGTGCTTCGGTGATGTCTTACCTTGCCAGCACTGACAATATGAAACTATACATAGAATATTGCCAGTGAGCAATTTATTGATCTTCCAGGTCCAGAGTTTTTATAATAGGATTTCATTGTATAATTGATACAATCATAGATCAAGTAGCTAAATTCAATCTCTAGTCTTCTTCCTCTGCCCAGAGGTAGATGATAACCATCCTCTTTATCACATGGTTGACCATGAGTCATGTTACTATAAACTGTCTAAGGGAAGCACCCTGAGTCACCTTGTTAGTATAAACCACTGATAGACTAAAGGGACATGCCACGAATAACAAAAATGCTCCAATTATTGGGGAAATTCCAGTGGCTTAGACATTATCTAAGAACTTGACAAAGCCAGACCTCTCTTTGGGTGGAAGCCAAGTTCTTTTTTACACATTGAGCTTTGTTTCATGGAAGCAGGTAAAGCAGTGCCAACTTCTGCCCTGTTTCATAAGCCATTTCAAATCTATTACTTTTGTCTCTCATTTTCATTTAGGTTAGTGGGTTATTTTGAAATAATTGAATCTGTTCTTTAATTGAAGACATTTTCATAAAGGGTTATAGGTCTTCTGGCCTTTTATTAATGTTTAATCTGGCCTTATGAAGAATATTTGAATATGATTTACTGAGGGAGACATTTTTAGTCCAGTTTGGTGTGGTTTGATAGGCACACTTTATTTTCATCTTATAAAGCATCGCATGTGGGTACCAGAACTCTGATTGAAAGGAAGTAAAATCAGTGGAGCAATTAAACATTAACAAAGTGGGGGGCAATTATGCTAAAGTTATATAAATAGTTTTAGATTATGTATAAGTAATTCTATTTTTCAGAGTAGTTGACAAGGCAGAAATTAGGCACTTATTCTTTTGAGACTTAATTTTGATTTGTTTTATTTTTAAAGGTCATAATGATGGTCTCATTTTGAGCCTTCATTTAATTTCTTGCTTGAAGGTTATTATATGATGTAGCGTAACTGAAGTATACTTTCTTAATGGTAATACAGAACATAAAACATTTGAATTAGCTTCAGATTTTATAATATATGCTTTTACTATCTTTTGTGTGTTAAAGGTGAGTCATGGTAATAGGAAATAAGATGAGTATCTTTTGCATGCTTTTAGTTATTCCCTAAAAGAATAATTGACACTTTAACTGATACGCAGATACTTCTAAAAATTTTGTCAGAATTGGGGTGTTCATTTCAAATTAACCTCATTTTAGAAATTTGTGTCCTTACTGTGGTTTATGAATTTTTAATATGCTGTTGAATCAGGTTGTTGTTATTTTATTGAGAATATTTGCATCTGTATTAGAGATATTGTTATGTAGTTTTCTCATGTGGTGTCCTTATCTCTTTTATATCAGGGTAACACTGGCTTTGAAAATGAAAACCAGTATTTATTAAATCCCCTAAACTTTCTCTTTTAGTTAATCTTATATTGTAAAGGCATTTTATATATATTTGTCCTTTGTATTCTTCATATCTAAAAATGGATATGGTAGTTTCTATCTCAGAATTGCTTTTTTTGTATCAAAAATATGCAAACTACCTGAAGTAGCATGTTTAGAGTAAAAAGGCTCAATGCATTTTGACAGTTATTATCATTAGTATTGTTACTGTGTTTTTATTTTAGTTGTGATGTTTGGAAAGTATCAATATCTTGCTCTAGTTGTGCCATAAGTAATAGAACTGAAATGTGAAATGACTGTAGAGCCTTTTACTTCTTTTCACTACATGATACTTCTCTGTCAAGGAAATGATTGGCTTATAGATACCATTGCTAGCTTTCTGTCATCCAATCAAATCAAATTCTGGGCTTCTGAAACAATTAAATGTTGTGTCTACAAAGCAAGATGTTGGACTGCTTTTTTGCACAATTGATTATAGATATTTTCATTATGCTTTGTAATTCAGTAGCAGTTGGAGCATGAAGAACTAAAATAACAATCTCCCAAAATAAATTTTGTTTCAAAAATTTACTTTGACCTTTGAGTTTTACATCTTGAGAGAAAACTCTCCAGTTTTTTTTATTAAGGGTTAGTTTGTTGGTCATTGAATATAGCTTATTTAGTTAAGAGGACTTCTTTTTGTGTGGTTCAGAGTAAATCATTTTGTGGTCATGAATAGAAAATTAAAGCTAAAGGTTTTCATGTTAGCTTTGTATTTGAATAGTAGTTTTATTATTCATTTCTTATTAGACTTTCCTGTAAATTCTTCTGTTAGGCATTTCAGAAGGCCCATAAAGAGGTACTTGACACAAGATCAGCATTTCTAAAATAACTGTTCTAAGAGGGTAAAAGTGGTCAAGTATAGTATAGAAAATTGTGAATTGAATGAAGTTATGTTATATATATATATATATATATATATATATATTTCTTAATAACTTCCTAGAGATTTGTATGTTTTAAATCACCCAGCATTATAATACAGAATATAGCCTTTTGTAAATTTTTTTTACCACAGCGTCTCTAATTGCCACCAACATACACTGTAAAGACTTTGGAGTAACTTAAGGTAATTTCAGCTTAGTTGAAAATTCATGACAAATGACAAACATATTTAGAATGTGTTTCAGAGAACACATCCAGTAAATAAGTAAACACCAAGTGTGATTCGTGTGCAAGTCCCTGTAAAGCAGTTCGCAGACCTCTTAGTTTTAGGGCTCTTAGTACATTATGTGTGTGTGTGTGTGTGTGTGTGTGTGTATTATGTATATTATAATTGGAGGTGACAATGGTTTACAATATTCTGTGTATTTTAAAGGTATAGAATCTCCCTCTTCAGGTATTGTTAATACACCTCACCTCCCACTAGAGCGCCCATGGTTCACCACTATGGTTCATTGGGCTCCCTTACTATTTTCTTCTCACACCTTCCCCTCAGGTAGCCTCAGGCCTGCATCATATTTCTAGGGTTTGTTAATAGTTTGACTATTTGACCCTTTGCTTGGTTTCACTATATTCCAAATATAGTGACACTGTCTAGTATCTGTCTCATTTTAACTTAAATTTTACTTAGCATTAATCCAGTCTAGCTCTGTCCATGTTGTTGCAAATGGCCTGAGTTTATCTTTATAACAGCTGAGTAAGTAGTCCATTATGTATGTGTAACACATCTTCCTGGTCTGCTCATCTTTTTTTGAGTACATCTTTTTTTGAGTACATAGGTTGTTTCCATAGCTTGGCTATTGTAGATATCAGTGAATCGTGTATCTTCCCTCTTTTAATTAGTGTTTTTATATTCAGGTAGATACCTAGGAATGGGATTGCTGGCTGATATGGTCCATTTTTAATTATTTTGAGAAACCTCCATATTGTTTTCCATAGGGTCTGGACCACTGCATTCTTAGTAACAGTGTAAGGGGGTTCCTTTTTTTCTACATCCTCACAAACACTTGTTTTTGATATTTTTGATATGGGCCTTTCTCACAGATGTTAGGTGGTATCTCACTGTAGTTTTGATTTACATTTCCCTGGTGATCAGTGATGATGAGCATTTTTTCGTGTACCTTTTGCCTATCTCGGTGTCTTGTCTGAAGAAGTGCCTGTTTAGCTCTTAGCCCATTGGGTTATTCATTTTCTTTTTGTTTAGTTGTATGAATCTTTTGTAGATCTTGAATAATCAATCCCTTTGGATGTATGCATAAATATTTTTTTTCATTCAGTAGGGTTTCTTTTTATTTAGTGATAGTTTCATTTCAAGCTTTTTTTTTCTAAAGATTTATTTATTCATATAGAATTGGGGTACAGGCCAGAGATGCGGAGGGTGAGAGGATTCACCAGAGACAGAGCGGGGAGCAGAACAGGCAGATCAACGAAGTACACTGCTGAGGGGAGCAGCGGGCGGGTCAGGAGAGGTCTGCCACACCATGTGGATCTCGGGGGCAGGCAGTAATCGAACTCATGCGGAAGTGGCTTAAGCTTTTCAGTGCTGTGCTTTAACCTGCTGTGCCACCAGGGAGGGCCCATTTCAAGCTTTTTATATAGTTTGACACAGTCCCAGTTTTTTATATTTTCTAGTTTTCTTTGCTGTTGTAGACTAACACTGGAAGAAATCTCTGAAGCCTGTGATCTGGAGTATTTTTGTTTTCTTCTATGTATTGTTTTAGGTTTTATATTCAAGTCTTATCTGTTTTGAGTTGATTTTATGAAACCATGGTCTGATTTCATTCTTTTGGATGCTGCTGTCCAGTTTTCCCATTATCACTTATTGAAGAGGATTACTTTCTCCAGTGTATATTCTTGGTTCCTTTGTGGTGGATTAACAGTCCATATAGGAGTTAGTTTATTTCTGGGCTTTCATCTGTGTATTTTTTTTTTTTTTAGTACTATACTGTTTTTGTTTAGTATAGCTTTGTAGTATAGTTTGAGATGGGGTTAATAGTACCATTCTAAATCTTTTTTGTCAAGATTGATTTGGCTACTCAGGGTCTTTTGTAGTTTCATATAAAGTACAGCAGTGTTTCATTTCTTTAAAGAATGCCATTGAAACTTTGATAGGTTTTGCTTTGAGTAAGATGACAATGCTAATTCTTTTTAACAATTTCTTAATAGTTTTCTTTGCATAGGCCTTTCACCTCCTTTGTTAAGTTTATTTAATTCTTTTTGATATAATTATAAAATAATGGCATTGTTTTCCTGATTGCCTCCTCTGGTTAATTATTTGCCTATCTGGAAGACAGATGATGTTTATTGATTTTGTAACCTGCCCGATGTATTGTTTTAGTGGGCTTTTTAAAGTGGAGTCTTTAGGGTTCTCAATTATCATGTCATCTGCAAATAAGTTTTACTTCTTTCTCAATTTGTATTCCTTTGATATCCTCCTCTTGCCTATTTCTCTGGTAGAACTTCCAATACTATACTGAGTAGCAGTGGTGAAGGTAGACATTCTTGCCTTTTACCTTTTTACTTTTCAGGTTTTCACCTATAAGAATAATGTTTGGTGTGGGTTTGCCATACATGACCTTTAAATAATGTTGAAGTATATCTCATCAATCCCCGGTTTTCAGGGATTTTCATCATAAATAAATGTTGAATCTTACCAATTGCTCTCTTGGGATCTATTGGTATGATTGTATGGTTTTTATCTTTTTATTGATATGGTAAATTACATTGATGGATTTTCAGATTTGGAACCATCTTTATGTCCCTAATATAAATCACATTTGGTTATTGCATAATAATCTTCTTAATGCATAGGTGAGTTCCGATTGCTAAGATTTTGTTGAGGATATTTACTTCTGTGTTCATTAGGGAAGTTAGTTTTTAGTTTTCTTTATGGATGTGCCTGGTTTTGGCATTAGGGTAATGTTGGCTTCATAAAATGTGTTGGAAGTATTCCTATTACCTCTTTCTTGATTTTTTTCAAGAATTTGGGAAAGATAGGTATTAATACATCTTTGAAGGTTTGGGAGAACTCCTTGTGAAATCATATTTTTTTTCTTCTGCCATTTGATCTTCTATAGTTTTCTCCAGAATTTTTTTCTCTTCTATTTATTCTTTTAGATCCTCCATCTCCGTTATTTTCTTATTTAAACCTTCAATTTTAATTTCCTGTTTGCTAATTTTTTTTCCTCAGGACATTTTGAGTTTTCTTGCACGTCTTTGTTAATTTTTTTGAGTTTTACTCCTTTTCTTTGGATTTCCTTACCATCTAGGGTAGATACTTTGGGTGCATATTAGATTTTGTTCTGTGGATACTGAGGAGCTATTGAATATTTTTAAAGCAGAGATCCTTGATGAAAGTGGTAAATTTGGAAGCTGCATCCAATAAATCGTCGAGTTTGAGTGGAGATCTTTGTGTTACTGATTTAATTAGAAATTAATAAAACATTTAGCAGGCAGTGTCATAAGTTATGTTCCGTTACTAACAGCTTCCTCTCAAATTGTAGCATAGTATAAATTATTTGATTACAGTTGTTTATTTTTATCTATTGGAATTTATGCGATTGACAACTTTTAATATATTTTCTCATTTAAGAGATTTAACTTAAAATAAACCAGGATGTTTATATTGGTAACCAACTTTACTAAATATATTAATATAGGACAAAGTATATTTAGTCCAGCAAACATTGGTCAGCCACGAAAGACAACACTGTCTCCTGCTCAGTTGGACCCTTTTTATACTCAAGGAGATTCTCTGACTTCTGAAGATCATCTTGATGACAATTGGGTAACTGTGTTTGGGTAAGATTTCTCAGTTATATTTAAAAACAAAAACTTAAACACCGCTACATCTATCTATCTGTCCTATTTTTACTCAGATACTTCAGACTAAGTTGCAGATAGACACTTCCCAGTATGCATATTATTAACTAGTGTTTGGTTATTTTTATAAGCCTTACTCATTAATTTTTATGCTCTTTTCTCTTCAGCATATTTTCTGGATATTGGACAAAGTTACCTCTTTACACTTTAGGGATTTTCATCCCCTCTTTCTCTAAGCTGCTTCTCTGCACATAACCAGTTTTGAACAAATTGAATTTGTTTTGTGAATAAATGCTATGTCAGTACTTACTGAGTACCTACGGAGTTAGTACTTAATTTATAGCAATAGAAAATACCGTGTACTAGATAAATAGTGCATAAAAGTTCTAGATGTATTTTGAATGGTTTTTTAGATCCAAAAAGAATTTGGAAGTGTCTTAAAGATCATATTGCACCTTTTAGAGTGAGACAGTTTGAGATAAAGGGCAGAGTAAGTGATGTTTTCAGAGGTGTGCACCTAGTTACTAGAAAAGTTTCATTAGAAAACTTAAGTTTTTTTGATTTTCAAACTGTTATTGTTTGTACTATACTACATGATGTTTATTTCATAATGATAATGAATCTTAATATATTTAATATATTTAATTTTAAGATAGAAAAATAGCACATTAGTTCCTTGAAGAACAATTCACAGTAAAGGTTAACTTTATATACTTTATTTAAAATTTAAAATTCAAGAATCTTTAAGAAATAAACAGTGAAAAAGGTATTCTTTACATTTTCCTTCCTAACTGCAATTTTTCTTGCCTTTAAGACAATAATTTCCACCAGTCTATTCTGTGACCTACAAAGAGAATGTGTGGATGATTCTGTTAGGTAAAAAGCAGGAATGTTGCTTCCTTTGTTTTTGAATTTCAGAAAACCTGAGTAGGCCTAGCTATATTTGCATAGTGGTTGTGCTCCTTTCTTGATTTTTTTTTCTTCTTCTTCCTTCTATGTTTACCTTTTTATATTCTCTCATGAAAATGCTGTATGTTTTTTAACTTGGATGTCCACTCTGAAGTTTGTTTTACAGGTTGGGTAGTAATGGTATTGGATAAATTACTTGAAGTACTTTTGCTAGTTTTTTTTTCATTGTTTATACTACATATACTTTTCTAGGGAATTATTTTCTGTTTTTGTGTTTTACTGATTTCTATATAAATTTAATTGTAGGAACTCAATCACTTCTTTAAGGAATAAAGAATTTTATTTTCACTATCAATAGAGAAGAATGTCAAAGTCATTATTTATGATATTTTTTGATAATTTAAAATTTTATGATTTTTTTATAATTTAAAATAAATGACTCCAAATCATTAGATATTATTCCTTGTTAATAGTGATTCTTTTTCATGACATTGAAATGTTAATTTCTATTCAAAATGGTTTTAAAGTCAATTTTGTTTTACTTTTTACCATTCCTTTCATCTTTATTTTTTTAATTTTTATTTTCTCATTCCTGCCTTATACATGTCCTGTTTCACTTGTTGCTTTTAGTTGGGATTACAGTCTTATATACAAATTTATACATTAAACAGAATTCTAGTTTTGAGTACAGTAAATATTTTATTCACACAGATTTTCATGTATGGGATTTCCCATTTACTTTTGAGAGTTAGATTTTTTTTCTGTAGGGCTCCATGCCAAGCTCCATATAAATTAACTAATTAAGGAAACTCCTGGTTTTCAAGTTGAAAATAGCTTTATTATTTGAGCTGAATATTATAAAATATTTAATCCATGTAAGAAGAAGACAAAAGTCATCTAGAGTTTTACTAGTCAGGAATAGGACAATGAAAATTTTGGTAGCCACCCTTTAAAATATTCTAAATCATTGATAATAGTACTTTTTTAAAATCTGTGTCAGAACTAAATTTTAAATTTTCTAGGTGTTACTCAATGTAAAAGGATGACTGTATTTTTAACTCTTTTTAAGTAGCTGTAATGTAGCTATTTATCTCTCATAACATATAAATTATCTGCAAAAAGGCACTTTTGGGTTGTGGGAAATGATGAAATTATCAATAGTTAATAGAAAGGAAAAAACAGGATGACCAGGGATCTCCTGGGGGAGTGTGTGTGTGTGTGGGGGGAGTTGGGATTTTTTTTTTAATTATAAAAAATAAGGACTTTTATCATGGTATAATTGCATTATCTAATTGAAATATATTTTCTAATGTCAGCATTGGTCCATTAATGTCCTTTTATACTTAGTTTCTTAAGGAAACAGTCCAGGATCACATGTTGTATTAGCTTTCATCTTTATTCTGTAATCTTTTTTTGGTTTTAGTAAGGTGTAATTAACATATATTGTCAAATGATCACCACAAAACATCTAGTAAATATCACTTAGCTGTACACTGTTGTATATTCCATCCCCTGTGATGAGATCTTTTAACATATGCTCCCTTAACAACTTTCAAATGTGCAATATGGTATTATTAACTGTGATCATCATGTTGTATAATATATATTGAAACACTTCTAAGTATGGTAATCTGCATTTGTATTTATTGTGAAAATGACTGTTTGACAACTCTTTTTTTTCCAGGTTTCCTCAAGCATCTGCTTCTTATATATTATTACAATTTGCACAATATGGAAATATCTTAAAGCATGTGGTAAGACTTAATTCTTTTCAGTTTAAGATTTAGACTGAGAAAAATAGGCTGTGAATTGATGGAAAGCTTACTGCTGAATTTTATCTCTTTTACCCCAAACTTAAAATTTTGTCTTTTTAACTTTTCATAGACTATGTCTGTATTGGAAGTTGCATGTTTTATAAAAAGGGGTAGGAAATATAAGCAGGAGGATGAGAGTTTGAGGCTTACTTTTACCATTATTTTTTAGTTTCTTTAAGATTATGGACATTTGGCGCTAAACCATTTGTAGATGACCTGCTTCTAGGTTGGTATATCGTTTATTGCAGAGCAGCTCCCTCAGTGGGATCTATTGAAAGTCAGCCCTCTACCAAAAGAAAAAGAGAGAGAGAGAGGGAGAAAGATTATGCCAAATATTGTTATTTTGTAATTTGAGCTTATTTGTTAGGTATAATTGAAAAGGGAGAAGTTCCTGACATAGAATTTGTTTCTAGGGCTTTTTTAATGTGTAGAGCACTTTCAAAAACTGTTACCGTGCTCAAAAATTATAAGTAACATACGTATTACTGGAAATTGACTTCTTTAACTCCTACACAAAATCGGTTTTTAAAGATTTCATAGCATGTGTTGATAGGACCCTTTCATAAGAAACAGTCATCTTTTGAGAATTACTTTACTTTCAGAGAATATTTGCCACATGTTCTTTATATTGGAGAATTAAGAAGTAGATAGAATTATTGAAACTAGAATTTTTGTTGAATCCTTTTTTATAGGCTATCAGAAATTAGAATCTATCTTCCATTTTCTCATAGAATTAATTAAGTTTAGATTGTGTGTATGTTTATTTAAAGAAACGATTTCTTTACAGATGTCTAACACAGGGAATTGGATGCATATTCGTTACCAATCTAAATTGCAGGCCCGGAAGGCCTTAAGTAAAGATGGGAGGATTTTTGGAGAGTCCATCATGATTGGTGTGAAACCATGTATAGATAAAGTAAGTTATTATGTATGTAAGGAAAACAGCTTAATCTATCTGAAGATCACTGGACTATTGACATTGGGATTATGTCACTTTGCTTCATTGTGACTCTTAGTTTACCAAATGTGATGACATAATACTCTTCATGGTAAAGCAGAAATACTTAGTCACAAGACTAGAATTTAGAGATGATCCATTTCAATTCCTTAATTTTACAGATGGCAACTTAAGGTTGACTTAAATTGCTGGAACTGATTTTAAAATTACACACTTAAAAGCAGTACTGAGCATAATGTAAATAATCTTTGTGGCTTGTAAAATTTTCATCATTACCCTTTAAATATATGTTAAGGACTCCCTGGTGGCACAACGGGTTAGGACACAGTACTGCAAGTTGGCTGCAGCCGCTTCAGTGCGAGTTCAATCCCTAACGTGGCTTCTTGTCCTCGTAATCTGATAATAATGAGTAGTTATATCATTATTACATTGTACTCTAACAGACGTTTGCAGAGCCTAGAGAGTTTGAATTACTGATTACTAAATAGTATTTGGCTGTGATTCTTACTACCACTACTCTCCTTTTTCCTTAAGAATTTTTCTTCTTTTTTGGTGAATTTTCCACAATGTTTATTAGAAACTTCTTACTCTTGTAAACCTGTTGTCATCTTGAGGATATTTGAGGTTGTTGAAGTGAGATTGCTGGCTGAGTGTTAGATCTCAAATGTTAGCCAAGAAGCATATATTATTTCATTGAGCTGAAAATTATATGAATAGCTAATTAGGATATATAAAGTATGCCTCTTTTGTAAGTTTTCTGTGTACAGAGGATATAATATTGAATAATATGTATTATGTTTATACTAAAAAGTTCCTTTATCTTTGTTTTTCCAGAACGTTATGGAAAACAGTGACAGATATACTTTATCATCCCCATCTCTAGCCTTTACACCACCTATCAAAACTTTAGGTACACCAATCCAACCTGGAAGTACTCCTAGGATTTCTACCATGCGACCTCTTGCTACAGCATACAAAGCTTCTACTAGTGACTATCAGGTATTTCACAGTTAGGAAAATGAATATAATTTAAAGGTTGAAGTGTATAGCATGTTTAATTTTTTCATTGAATTGATTTGTATGTTATTAAATATTTCCTACTGAAGTGATTGCCTTAATTAAATCTTTAAGCAATTCAATTTAAATTTCTTATTAAAAACCTTTAGAGTTTTGTAGAATTGAAAAGTAACTTTAGAAAAACATTTTGATCTTGTTACTTTAGGTTTTTTTTTTAAGTTATATTTGCAAACGTGGATATCTCTGACATGAAGAAATATTAAAGCCCTATTAAATTGATGACCAAATTTGAAGGTATTACAAATGAAGACCCTCAGGTTAGAATAACTTTGGTTATCAAAAGAAAGCCAAACTCCTACTTCAAAATTTTCATCTCAAAAATGTTTAAAGGCTTCCATTAGAAGCCTTTTGCTATGTTTTTTAAAGAATGGTAGAAGTACTGTGACTCATCTGTATGTTATTGTCCCCTACTTAAAGACTTGTGAACTTGTCTAGTTGTAGACACAGGTCATAAAAGTAAAACACTTGTGCTTTTTATAGTGGGATAGGCAGTGAGAACCTATTCTTTTGTTTTCCTCTGAAATTTGGAGATTATTTTAGAACATTTTTCCCTCTTTAGTTTTTGTTGGAGCTGATACTTTAAAACCTTATCTCTATAGATTTGTGTTTGTTTAGTTTCCTAATTTGTGGAGGAGATGTAATTTGATTTGCCAAAAGAATAAAGTTTTGCCATTCTTAGGAGTATAAGAATGTTCTAACTAAACTTGTATCTTAATTTTTATATTATTTACTGTACAAATGCATTGTAGTGTTTGAGTCTTAGGGACTAACTATGTAAATGGTTATTATGACACCAAAGGAACTATAACCTAACAGATTTTTGTATTTTTTTTTTAATAGGTTATTTCTGACCGACAAACACCAAAAAAAGATGAAAGTCTTGTATCCAAAGCCATGGAGTATATGTTTGGCTGGTAGCATAGTAAGAGCTAAGAAATCAACTACAGAGGAGGAAGCTGCTACATTAAAACAAAGTTAGAGTGCTGTCAGGTTTTCTTTGGTTAGTTATATAACCACCCTTGGCAGTTTTGGATAGGTATGTTTTACTTCTTTAGAAGGTCTTTTCTTTAAGGATACAGCATATTTGTAGCTTGCACTTTAAAAGATGCTTGAAATATGTTTTAAAGAAACAGGATTCCTGTAAGTAAGATTTTGTGCTTTCTGTTGCAGTGCATGCTTATGGACAAAAAACTCAGCATTGGTTACTATAATTTATATAACTGATTTTGTGGTGAGACTGTAGCCTTTGTGAGTTGGTAGTGTAAATTTCAGAAAGGGTAAACTATACAGCTGCTTCTAACAAGACACAAAGATTATAATTAACAATTTGAATTATGGTCTTTTAATTTAGATAGTATTTAATATTTTAATTATCCTTGTTTGTATATGTTCTGTTGTGGATTGTCATCTTTCACTCTTCTACAAGAGAAGTCTTTTTAAAAACCTGCTAAAGTTTCTTGATAATAAACGTTGTCAGTTATATTTGTTGAATGTTTCTTGAAAGTGATTTACTTTAGGATTTTACGAATTATTACAAAAAGGTCTAAGTGTTCATGAAGACAGAAAATAATGTCATGAATCTCTGTATATTGGTAATCCAGCTTTAATAAGCTTCAATGGTTTGTTTCATCTCTCTTTAATTTTTTAAAAAATATATCTCAAATGTAATATTATTTTAATTTAAATAGTTGATATTGTTCAAAAAGAATATTTTCACACTAACTTACAATGTCACTATCAGACCTGACTGACAAAGCTAATCTGGTCTATTTAAAAATTTCCCTCTTGTCTCCAAAATGTATTTACATCAGGTCTAGTAAGGTTTATACAGTGTATTTGATTGTTTTGTGTTTAGAGTGTTTTGAAATTCAAGTTAGTTACCCCTGTCTTCCCTAGTGTCCAAAATAACTGACATGTTGAAAGAATCATGTGAGTTGCCTATAGAGTAGCCCACAGATAGAATTTGGTCAGTTACTTTCTTATTTAACTTATCCATCATTTACCCCATATTCTCAAAGTTAGATCTGCAGAGGATTTATTAGATTCTTCTTTCATATTTTTGAGCAAGAATACTTGATAAGAGTGGTACACTTTATATTAAGAGGCTTTTAATTCTAATTCTGGTTGTTCTACTTCTAATGAAGTGCAGATTGATCATTTGGCACGCAGCCAGAAGACTGACTCCTTTGTAGGAAAAGCTCCTCATAGTCTGTTCATGTTATATTTTTGATAGCATGCTTTAGTTATACTTGCCTGAATCAATTACAAGCATATCTTTACTTTGTTTCACTTTTTCAAAAATTGAAGTTTTGTGGCAACCCCAAGCTAAGCCAGTTTTCCAATAGCTGTTTCACATTTAAGTTAGGTACTTTGTTTTCTTTACAGATAATGCTATTGCACACTTAGTGGTATATGATCAGTGTAAACATTACATGCCTTAGTAAACAAGTGTGACTTGCTTTTATTGTGGGTCTGAAAGTGAACCCACAATATTTTCGAGGTGTTCCTGCATTTTGTTAAGGCTTACAACATTATTGCAACTATTGCATATATTACCTAGAGTTCTTTTATATAGAAGAATCTTGCTCCATTCTCTCGAGTTAGATATAGTTATTATGGGCTTCATTTATACAGGAATGACAGGAAAGTATTTGATCCTCTCCTTTTATCAGTTTTCAGGTAATTTTCTGTGCTTTGGCAATTTTCATTGATGCTCTTTAATTTTTTTCTGTTGGTGTCACTATGTGCTTTTAAAGAAAAATTCACTGTTTTCAGTTACTTGAACTCTTTATTCTTCTGTTCAGCTTATTCCTGGGACCAATGAGAACCTCATCAAGCAGGTTCTTGTGTGAAAAGGTTTTTTTTTTTTGTTTGTTTATTATTTTTTTTTCCAAAAGTTTATTTTTACATCATTTTGTACATTTTTTTTTCCATCTCGATTGTAATCCCCGCGTGTTTCCCATCGCCAAATCACCCGTGTGCCATCACCATAATCCTGTGGAAAAGGTTTTTAATTGAATAGTATTTCACCATAGTGTATGTTTCCAGATAGTTTGCATCTTTCCTTATCTTTAATGCATCTTTATAAAGGATAACTGTAATACATTGCATGGAAAATTTTGCTTCTCTAAATACCAGACAAATTACCATGGAAGATATGTTTAGTTCTCTGAGATAAAGTGATACTAAAGGATTTACTGGCATGGATGGAAAATTCATTTATTATATTTGTAGAGTATTTTTCATCCAAAACATTTATATTGAAGTTTTTCTCTTCCATTTTAAAATAGGATTATATTTTATAGCAGATTTCATTACCTACAGAACTCAATTACTCAAGGTAGAACTGGCTACAAAACCATATTAAACTTCTGCATTTGTATTTGAGTTATATATATTTTTGTGAAAAGGGCTATTTTTTTTTTTTTTTATTTTTCTCTTAGGGCATTTTATTTCCATATCTTTCTGTGGAACATAAAATATGTTTTCTGGCTAAAAAAGTGTTATTTTACGCACTATCATATCTAATCTATCTTTGTATCTGTCATAGCCTTTATTTAAAAGAGCCAGGAACTATTTATCAAACCAACATATTGTACATCTCAAACTTATACAATGTCATTTATAATATTAATTAATAACATTAATATTAATTTTGTCATAATAAAAAATAATAAGTCCACAATGGTAAAAAAAGAATTGAGCCAGGAAATCCTCAGAAAGTAGCTGGCATATTTTTCAGTACTTTACAAAAATAACATAACTTAGAACTCTGTGAAGTTACAAACATTACCATGAATTCCAAGCCTTTTTTCTAAAAGTTCAAAAAAACTGATTTTACACAAGATAACAAAATTAGACATGCAAATCTGTAACCAAAAATAGAGAATCAGACATCCTGTACACCTTGAAAGTGAGCTAGAAAGGCATGTTCTTAAAACTGACCTATTATTTTAAAATGAATTATGTTTGTATATGATATGCAATATGATCATACCAAAAATATGACTTGTAACAACAGGGATGAATTTAGAAATGAGACTAAACAAGAATGTACACAAGTAGATAATCAGATGATTCTTTAAGGGAAATGGAACGTGAAAGGGGCTAGCTAGAAATCAGAGAAGATATAAAATGGGTTAGTGGGCAAATGACAATTAGATTAAAAGATAGAACAACATTACTTGAAGAATATCTTCAAAAAGATAATTGGCACAAAATGATGTAAAAATAAACATATTATTTAAAAAAAAAAAGATACTTGCAAAAACACCTTGCTTGTTGAGAGAATTATCCCAGATAGAAACCTTGGACTTGGCTACCTATACAAAGACAGTGACAGACATGGAAGAATAAGACCTAAACAGTCATACTGTGTCAGTCGGAACAAATTTAAAACATTCATAGAGGCCCTTCCTGATGGTACAACGGGTTAAAGTATAGCACTGCGACAAGTTCAATCACAAAACCATATAAAAACAAAATTAGTCAAACATTTAAAAATTATTTACTTAAATAAACTTTTAGGACCCTGCCTGGTGGTATAGCCAGTTGGAGCGGAGCACTGCTAAGCTGGCTGTGGCTGCTTCAGTGCAAGTTAAATTCTCCGCCAGGGAGCTCGTCCACATAGTGTGGCAGACCTCTCCAGACCCTCCTGCTGCTCTCCTGAGCAGTGTGCTTCATTTGCCTATTCTGCTCTCCACTCTGTCTCTGGTAAATTCTCTCACTGTCCCTGCATCTCTGGCCTGTACTCCAGTTCTGCATGCATAAATAAATACATTAAAGATATTTAATGGCAAAAACGCAAAAAGTTACCTAACAAAATTGGTGTTTTAAGTATAAAGATCATTAACATCAATGTGCAAGAGTTCAGGAAACATTTTCTTTAAGTACTTCTTGAGTAGTGGACTGGAGCATTGGATTCAAACAAGCTAAGTGAGTAGAAAGAGATATCTTGATGAATGAAAAGAAAATGTGGTATATAAGTATAATGGAATACTGTCAGAACGAAATCCTGCTGTTTGTGACAATAAAGGTAAACAAGGCACCAAGTATGTGAGTGACTGTTAGTACAGCCCAGCTGCACCAAAAAGAGTGCACCAAAAGCCCATTCATGTCACTTGGAGCTGTCAAGTTACTGATCACTGATTGCTGAGTTACTGATTGATATGATTGTGAAATATAATAAGATGGTGGTGGTTTTAAACTATATTTTAAAGGTGGTGTGTCAAACAGGTGGAACCAAAGGCAAGAAGAGAGCCATTAAGTATCTTGCCTAAGGTCATATTGATGAATAATGACAATAGGACTGAAATTCAGGTTACCTAGCATTCAGTGTGTCTAGTTACAGTGCATTTTCTTTAATATTTAGGGTATCCTATTTTTAAAATCATTTAAGATACACTGAGCTGAGAAGTGTTTTAAATTAATCTTCCAGGTTCCAGTTACAATTGAAGAATTAGTTTCAATGTAAAAGAACATCTGAAAAGAAAGTACTAAGAAAAACATGAAGCCAAGTAGTAATACTTCTTTGTCTATATAGTCTACTTTAAAAATAGGGCCCTCCCTGGTGGCGCAGGGTGCTTAAGCACAGCACTAAGAAGCTAAAGCCACTTCAGCATGAGTTTGATCTCCAGCCCTGGAGGCGATCTACATGGCGGTGGCAGACCTCTCCTGACCCGCCCACTGCCCCCCTCAGCCGTGTACTTCATCAGTCAGCCTGTTTTGCCCCACACTCTGGTGAATCCTCTAGCCTGTACCCCAGTTCTGTATGCATAAATAAATAAATCTTTAAAAATTATGTCCAAATATTAAGGATTATTATTAAACTTAAGTCAGTACATATTTATTATTTGTAGATATTTAAACAACATTTTGTGTTAATACTTAGTTTTTAGGCTGAGGTACAGTGAAATTCTTGGGACACAAAGCATTTCTCTGCCAGAAAACACATGCTGTAAGTCCCATGTTCCTGCAAATTAGAGAAATTTAGGGGCACTGTGTACTGGAATAGGGACAGGGACACCAAATGAAATTTCTTTTTTTTTTTGGAAAGATTTATTTTTGCATACAAGAGCTGGGTGCAGGCCAGAGGTGTGGTAGGTGAGAGGATTCACCAGAGACAGAGTGGGGAGCAGAACAGGCAGATTCACCCAAATATGCTGCTGAGGGTCGTAGCAGGTGACAGGTCTTCTGTGCCATGTGGGTCACCTCCCTGGCAGGGGGTGAACTACTGCAGTGGATAGCCTCAGGGGTGAACTGTGTAGATAGCCTCAGAGCTGCAACATAAACCCTGTGCCACCAGGGAGGCTCTCAACTGTTTTCTAAGGCGGGTCAGTGAAACAGCTTTCTTTGGAAACTGGGTCAGGTTATTTCTTGGTAATCAGTGGACAAAGTAAATTTGAACCATCTATTCCTGATTGCTTATTATGAATAATCAAAGCAGTTCTTGACTTGTCATTTCAAATGGAATTTAAATAATTTTTTCCATAATTAAAAAACAACCAAATGCAATCCAATGCAACTAGGAGAATATGCCAAGATGTACCTCCATCTTGTGAGTGATGGAAGTGTCCAAAAAATGAGAAGGTTTTAGAGTATACTTAAACATAGAAACTGGAAAATCTGATGTTAAAATCAATTGCAGTGTTTAAGCTTTTGGAATTATTGACAACTTTTGATTTATATCTTTGTTCCATTCTTCATTTTTGAGGCTTGAGTTTAGTCTTATTGTATATATTTACTATAAAAGGATCAAAATAATCTGGGGGGATGGAGAGGTATAAATAAGTTATTTTAATTTTTTTCAAAATTTTCTTTTGAGCCATAATAAAAGGAATATTTACTTCGATCAATTTGGAATATAGATCAAGAAGATAAAAATAATTACTTTAAGCATCTTTACTGCATAAATGATCTGCAAATAGAACACTAATTTTTATGTCTATAATTCTGTTAGTCAAGATTTGAAACTTTTTATTAGTTTATTTTTGCATCATTTTGTACATTTTTTCCGTCTCAGTTGTAATCTTTGTGAACTTCCCATCACCAGTTCACCTGTGTGCCATCACCATAGTCCTATGCACTCCCCGCCCCACCCCACCCCCATTCTTGATTCCATTTCCCACTCCACCCCCATAAAATGTCTCTGGTATATAGTTATTTGTTATAATAATTATTATTATTCCCCGCCCCCGGTCCTTTATGCTCCTGCTATGAGGAAATCATCAGGTGTTTTTGTGGCTTATTTCACTAGGCATGATCCCTTCCATCTCCATCCGTGTTGCTGCAAAAGGCATGTATTTATCCTTTTTGGTTGCTGAGTAATACTCCATTTGTATAAGTACCACATCTTTTTAATCCAGTCATCTACTTTTGGAAATTTGGGTTGATTCCATGTCTTTCCTATTGTAATAAAACAGCAATAAACATGGGGGTGAAGGTGTCTTTTTGAATCATTATTTTTGTGTCTTTTGGATAGGTACCTAGAAGTGGGGTTGCTGGGTCATGTGGAAGCTCCATTTTTAGTAGTTTGAGAAACCTCCAGTTTTCCATGGTGGTTATACTAGTTTGCATTCCCACCAGCAGTGCAAGAGAGTTCCTTTTTCTCCATATCTTTACCAGCATTTGTTGTTGCTAGTTGTTTTAAGATGTGCCATTCTCACTGGTGCAAGGTGGCATCTCATTGTGGTTTTAATTTGCATCTCCCATATTACAAATGATGTTGAACATTTCCCCTGGAGAAATGTCTTTTTCGCTCTTCTGCCCATTTTATGATGGGGTTGTTTATTTTTGTTGAGTTTCATCAGTTCTTTGTATCCCTGTGATTAATCCTTTACAGTACCATGCAGTTTTGCTAGTATTGTGTGAGAAAAATTTTCCCCAATCAGTGGGATGTCTGTTTTTTGTAATGTCTCTTTTGCTGTACAGAAGCTCTTTAAACTTGATGTAATGCCATCTGTTTATCCTTGCCTTCACTGTTGTTGCATTGGGTGCAGTATTTTTAAGGATGTTCCTGAGGTGTATGTTGTGTAGTGGTTCGCTCATCTTTGCTTCCAGGTATTTTATGGTTTCCATTCTTATGTCTAGGTCTTTAATCCATTTTGAGTTGGCCTTTGGGGAAGGTTCGAGGTAGTAATCTAGTTTCATTTTTTTTTTTTTGCATGTAGCATGCCAGCATCATTTGTTGAACAAACTTGCTTTGTTCCATTGTATCTTTGCTCCTTTGCCAAAGATTAGCTGCCCATAAACCTGAAGTTTATATCTGGGTTTTCTATCTGAATCCACTGGTCTGTGTGTCTGTTCTTGTTACAGTGCCATGCAGTTTTGATTATTATGGCTTTGTAGTATAGCTTGAAGTGTGGTGTGATGCTTCCATTCTCTTTTTAGTCATGAGAGTTTTGGCAACTTGAGGTCTTTTGTGGTCCCATATGAATCTCATCAATATTTGTCAAAATTTGAAACTTTTATTCAGTAACCAATTCAAGTAATATTTATTGAGCTCCTAATATGTGTGAGGGCCTTGGGATACAACAGGAAAAAAGACAGGTTACTGCTCTTGTGTGATATCCTAGCAGAAAGAAATAGAAAATAATTACAGTAAGTTACAGAGTAAGCTAAGGGTAATAGGTGTTGGGGAGAAATAATAATTTTAAATACTGGAGTGTTAATGGGGTACTTATGTAGACTTACTTTGAGGAAAGATCAGTTTGAATAAAGACCTTCCTTAAGGGGGATAAGATTGTTAACAAAGTAAAATAATGGGGACAGGCAATAACATTCCAGGCAGAGCAAACAGCAAGGACAAAGCCAGGAATTGTGGTATGTTCAAGTAACAATATAGAAGAGGCTAGAGTTGAGCAAGCAAAGGAAAGAATAGTAGGAAAAGAGATCACAGGCAGTGGGTGCTTAGTTTGCATAGGAGCTTCTAGATCTTTATAAAGACTTTGGCTTTTACTCTCTAATAGGCAGAATAATTTCCCCCCAAATATGTTGGTGAACTAATTCACAGAGCCTGTGAATAAGTTATATTACATGGCAAAGGTGGATAGTTTATAGCCTTGGGATGTAGTCCACATGTGAGAAAAGCAGTAAGTAATATGTAACCTTCATGTATCTTTGGTATGTGCAAATATACCTTTGTAAACAAGGCATAATGTTGGCCCTATGCCAGCTTTGTCTATAAATCAAAAGATAATAGGGCTTCTGGAGAACCTCTCAGGATCTCTTGCGGCCATTTGTTAGTCTTTCACTATAGGGCCACTGCTGTGGTCGGAGTCCAGGGGGCTACTGTTGCTAGATGCTGCTGCTGTTGCTACCTGTGTATGTCCTGCTGCTTCATAATAAAGACTTGTTTCTGCTCCCCTTAGATTGGCTTCATGACCTGCTTTCTCCTCTGCTGGCCTTGAGAACTGGCAAGCTTATAGATGGTGACCTATAGGGAACTACGCAGGTGTGCTTAATAGTATGGGTCGTGAGATGAAGAAGATCACTGGTTAGTCTAGTCACAGTAAGTCCTTACATTTGAAGGAACCCTTCCTTCCCCCAAATAGAGAGCCTTTGGAGTCTAAGAACAGCCCTCACCTGACACCTAGTAAGGAAATGGAGACGTCAGTCCCACAGTTGTAAGAAACTGACTTCTGGCAACAGCCTGTATGAATAAGAAAACACATTGTTTAAAACTTCCAAACAGGAATACATCCCTGCTGACTTCTTTAATTTGGCTTTGTGAAATTTTAAGCAGATACTCATCTGAATTCATCGGACCTCTGAAATTCTGTTGTTTTTAAGTCATTGGGTTTGATAGTTTGATTTGGTAGTAATATAAAACTAATACACTGAATAGAACAAGGAATGATTAGATACTTGTGAATAGAGTCATAATGTGACTTGTGTTTTTTTAATTATTTATGTAAACTTCCGTGATCTCTCTCTCTCTCTTTTTTTTTTAAAGATTTATTTATTTATGCATGCAGAATGGGAATACAGGCCAGAGTTGTAGGGGTTGAGAGGATTCACCAGAGACAGAATGGGGAGCAGAATAGGAGGACTGACTGAATTATACTGCTGAGGAGAGCAGCGGGCTAGTCAGGAGAGATATGCCATCCCATGTGGGTCAGCTCCCTGGCTGGGGATCAAACTCATGCTGTAGTGGCTGCCAGAGCTTCTTGGTGCTGTGCTTTAACCCATTGCACCACCAGGGAAGTCCCCTTCTGTGATCTCTTGACAATACAAGTAGTTTTTGCAATTAATTTCTGAGAGTAATTACCTTTTGCCTTTGTTGAACACTGAGGAACTTCTACCCTTGATAAACATTTTGATAGATTGAGTTTTTTTACACTTTCTGGACTTCAGTATTTTCCAGGAAGTTCAGATTTTGATCTACAACATTAATTTAAAGTTATTTAATTCATTTTTTATGGAAAAATGTTGTATTCTATATAGCAAAGCCAAGCCTGAATCATTTCCAAAGCTAATCTTAATCTTTTTTTTTTCTTTCCATAACTAAAAATCCATGTTAAAACCAAAGTTGCTAAAGAGTAAATGAGGAATGAAAAGATGGTAAGATTACCTTTAAGCTGCTGTCTCACTATTTCTTAAAACTGAGTCTATTTTCCACAGCATTCCATTTTGGCTGCCTCAAGCAGCAGCAGTATGTAAGTTCCGTGAATCAATCATTTAGCAAATAGCTTCTGTCTTCTAAACCTGTATGCAATAGCAGGTCAATAAAACCTAATTCCATTTGGGGCAACATTTCAACTTGGGACCTTGAGACTTCTGCAATTAGCCATGGGTAAATTGTAGAGGTAGGGGAATATGCTAAGGGAAACCTTGAAAGGCCAAAGATAGGCATTAGCAGTTACTAAGAGAATATTCTTAAAAGGAGTTTTCTCAAAATCATTTGTATTCAGATGTAGTATACATTTAAATGGAAGGTAACCGTGCTTTTTTGTCTAAAAATAAATTTCCCATGGTAGAGGACAATGGGTGCCTTGGTGGTGGGGTAGAGTGGTAACACACATCTTCTATACTTATGAATCATGTATAGTAAACCAATTGTCATTACCTCAAAGCAACAACAACCAAAAAACCCACAAAGTAAACTGACACAACTATGCACTAGAAGGCCACTGCCTTAAAAAAACAAAACTCACTTTTTTTTTTTAAAGATTTATTTATTCGTACAGAATTGGGGTACAGGCCAGAGTTGCAGAAGGTGAGAGGATTCACCAGAGACAGAGTGGGGAGCAGAACAGGCAGATCTATGAAGTACACTGCTGAGGGGAGCAGCGGGCGGGCCAGGAGAGGTCTGCCACGCCATGTGGATCACCTCCGGGGCAGGCAGGAATCGAACTCATGCACAAGTGGTTTAAGCTTCTTTGTGCTGGGCTTTAATCCGCTGCTCCACCAGGGAGGTTCCAAAACTCACTTTTAAATGATAGTGTTACAGGGCAACCCAATGTGAACTGTGTTGCCTATCTGTGGGTCCTCACCCACACTCTTAAAATTCAATTGTACTGCAGGCACACACAATAAGGGTCAATAATTGGTTTATTTACAAAGGAGAAAGGAAAAGGTACAATCCAGAGAGAGAGAGAGAGAGAGATGCAAGTTAACTAGAACATCCTACCAGCTCCGCTAACTTGGAACTCCAATAACACACTGGTAGCTCATCAAGAGCCTAACGACCAGCCACCAGCCACAATCTAGAGAGAGAGCGCATCTAACATGGCTCCATTATATAACCCCAAAAGTCCCAGAATGCCTGCTTAGCTCTGCCCTTGGGTTCTTGGCAGTTCTCTCTGTGTTAGGAGTTGTAGTTTCAGTGACTGGAGTAGGGGGGTTGAATTGTAGTTTCAATAACTGGAGTCGAGGGTGGAGTCCACAATACTGGAGTAGGGGGTGGAGTCCACAAAACTGCAGAGTTCCTTCAGGACATCCTTCCCCCCCCAACAATAGAACTATAATATATAAGCATTTATGATTTCATCGTTTTAAATTTGATATGATTTTTTTCATGGCTGTGAATATATTGTGTCTTCTTATATAGTCTGTTGCTTTTGGAAATAATTGGGAGTTGTCCATATATTAGAATATTTCCAGATAATACAAACGAAATGGTGTGTAGAATGGTAGGTAAATCATGAAAAAAGCAAAATTAATCACCAGGTGTTCATACTTATAGCTCCTTATATCTCAAAGTGGAGTCCATTTCTCCATGGATCTCCTTGAATCCAGTTTCTCACATATAGTTGTTTTGAATCAGTAGAAAAGAGTGTAAAAGTCCCAAATCTAGGTCCCAAGTCTTGCACTCTTCTCTTTCTGGAAACCCTGCCTAGCTTAGTCTAATAAAGCCAAGTTATACCAGGTATTTTGAGTCAACTAAAAAATGGCTCAGATGAGCACAATTGTTGGCCTGAACCACAACTGACTGGAAAGAAATGAGTGAGGCCAGCCGAAACCAGAACTGCTTAGCTGTCTGATGCATTTAATGAGAAACAATAATTGGTTGTTATTTTAAGACCACATTTTTGGTTAGCTTATTATTTAGTATTATTGTGATAATTGATACAAAACTCAATTCTAAATTTAATTACCCAAATTATTCTTACATGAAAACATATATAGACTAAATAAAAAGGACCAAACACTTTCAGTTATCCAAAGTATTTGGTGACATTTTCTTCCCAAAGGCATATCTTTCTCATACTCCAGCTTCACTAATCTAGACATCTTATTGGCCCTCCCTGGTGGCGTTACAGGTTAAAGCACAGCACTGAGAAGCTTAGGCTACTTCTGCATGAGTTCGATTCCCGCCTGCCCCGGAGGTGACCACATGGCGTGGCAGACCTCTCCTGACCCGCCCGCTGCTCCCCTCAGCAATGTACTTCGTCGATCTGTCTGCTCTGCTCCCTGCTCTGTCTCTGGTGAATCCTCCCACCCTCCGCATCTCTGGCCTGTACCCCAGTTCTGTATGAATAAACAAAATCTTTAAAAAAAAAAAAAGACATTTTATTTAGTAATGTTTGTAAAATAGTCCTTATTTCACAAAGACGGATGAAAATCAATTGAATCTAAGGATTAGGAGTACGGATTCTGGAAACAATTGCTTCCACTATTAGTAATATGACCTTGGGAGATGCTACTAGTATCTACCACATAGAGTTGTTGAAAGAATTAATTGAATTAATATATATTAAAAACTTAGAATAGTGTCCATGTAGTAAATATTACATAAATAAATGTTAAATTATTTTTGGTATTAAATGTAGATCTTCTGTTACTGGTAAAGGTTATATACTTAAAAATTAGCTCATAAAGAGGCCTGACTTCAAAAAAGTATTAGTTGCATAAAAATTAATATGTTTGAAATATTTTTATATTTTACACTACTAAAATGCACTAGATCCACTTGCTGTTAGAAAGTGGCAAGCAGGCAGTAGAAAAGCAATAGCACTTACACATCAGTTTTAGTAGCAAGCGTACTTTTCATTAGAGCAACATTCTGAGTATTTTTAGAGTTATAGAAGTTTGAGGTTTAACAATTCCGTGGTTGTACAAAAAAATACTTAGAGCTTTAAGCATATCCTTAAACTTTTGAGCTTTGGTTCTTTGCTGAAGAAAATGCTAATTATATTACTATTCAACTGTAGGATCTTTTGCATCTTGCTAAAGATAGTGATATTTGGTGCTTATACACAGTTGTTTATAGCTTTAACTTGCTAGATGCGACTTCAACCTTTTTATAAAAACCACAGTTTGTGTAATAAAAGTGTTTTCTAAATTGTGGAAATATTTTTATAGGGATTAGAATGTGAAGGGTCAGAAGGTAATGAAAACTGTTAACTAAGTATATATGTCTTTATTTGCATTCTAGTCCTCTCCCAGAAAATATTTGAAGTAGTTTTTAAAAATACATATAATGGTGTCAGGATGAAATTATTGAAAAGGAATATAGTTAAAAGACCTAAACAAGTAGTTGTTTATTCTTTTTCTCTACCCTCCTGTTATTTTTTTTTAATTTTATAATAATTTATTTTTACATGTTTTTGTGCATTTTCCCATCTCAGTTGCAATCCCCTTGGGTGTCTCATCACCAAATCACCCATGTGCCCTAACCATAGTCCAGTGCATTTCCCTCCCCCCATTGTTACCCTCCTTTTTTAATGGTATCTTTCAAGTTATGTTTTACTGAGTAGTTACTAAGTGCTGACATCATATATAAAACAGTCTAGGTATAACTTTCCATTTTACAGGCATGGATATTGAGACAGTATAGTTCAGCATCTTTCCCTAGAAACACTTTCCACAAAAGTGTTTAAGACTAGGGCTTTACTAAAACTCATATCCTCTGGCCTCATCAAGGTGATGGTCTTCAAGTTTGCACGGTAGGAGTCTCTTATGTAGGTGTGTAGCCAGAACATACCTGTTTTATGAGTTTACACGCTAGCAATTCCATATAATCTCACTTTTGAATATAGGCCTTACATGGCTTTGAAACCCACTTAGGATTTGTAGGACAAAAGGTACCATATTCAAATGGAGATAAAATTGTTGTATAAATTTTAAAATATGTATCAGTTTCTTTGATTCTAGGTCCCAAGCTCCCCAGAACTGAAAGCAAATTGGAAAAAAGAAAGAAAAAACCCTACCTATTTCATTAACTATTTTATTTGCATTAATAGATGCTCACTAATTTTCCACTAAAATTAGATAAAAATCAAGGAAAGTTAACAATGTGCATTCATCAAGTAGTAGCCAATAGTTCCAGAAAACTATAATTGGGAGTGTCTGAGGGCGCAAGCCGTAAGTTATTTTTAATTTTCTTTAGGACATATAGAAGAAGATGGGACATTACTAAGTGTCAATAGTTCAAATTGTTATTACCTTTATCATGAATTTGCTAGGTTGGAAAACATAGTCAAAACTTTCCTGTTTTCACTGTGAAAATACAAAATATTAGCAGAAAAATTATGTGAATAATATATAGCAAAAACTACAATAAAATAAAAAATTGGGGGATGTTATAGACCCAATTCCATTAAGCTTCTCTGATATACAATTCAAAACTCATTTATCTATTATAAAACATAAATAGTAGTAGCATACCATTATGCCTAGCCTCCAATATATTTATAGTTTATGCCCAAATACTTCATGTTCTCACATCACAAATACACATTTAGCTCAAATGAATTGTCTTGTTCCTTCATAAAACAATACCATATGCTTAATAAATTAGTTTACTAAACTTTGAGTTGAAGTACAATCAACCGAATAAACATTTTTGACTCATTAGGTACAATGTTAACACTGAAGTTAGCCTTTTTGGTGAAGTCATATTTTCATATAATATTTTCAGTTTGTTATTTGATGAGAAGAAAGGTTATGGTAAGTAAGTATTAATAAGTATTGAAGTCCTAATAGCACGGTATCAAATGTGTACATATTGGGAATTAATGAGTCTTTCTTTTCCCAAGAGGAAAACAAGTTGTTATAATGATGAACAAAACACAATGTCAGTTTGATAGAAAGTCTTCAATTTGGAGGGATGACCTTTAAATGGGAATGTATAAATAATATCAACATAATCACCTCATATAATAATTTGTGTTTACACATTAGATAGCATTAAAGCATGTTTACTGATTGATTTGATTTTAAAAATTGTGCCCTTTAGGAAATTATCTCAGTGGAGAAATAAAGCAAAAAGACAGTGATGGGCAGTAGAGTCTCATCAACCATAATTGACTAAAGGTAATGAGCTTGCGTTCTTCAGTTAAACAGTTTGGCACACTCAAAAGATCATCACAGTCATCCTGTAGTGGAGACTAGCACAAGGACTGCAGGCCTCATAGAAGGAATAGTCCCTGGATTTCGGCGAAACTTTCCTGTATACTTAGGTGCCAGTTTGGGAAGAGGAATGTGACAACAGTTCTGTTCAGGAGGTAACATTTGAGTTGACTGAATAGTTACAGCTTACATTATAAAGTGTATCTGTTAATTGGCACTTTTAAATGGAAAATTTGCTAGTAGATCTGCTCTTCCTCTCCTCACTCCGCCCTTCACCATCCCACCCCGTCCTTACCCTCACTTCCTTTGTTACTAAGAAAAGTGAAGGAATCTGAAAAAAAATTTGCACAAGTCTCTGTCATTACATTTACTCACTTCCACACTTCTGTGACTTGTCTTGACTTCTGTAATGGAGGGGAATTGAGAGCTAGTCCAGCCAAGGGTAACAGTTGCACTGGAGTATTAGAACCTGTCCCTTCTTTTCTGCTATAATTCTCACTTAGATTTTGTGTCATCAGTTCTTCCCTTGCTATAAATTACTTCTGTCCTGTCTTACTTGGTTTGGGCTGCTGTAATGAAGTGTCTCACAAAAAATACTTATTACTTACAGTCCTGGAGTCTGGGGATTCCCATCTAAGATCAAAGTGTTAGAATAACACCTACGATCTGGTGAGGAACAGCATCCTGGTGTGTAGATGAGCTTGCTGTGTCCTCACATGGCGGAGATCAGAGCAAGGAAGGTTGGGGGAGGGGTGTTGTCTGTATTTCTCTTTACATAAGAGCATTAATCCTTTCATGAATGTTCTACTCATTACCTAAGGACTCTCCTCCTAGCACCACCATTACATTGGAGGGTTAAAATTTCAACATTGTTTGATAGCAGTTGATATCAAATGATAATATTTGATGGGAAAACGGAAACATTTAGGCCTTAACATGCCCTTTGAAAACAGCAGTAACACAACCACATGTCTTTTAAGTGCAATTTTCTCCTCCACATACTTGCTTTCTTTATTGCAAAACTTCTCAAAGACATGCAGTTTCTCTCTTACAGTTCTTTTAAAAGCCGCAGCAATGTGTTTTCATCCATTGCATTGAAATTGCAATAATAGTTAATTCTTCATGCTCATTGAGGTTGACCCATCAACATTTGGCACAGCTGATCATTCTCTTTTCCTCTTTCTCTTCCCTCACTGATTGCCATTTCTCAATGATAATTGAAGGAGGCAACTGGGCCTGTTTAGAGTTCGCTGAGCATCTTAGAGATAAGGGTTTTCCTTTCATCTGGGCATTTGGAGGGAATCTCTCACAAGAGGGTTTTAGCTTTTACTTCAGGGGAAGGTCAAAAAGTCTTCACTGGCCCTCCCTGGTGCGCAGTGGGTTAAAGCACTGCACTAAGACTTTAAGCCACTTCCCCATGAGTTCAATCCCCGCCTGCACCGGAGGAGATCCACATGGCCGGGCAGACCTCTCCTGGCCCGCCCGCTGCTCCCCTCAGCAGTGTACTTCGTCAATCTGCCTGTTCTGCTCCCGGCTCTGTCTCTGGTGAATCCTCTCACCCTCCGCATCTCTGGCCTGTACCCCAGTTCTGTATGAATAAATAAATCTTTTTTAAAAAAGAAGTCTTCACTTACCTGTTTCTCTCCTCAGCATAAAATTTTCTTTTTTTTTTTTTAAAGATTTATTTTATTTGTACATACAGAACTTGGGTACAGGCCAGAGGCTCAGGGGCAGTGAGAGGCTTCACCAGAGACAGAGTGGGGGGCAGAACAGGAAGATCGACGAAGCACACTGCTGAGGGGAGCAGCGGGCAGGCCAGGAGAGGTTTGCCGCGCCATGTGGATCTCCTCCGGGGCAGGCGGGAATCTAACTCATGCGGAAGTGGCTTTTGCTTCTCAGTGCGGCGCCACCAGGGAGGGCCATAAAATTTTCTTTATGCCAAGGTGCCATATTTTGTTGCAATTTGTTCTGAACCTTATCAGAGACATTTCAGATCTAGAGGTTTTCCGCCCCATATAACCAGATAGGAGAGTACGCTTTATCCCAGTTAGTTAGCCTTAATGTCTCTGGATCTCTGCTAATGCATGAAATAACAGAAGTGGATTACATAATCTGTATGAGGCTTCTACCTTGGGCCCTCCCTGGTGGCACAACAGGTTAAAGTGCAGCACTGTGAGGCTAGCTACAGTCACTTTAGTGCAAATTTGACCTCTGGTCAGGGAGGTGAACTACATGGTGTGGTAGACCTCTCCTGACCTGCCTGCTGCTCCCCTCAGCAGTGTAACTTCCACACTTCTGTGACTTGTCTTGACTTCTGT
>NW_004567103.1:37056521-37066676 GCF_000260355.1 Condylura cristata | reverse complement strand
TTTCTTTCTTTCTTTCTTTCTTTCTTAACATTTATTTTATAAGAACTGAGGTACAGGCAGAAGTGCAGGTGAGAGAATTCACTAGAAACAGAGTTGGGAGCAGAACAGGCAGATCTACTGAAATAAACTGCTGAGGGAAGCAGTAGGTAGTTTAGGAGAGTCTGCCACGCCATATGGGTCATCTCTCTGGCTGGGAATCTAACTCATGCTGCAGTAGTTTCTATGAAGTGACAGCTTCATAGTGCTGTGCTTTGACACATTGTGCCACCAGGGAGTGCCCTATTTGTTTTCTTGATAGTCAACTTAAAAATACATATAATGTTCATTAAAATGTAACTAGTGGATATTAAATTTCCAATTGTATTTTAAGGACACTATGTCTCTTACTGAGATAATTTTTAGGGGCCTCAGGTTATTAGTTTGTTAATTTTGAATTTTCTATTATGCTTTTGAACATTATACAATCCTACCTATACGCTTTGTATTCCAATAAAATTAAACTAAATATATGTCACTTCTCATGTAGAAACACACACACAAACAGTATATAGCCACATATTTCAGTAGATTAAACTGAGCTGAAATTTTCCCTCATGCTGGCACTATAATAGGCTATTGATCTCAGATTGCATTTTCTGTTTCTTTATAATTGAATTTTGTTCCCAAATGAAAGACCATGTTCATTTTCAGATTGCATTTAGTGAAATAAAAACTGCATCTGGGATCAGTTTCATCATGTACTCAACAGAGGAGAAAGCTTTCATAGGAATGAGCATGGAACACTGTGACTATTTAAAAAAGAGTGCCATTCTTCTTATAAGAGATGTCTTTCCCCTCAAAAGCTATTTTTTAGATCTTATTTTTTTTTTAAATCTGCATGATTATCTCTACAAATTAGAATATATGCAGAACTATAGTTCCTCCCATGAATGACAACTAATGGAAGCTATGTTGCAACTTCATAAATTAACCCATTGCATGGGAACTAAAAGAAATTACTACTAAAGGAAATAGGAAAGAGGGCTTACAAATAAAAAGATTTTAAAGTAGAAAATGTCTGTCTGCCAAAACTAGAGGTGATTTTCCTTCTTAGGCTAGACCTTACTTTGATTTTTAAAATAGTAGTAAAACAGAAATTTTAGAAAGCTCAGAGGGGCAAATAATTCAAAGGCGTTTGCATTCCTTTTACTCTGCATCAAATGTAATGTACCCAGTAATATTCGGAGATTAATTACACTTCTTTCAGCCCTCTACCTGTAGGTGAGTGTCTGCAACTGTTCAAATAGTCCTGCACCCCAAAGTTCTTAATTTACTTATTGCTGATTATGTGCAGGTAACAGAGGTTCTAATTTTCATTCAATGATGGTTTTAAGGGGCACAAGGTTACTGTTGAAATGAAGGGGTGATGGTGGTGGTGTTAATTGTTTTTTGTGACTCTTCCTTCTTCTAAGAGGAGAAAAGTGCTCATAGTGAAATTTGCTTACAATATGTTCACTCAGAATTCATTGTTCAGGTCCCAGGAAAAACTTTCCTACTTCTCTCACAAAGTCCTAGAAACCAACTGCCTTAAAGGTTGTGTATTGGAAAGAACAAACCTAAAGATGTGGAGAGAATAAACATGTAAATGAGAAGGACAATGTATGCCAACTTCTTGCTACCACAGGGAGAATGAGGTGGCTCTTCAGAGTACCCTTATCTTGGTCTTGAATCTGCTCTTAACCTTTCATCTTGCTTATCCCTCAGGGATTCCTGCTGGCTCTGTTTTCAAAATATATCATGAATCTATCCAGTTCCTTTAAAAAAATCAAAATAGAATTAATGTAGAACCAACCAGTTCTTAACACCTCTAGTGTTACTACTGTGATCTACCTTACTGTTTAACACTGCCCTCTCCTCCTAATTAGTCTGCTGTTTCCACTCTTTCCCCCTGTGGTGGCTTAAAATATATTATTCTGAGCCCTCCCTGGTGGCACAGCTGGTTAAAGCGCAGCACAAAGAAGCTTAAACCACTTCCGGATGAGTTTGATCCCTGCCATGGAGGTGATCCACATGGCACAGCAGACCTCTCTTGACCCACCCGCTGCTCCCCTCAGCAGTGTACTTCCTTGATCTGCCTGTTCTGCTCCCGACACTGTCTCTGGTGAATCCTCTCACCCTTCCCATCTCTGGCCTGTACCCCAGTTCTGTGCGAAAAAAAAAAAAATTATTCTGACTCATTCCTCAACAGATAGAGTAATTCCCATTTCCATTCGTGTGGGCTGGACTTAGAGATTTGCTTCTCATCAGTCAAATAAGGCAAAAGTACGAATTAGGCAAAAATGTGAATCTTCTGAGGATTGGGTCAAGGAATGTTTCAACTTTAGCCTTTTCTTCTTGAATCTCTTGCTGGGGGGGCGGGGAGGGTGTTTTCTGTTCCTGTTTATTTTAGTAAGGATTATGAATGCAGGCAATTTACCATTTTCCCTCTTTTGGCTTAGTCACATTACTTGAACACGAATACAGTGAAGCTTTGTTCATTCTGAGGCTTTACCACAATAATGAACTAATATTGCAAAGATTTTTTTTCAGACATTAATCCTCAATTTCTTGAAGGGTATTTAAATTTCTCTCTATTTACAGATGAAAAAACAGAAACTCCAAGAGGAAGATAAATTGCCACATTTCACACTGCCACAGGTTTGTGTTTGCTCTGATTAGGTTTCCTGATTCCAAGTGTAGGGCTGTTCTACTTTGCCCATGGCTGTACTGTGTGCACACAAGTAAAACATTGATCTAGTACTTTTTGAAAGTAATTTATTTCGTATTTGACATTTTTATTCCAATATCACAGGATGATCATGTACATAGTTTAAAGCCATTTTGCCTTATCAAAATGTTATATATTGAATGAATTTAGACATTAAATGAGTTTAGGTTGGCAGTAAGTTTCCATGATATACTTTCACAGATACTTTTTCATACTTTTCTGCTTTTCTATCTTATCTGTCTGAACAGACAGATACATTATCTTTAAAATAGAAATGGGTGTTTAGTATTTTTGATAATGAGAAGAGATTAAAGGTGTTAGGAAACAAACACTGAGAAAAGTAATTGGATATGATTGTTATCTTAAATATAGTCAGATTTTTTATTTACAATTCAGTCTGCCCTAAAATCATTATAATAAAATATGGGTGCCCCTGACTTGTTTATCAGTATCTATGAACCTATAAAACACTTTATTTATAAGGCTAATATGGAGATGGTAAGCTAAAATTGAAGCTCTCTAGATACCTTTACTTTTTCTAGTTCAAATTTATATTAATAAATTTCTTCTCAAAAGCAACCTCCTTGAGAAGATGCAGCGGCTACAGGAAGTAGTCAAGACAATAAGATGAAGAAGAATTGTCTGACTCAGTAATAATTTATTGGAATAAGTAGAATTTTTTAGTGACAGGAATTTTTAAATTGAGGAAAGAATGTTTTTCAGGAATTAAGAGCAAATTCAGGAATTAAGATTAGAAGCCAGCCTGGAGCTGAAATGATAGTACAGGTGGTACATTGTATTTGTGTTCAAGAAATGTCACTAAGCCAAAAGGAGGGGAAAAGGTAAATTGCCTGCATTCATAATCCTTATTAAAATAAATAGGATAATACATGTGGATGGTAGAAACTGCTGAGGTGTTGGAATGCATGTTGAGTGCAGCAAAAGCATACTGAAGTTTCTTTTATTTTCCAGTTTTATTGCGATATATTTGATATACAAATTTATGTAAGTTCAATCTGTACAACATAATGTTATGATATCTTGGTATGCATGTATTGACTTGTTGATAATATAAGTTATGAAATGATTGCCACAATAATCTTAGTTAATATCCATCATCTCATGAATCACACTTTTTTTCTGTAATGATAACTCTTTTACTGACTTTCAAATAAATAATACAGTATTGTTAACTATATTCATCCTATTATATATAATATTTGTTTGGCCTGCTTTTGGGTTTGGAGGGAATCCTAAATTTTAGGGAATTTTCCCTAAATTTTAGGGAATCCTAAAATTTTAGGAAAAAGTGAATTTGGGCAGAAGCAGTTAGAACCAAGGAGATCAGCTATTACAGTTTTATGGAAGTGTTATTTCACAGACCAGTAAAGTTCCTAAAATAGTTGATGACTTACAAATAGTGGGAAACTCTGTTTTGCTAAGGAAGGATAGGTAAAAACAACAAAGAAGAAATGTAAATGAACACACTATTTCCACTATTTCATAAAGGAATAGAATTTTAACATCAAGTAGAGTAAATGATCTTGGTGTTATTAAAAACTTATTGTATTGTCCTTACTTTTTCCTGTACCAGTAAAATATTTTCATATCCCTGCTTATCTCCTCACATTAATGTCCGAGATTCTAATGTAAGAGAGTAGATTGAAGAAAATTTAGAAAAAGAGAAGAAAGAACAAGTGAAGATTGAGGAGACATGACAACAGATTGAATATAGATGAAGGGAGAGAGTGAAAGGTACCTACAACATTTATACTATGACATGGTTTAGTCTTAATAGATATTATTACATACAACATTGTCCAATTTAATCTCATAACAGATCCATTGGCTGTCCTATCCACTGATTAATGTCTTGCTGTCTTCATTATTAGGTCCAGACACCAGAAATGAAACTTGCCAAAATGTATGAAGATCATGTTTTTATTAATTACTGGTGAATTAAAATATTTCTCCATCTAAGCAAAACTGAATTTGAGAAAGATTTTAAAGAAGTTTATTTTAAAGGAGGTTAGAAATTTTACTCTGACAACCACCATCTTATAGTAACATCAAATGTTCATGTACTTTTTTTGGAAAACAATTAACAGAGTTCTTAATTTATTTCAAATATTTTTTCTTAACTCTTGAGAATTGCCACTAACAATTGCCAGGCTTTATTGTCTTGTTGCAGATTTTTTGATTCTATTTCTTTTTCATTAGAATGATATAAGTAGGAGTTTAAGAGCTGTTCTATTTGCAGAAAAAGAGCAAAGATGTTTTGTGACTTTGGAAATTATATTTCAAGGTTATTCACAAAAGCACATCTTGTTTAGAAAGAAGGTGAATTCTTTCCTTTCAAGAAGAATGTTTTACTCAAAAATAGCTAATAGCTAATGTATTCTTTGCTGAATTTTAATCTATGGCATTCATTAAAGATGTTCTTAGCCTGTGTTTCTAGACCTCCTTTAAATGTCAAATTCTAGAATGACTAAGCTGGTTCTCTTCACTGATAGGTAATATCTAGTATTGTCTTTGCTACAGGGCATTTAAAATGAAATTTTGAGGTATACTGAAAAAAGTTACCAGTTCACTTAGTACACAATAGCTTAGAATGTGCATATCTGAAAGAAGAAAAATTCAATAAATAGCTGTGGAGTTATTTGCTGGAATTCACAACATAATAACAAGAAAAGATTTGCAGCTTTGATCATAAAGGAAATGAGTCATTTAATTTTTCCCTTAGTGCTGGTACATAATTTTAGCACTCAGTAAGAAGTCTTCATGCATTTAAATAACTTAGGCATTATTAAATGTATGTTTCAAGATATAAATGGCATTTATATAACAAGGAGACTGGGTTCAAACTGCTAGTGCTTTAAAATTTCCCTAAAAGCAAATCTGAGTTCAGAATATGATTTAGGATTTAGTAACAATTAAAGAGATTTCAAATCTCTTAATCCCTTTGTGATAACTATACCATTGTTTTAGCTATTTTTTAAAATAATATAACAGTTTATTTTTACATCATTTTTGTACACTTTTTTGTTTTTATCTCAACTGTAATCCCCATGGGCTTCCCATCACGGAATCACCCGTGTGCCATCACCATAGTCCCATGCACTTCCCTCCTCACCTCCCCCCGCATCCCCGTTTTTGATCCCATTCCCCTCTCCACCCTCACAAAATGTCTCTGATATATGGCTGTTCATTATTCTTATTATTTTCTCGCCTGGTCCATTGTTTTAGCTATTTAAAAGGAAAGGGATAAAAATGTTAATGTTTATTGCTATCAACACTTTCTGACTGAAATTTTATTATATATTATATTACTTATGACCCTAATAATTATTTGATTTACAGCTTAGATACTGAAATGTAGTGAAATGTTATCATATTTGCACTTATCAGAACAATATCATTCATCCAATTTAAAATACTTCCTTTTTTTGACCTTTCCCAAAGACACTTCAAAGTACAAAAATACACTTTACCATCTCTACGCACCTCAAAGGTGATTATTTTCATAGTTGATCCTAGCATTGCAGAGGAGATCTCTCTAGAGACTTAGCTTATAAAACAAATTTCAACTATTCATTCTGTTTTACCTACAGTTAACACATTATTAAGAGTAAACATCTTACTAAACTCAATGGAGAGCCACAAATTACTGAGTGAGATTTTTAAAGGAGGTAACTGAGTGTATCTAAATAGCTCATAAAAAATTGTTAGGCCCTCCCTGGTGGCCCAGCGGGTTAAAGCACTTCACTAAGAAGCTAAAACCACTTCTGCATGAGTTCTATCCCCGCCTGCCCGGGAAGTGATCCATATGGTTCAGCAGACCTCTGACCCGCCCGCTGCTCCCCTCAACAGTGTACTTGAACAGTCTGCCTGTTCTGCTCCCTGGGACTCTGTCTCTGGTGAATTCTCTCACCCGCATCTCTGGCCTGTACCTCAGTTCTGTATGCACACATAAATAAATCTTTAAAAAAATAAAAGTTAATAAATGCAGTAGCTAAGTCATATAAGTCAACAAAATGTATATTGAAAAGACATAATGAATGATAACTTTAATTTTCCTAGATTGCCAGATGGAATTGCTGTTAGAAGTCAAAATAAAATGTGAAGGATATCTGACATTTTAATTAAATTTATTTAAACAAAGTTTGTATATATTGGTTATTAGGGTCCGAGAACTCGATTACCTGAAAGACAGAGCGTCACACAAGAATGCAATTCGCAAAGTAGAGTTTATTGGGCTGGCTAGCCAGGGTCAAGCCGTTCCCTGCCAGACACGCAGGACCGAGGGTTCGGGCAAGACCCCAACCAAAGGAATGTCAGGGAATATATAGGCATTATTGGCCATTACATACGTCATAGCCATGCAAATTCAGAGCCCGCGCAAATTCAACTTAGCAAATGGATTCAAAGATTAACAGACGTCACAGCCTGGGTCACAGTTGAACCACCCAATGACAGGTTTCCAGGAATAGATGCCTCATTTCCTGGTGCCTCAGGTCCAATCAGCCTGGGCAACACCATTCCCATTATCCAGTCAATTTAAATGTACATTGTTCCTCTTCAACCTATAGTTTTTTTTTTTTAAAAGATTTCTGTATTTGTGCATACAGAACTGGGGTACAGGCCAGAGGCTCAGGGGCAGCGAGAGGCTTCACCAGAGACAGAGTGGGAAGCAGAACAGGCAGATTGTCGAAGTACACTGCTGAGGGGAGCAGCGGGTGGGTCAGGAGAGGTCTACAACGCCATGTGGTCACCTCTGGGGCAGGTGGGAATCAAACTCATGCGAAAGTGGCTTTAGCTTCTCAGTGCTGTGCTTTAACCCGCTGCGCCACCAGGGAGGGCCTCAACCTATAGTTGAGGGTCAGCATTTGCGTGTGCATTTTGCAAGCCGGATCTGGTCTTGTGGCTTTTCCCTTACCCCCCCCCCCCATACTTTCTTATCTTGTTTGTCTGATTTTTGCTCCTTCTTTGGGGGTGGGGGGTGCTTGCCTGGGCTAGTTTTGTTCAGGCCTGCGTTACTTCCTCCTTTCCTTCATTGGTAAGATGCTATTCCAAGTTCTCACTTTTATTAAGAATTTAATGCTCACAATACCACCATGATTTGTAAGCCCTAGTTTATCTTTAGATAAAGAAAATACAGTGGGAGTCCCAAGTGAACAAACACTGTTTAGTAGTTGTGTGATCTTGGGTCTGAATTATAGTAATTTTTGAAAGTCTTATTTCCTTCTTATCTCTGCAGACCTTCTGTTATCAAGTGTTATATATTTTCATCATTTCTTTGGATTGTTGTTCTTTTCTGCATTCACTTCACTTTTGCCTGAATGACCATGGTATCATGATCTTTTTAAGGCATCAGCTTTAAGACTTGACTTGTGATCACATTTCAGCACCCATGCTTTTAACCTATTGATATTTAGTTCTGGGTTTCAAAAATGGTTCCTATATGACAACTGTTATTTATATGCAATTGCATATAAATACAATAAAAATATGTGATTATTTGAGTTACTGATTAGCACTTAGAAGGATGCTTTATAATTTCCTAATGGCCTTTCTGCATTTAATCTTGTTCCTTAATTTTCTTTTATACAACCACCTGACCAACTAGTATAGAATGTAAATTGGATCAAGTTGCTTCCTTTCCAAAATCCTCCCATGTTTTCTCTTCATTTAGAATAAAATTTCAACTCCTACTCAGAACTACAGAACACTGAATAAACTTGTTCCTGCTTACCTCTTTGATTTTCTCTTCTATAGTCCTGTTCTATTTGCCATTGCACAATTATTCCTCCTTACTCATCCTAACATTTAAATCCTTAGCTTTTTGCATACTTCATGCTTCACTTCTCTAGAGATGTATTCCTGACTCTCCTAGTTAAAGTATGTCCCCTTATTCTTTTCTCTTTATGGCATGTAGCTCTTTTCTTTAAGGGTTCTCACTCTAATTCATGATTCTCTATTCATTTGTCCAAACTCTAAGCTTCCTGAGGGCAGGGACCCTGTCGTTTTGCCATCAATGTATTTGTAGCATTTAGCATATTCTCATACATACAGTTAATTTTGAATAAATATTTGTGAAATATTATTATAGCCTTACATATTTCACTGAGTTCAATGATGTCTGTAGAAATGGGAGTATAGGGCCCTTTCTGGTGGTGCAATGGGTTAGGATGCAGCACTGCAAGCTAGCTGCAACCGCTTCAATGTGAGTTCAGTCCCTGGTCCCAGAGGTGACCCACATGGCAGAGTAGACCTCTCCTATCTTGCCCATTGCTCCCTTCAGCAGTGTACTTTATCAATCTGCCTGTTCTGTTCCCCATTCTGTCTCTGGTGAATCCTCTTACCGCCCCTGCACCTCTGGCCTGTACACAGTTCTGCATGCATAAATAAATCAATCTAAAAAAAAAAAGAAGGTAGGCCTAATAACATTTTATAAAATCCAAACTTAAGATTAGGTAGAAACAAGGAATGCAAAACCTCAGAAACTGTGATAGTGAGACATTGCTTTTGTGAAGGTTGAACTTTATATTTCTGTACTTTTGTAGTTCTGTACAAATTCTTTTAAAATGGTAAGAAGTTAAAAAGAAAATCATTACAGAAGAAAAATGACTTCTACTTAGGCAAAAATCAGTAGTGATAGTGAATGCGATTGAAATATAACTCCTCAAAACGTTATCAAATCAAGCACTTGTGGCTTAAAGATATGTCATTCAATATAACAGACCCAAATTTTGTCAAAGAAAGAGAGGCAAATGAGTAAGGGAGGGAAGGAATTAAGTCCCCAAAGACTTTCTCTATGGATAAAATATTTGAATGACTTTTAAAAGGAGAAGAGAAGAAAAAGTAGAACAAAGAATTCTGGGTGATTGGATGCTGGTATACTGGGTAACCTTGGGGAATCTGCAAGCATAGTGATGGAACATGCTACCACATATGTGGCATGTTCAACAATGGCTATTCAACTCTTCTGCATGGTGACGACTTCACCATGCTAATGAGTTGAGGCAACTCCAGGTCACTCAAGCTTAGAACTATTCATACTTTGAGTCTTTCTTGCATTGGTGAACTGCTCAAACACGATAGGGGTGGTTGGAACTTGGTTATGAAGATAAATTGGGGTATTGCTTAATGCAAATTGTTGATGACTATTGTTTTGAGTAAATAAGTTAGTACTTTAACTGCCTTTGTGGCAATCAAACAATTAACTGCTTTAATGGTTTGCTTTCTACTTCTCAAATGTCCTGCTTTGAAAATAAAAATATACCACTTTGGCATAAGAATTGTTTTGAGGGCTCTCCCTGTTGGTGCAGCGGGATAAAGCACCACATTATGAAGCTCTCCGAAGCCACTGCAGCACGAGTTCAATTTCTGGCCAGGGAGCTGACCCACAT
>NW_004567103.1:37001602-37056350 GCF_000260355.1 Condylura cristata | reverse complement strand
AGGGATTTTTTAAAAATATTTATTTTTGCATACATAGCTGGGGTACAGGCCAGAGGTGCAGGGGTGGTGAGAGGATTCACCAGAGAAAGAGTGGGGAGCAGAACAGGCTGACTGATAAAGTATACACTGCTGAGGGGAGCAGCAGGCCGGTCAGGAGAGGTCTGCCGCGCCATGTGGGTCACCTCCGGGATTGAACTCATGCTGAAGTGGCTTGAGCTTCTCAGTACTGTGCGTTGATCCACTGTGCCACCAGGGAGGGCCCCAAATAAGTAAATATTAAAAAAAAAAAAGAATTGTTTTCAACTGTAGGTAACTTAAAAGTAGCAAATGTAGAAAGAGGTCTCTGCCCGCCCCTATCTGCCCAAAAACAATATAAATTTACCTTTGTGAAGATTTTCACCTTCCCTGGACTTGTACCAGGAGAAGGAAAACAACCATTATTACCGGAGACAGAAAAGACTGGGGTTGTTCTGTATTCAAACCCTTACTAAAAGAACATATAACTTACATTAGTTTCCCCTACATACTCACCTTCTCACAAATGACACTGCTGGAATCCTCAAGCTCTTTTCCTTTGCCTTTTCAATTCATTGTCCTTTGTTAAGTATTAGAAAAACCCTTGGGTATACCTCTTTTGTGTCTCATTTCTTTTCTACAAAGACCTGCATGCTTGTAAAAACTTAAAATATTAACATCAAATAAAATTTATATGCCTTTTCTTCTATTGTCAGTTTAATTCATGGGCCTCAGCTACTAAATTTAAGAAGGTAGAGGAAAAGGTTTTTGTCTTCTACATTAGTTTGTCTAAGATAAGCTCGAGTTGTATGAACAGTCAGAGTTATGGCTCTTGCTTTCTTGATAAGGAGATGAGGGCTTGCCTTCGATTGGTCTCTTGTCTGACAGCCATATTTTGAGGATTTTGTTTGTATTGTGCCAAGAACATTCCAACTATATTAATTTATTATGCTGCATGGTTTCCTTTGCCAGAACCTCTTAGGCTTCATTTTTTCCTTCTTTGCCTAATGAGCACATATAGATGTTTAATATTAATAAAAATTGGCTGGTGGCTACTCTATTGAACAGTGTAGATATTGAACACATCCATTATTGCCAAAAGTTCTATTGGGTAGAATGCCTTAGTTGTCCCTAAAAGACTTGAGTTGTAAATAGGCATAATAACAGCTCTCAGACTTGAATGTAAGTGACTATATAGCTGTTTTAGCAGCTCAAGGAAGTTTACCTTGAGTCATATAGGTTTACCTAAAGGAACAGTAATCAATATTTGTTCTATATGTTTGCAAGATAATAAAAATGGTAAAATATTAACTCTCCATGCAAGACAGCAAGAACAGTTATTTGGCCTAGGCATAAAGAGGAGATGGTATTGATGTACTGTTCAGAGTCAGGGAAATCAGCTTAAACATCTGCCACACCAGGGTGAACTGGCTGATCCTAGTTGGCCATTTAGGTGTCCATCTCCTCCCATGCCATTGCTGACCTGCCCAGTGAAAAAATTCTCCTAGACATCTTGATGTCTCCTGCAAAAACAGTTCAATTATTTTGGTAAAGATCTAAAAGTAGTAAATTTTTAGTATACAAGTTTGGGCTCGGTATTGAGTGCTGGATTGTGCTGTTACCTGTGTTACCTGAATAGGCTAGAATCCTGGTGCTTCCTGTCAATATAGAAAGCCAACAGGCAGAAATAGGAATTGAATCTATAAGAAGCACTTTAATCAGAAATCTGGTCAATGATCTGAGAAAAGCAGTTATATACCTGGAGAAACCATTCTGGCATCTCATCTCCAGCTGGTCTTTTCATAGTGCATTAAACAAAGACAGTCAAAGGTAAACAACTTATTAGAATACCCCATCACAGTTGATGTTTCTGGTTATTTATCACTTTCAGTCCAACCTCCAACCCCAACTTTTTATCAACCTCCAGGTTATCTTGATCCTAGTATACCTTGGCTAGCTGATCCAAGGTATAGTAGGATCATCAGGTCAAGTTCTCAGTTCAAAAGCAAGATTTATAGTTGAAAGAAAACAATCATTAGTCATACAGTGAGCACGTGTAGCCTAAATTATGTGTAAGTGCAGACTCCAGTGGTAGATATGGTGCCCTTCACTTCCTCACTAGCCCCCTCTAGTTGCTAGTTGAAAAGTTTGGTCTAAGAAATGGATCTAAATGGTAGCAACATTATTTATCTTTTGTTTTGCATAGATTTCCTAAAGAATAGCCATAGCTGAGTTTAAAAAGTTTAAACCTGTGGCATTTCCTTCTGCAAAATTACAAGAGAAGCTAGGTAGTTAAATAATCCTAAGGATTAGATTTAATGAGTGGTTTAGCTTCTTCAGTAAGCATTTTAATAATTCTTTTTGGATGACTAATCCGTTTTCCATTTGTAATTCCATTCAGGCTTATTCCCATAATGACTTCACTGAATGGCTTTTCACCACATTGAGTTTTCAAAAGTGATAACAGTGTGGGCAATAATTTTTTTTCTTTCTCCCTAAAACAACTTGTTCACCAAAATACATTCAAAGTACACTATAAAAGTGACACTTCAACATTATGGTTTTAGGCAAAGGCCTATTTTGCAATGTACCTGACATAACAATTTGTAATCAAATGTTATCATATGGAACACATTTAAATTGCCTGTCATGAGTCCAAAGCATTTTGCTTTGTATGTTTTAGGGAAGAAAAAATTACTTTTTCCTTTATTGTCTTAAGTTCATTGGACAAAAGACAGACAAAAAAGAGGAAAACATACATTTACTTAATGTAAGTTTTATGTAACACAGTAGCCTTCATAAGGAAATGAAGGCCCAAATAAATCTGCATGTGTTTATACTAGGTTTGATGAAGGGTGCAAAGTCATGGGGAAAACGTAATAGAACGAAGTATGAACTAAAGATGGTAAACTGGCAATGTCTGTTTTTTGCATTCTTCTCCATGTCCTTCCATCTTTGGAGATAAGGATGATCTTTTCCTCTCGGTATAGGGCAGACAGTGATCACACGAGCTTTATAAGTTCGGCTTTGGAGGAGAATGGAAGGTCAGAGTACCCTTTTTGTAACAGACCCCAAAAATATGGGTCTGGAGACCTTCTCTGAGAAAGAATTCATTAGACAGTTTCGGGTAAACTAGATGAGGTATTTTATTAGACACTTGCTCATGAGCGGAGACCAGTGCCTGAAAGGAGAGGTTTGTCCTGATTCTCTGAGGGGAGGTAAAAGTTTAAGGTTTCTCACTGCAGGGCAGGGGGGAGTAACTTCATAGATTGTTGCAGGTTGGGCTGTATCCTGGCATGCAGGGCTCTTGGCTTTCCCTTTCAGGAAATTGTAAGACAGTTATTAATCAGGATTCACTGCTTTTTGTTCTATTATGGTGCCCTTGGCTAGTCTGGTAGTGCATTTGTTTGGGTGAGATATTAGGGAGGGCTTGCCAGTCCACCTGTTCTAACAGGGCCTTTGGGTCTCTTAGCTGAAGATTCAATTTCTCTGTTTGATAAGGGGCTGAGCAACCCAGTCAGTGGTACAATTCCCTTGTTTAAACAGAAGCTAGACTACTAAGTGATCCAAATTTCCTTTGTGTAAGGTAGGCAACTCACATCTTACCAGCTCACAATTTCTTTTTTTCCTTAAGCTTCCACATTTCCTGCACCTGCCACTTTTCAAATTCCTCAAGCTTAAATTATTCAAAACGCTAAGATACCATATTTTAGTTTGGTGTGCTCTGAATTCCATTTTGCATATACTCTACAAAGAAAGAGTAGTATTGTCTATAAGCCTTCAGTCATGCCTACACTTACCCAGCCTAGATATTGCCAAAAAAGTGTTTTTCTGGGGTATGATTTTCCTATCTTTAGATGATACATTTCAAGACCTCCAGTGGATTCCAGAAAGTATGAATAATAACTGAATAGTATATATACTGTTTTTTCCTGATACATACCTCTGATAGTTTAATTTACAAATTAGGTACAGGAAGAGATTAACAACAATGAAGATTAAAAAATAGAAAAATTGTAACAATATACTGTAATAAATTATGTAAATATGTAAATAAACAATAAATTATGTAAATAAATATGTGGTATGTCTTTCTCTTTCAAAGTGTTTTATTTTAAGTGATATCTCTGACTGGTTTATTGTAGGTAACTGAAACTGTGGGAGTCAAAACCAAATATACAAGGGATTAACTGCATTTCTAAGTGCAATTCAAATGCAAAATAATCATGACCCTCTGACTATGAAAGAGTGATGAAGAAAATATTTCCAAAATTAGAAAAAAGAACAAGTACAATAGCATTGAATTTTATGTATAATCTGTATTTACTTTTAAGCTTAGTCATTTATTAATGACTAATATAAACATGCTTTTTAAAAACTCTAATATTTTTTTTTGCTGAGAAGATGTTTGCGTGTCTTATGTTGAGATATATACATCACAAATTTTCCATTAAATCTATTGGAAACTTTTTCCCCATCATCTAAAAGCTCTTTAGTTAATGGCAGGATTTTCAGATACTTATGAAAATCATTAAGCAAGGAATAGTTGTACTTCAAAACTAATACTTTTGATTGGAACATGTTATGACTACAAAGGCTTGTAGAAGAACCTGCAATTTGAAGGGCCATCACTGTAAATGAGAAGTCTTGATATTTTTTGTTTCTGCCTAACATTTATCTAGGTTAAATTCTTTTGCCATCAAACTGTCAAATTTTCCACTCTACTTTTCTAGCTGCCACTTCTCATGAACTCTAACAAGAGGAACAAATTAGCAAGATGACCTATCTTTGCTAACTTAACATTATTCTCACTTAACTCATTAACATTTGTGAGATAATTCTGATAGTTGAGATTTTCTCATTCTAAGTTATTCACCACTAGTCCTTGTTTCCTCTGTATTAGTAGCAAGTTTTCTTTTTTTTTCCTTTCTAAAGAAAACTGCCTTTTTAACCAAAATAGTTTGAAAAATCTGAAGTTGTTCTTCAACTAATCTCTGTGTTTTTTTTTTTAAGCTTTATTTATTTATGCATATAAGGATTGGGTACAAGCCAGAGGTGGGGGGGAGTTTGAGGTGGTGGGTGGTGGTGAGAAGATTCACCAGAGACAGAGTGGGGAGCAGAACAGGCAGACTGACTGAAATACATTGCTGAGGGGAGCAGTGGGCAGGAAAGTGCCGCGCTAGCACGACAGCAGAGATGGTCTGAGCGAAGGACGTCAGGATTAAAACACACACACTTGGTCAGCAAGCAAAGGCACACTTTATTCTTCTCTCCTTCCCTATTTATCCCCTTTAGCATGGAACCTGGGGCTGGGGGGAGGCAGAAGCTCTCAGCAAGTGCGTCAATAACATGCGACAATAACATGGGGGTCAAAGAACAGTCACGTAAACATAAGGTAGCAAACACAAGGCAGGAACACTTCGTGCCTCCTGTTTTTCTGTTCCAGCACCCATGGCTCATTCTTTATTTCCACAAAACAGTGTGCATATGATTCTGTGGGGGAGGTGGGGAGGTCTGTCCAGGCAAAGGACCCAACAGGAAAGGAAAGGTCTGCTGTGCCATGTGGGTCACCTCCCTGGCCAGGGATTTAACTGATGCTGCAGTGGCTGCAGATAAGGTCACAGTGCTGTGCTTTAACCTTTTCCACAACCAAGAAGGATCATCCTCAACTAATTTGTCTCCTATTATTTCTTCAAAAGAAATGTTAAAACATTTCAAAAACATTATAAAAACATTATAAAACTTTTCAAAAGAAATGTTTTATAGTCTAAAACATATATAACGTTATAAATATTATAATATATAAAAATATAACTGTAATTGTATAATTTTCCTTTATTAAATTTTAGGCCATGATTTCAATATTGGATTAAGAAAAATCCCATTAGTGCCTCTCATGTATACAAATATATCTATAGATTTTGGAGGTTCAGTAACATGGATAAATATTTATTGTGGGTGAGTATAAAATATGCTTTGCTTTTCCATATGTAACTCTTCTAATATGCAAAGAAATTTTTATTATCCAGGACCAGGGGTCATTTTGTCTGTCCATTTATTTACATCTCATATACACCATTCACAGAGAAAATGATGAAAATAAAATCAAGTGATCTTAGTTATTTTGATGGGGTAGGAAAGTTAGTTAGTGAGTAATAAGATATACTATGATTTCCTGGCTATTGAGGATAATTCCATCAACAAAACTCCTAAAATCTTGCCTAAAAATGTTTTTTCTAACAATGGCTGTGATTTGGTCTACAGTTACACAGATAAAACCCAAAGGAAGGGTCCAAGTATCTGGCTTTTATTTGTGCAGCTTTAGGCCAAAACATATCCATTGTTAGGTAAAACATTCTTAAGTAAGATTTAGGGATTTTAGGTAAGATTTAAGGATTTTTTTTGATGGAATTATTTATATAGTTTCTATTTTCATTCTCTGTCACATTTTTTCATATTGAGAAAACAATGTAAACTGACTAATTGATATTCTAAAAGTTGTGGCTATTGATTTTCCTGAATTTACTCTTTTAAAAACTTAATTTATGCTTGTTCAATAACTATTATTAAATTATTATTATATAATTAACTCCAGTACAATTCTAAGCTAAGGAAAATATCTATTTGAATAAATTATTCATATTTATATTATGAAGTATAGTTAACTATGCATTCAAACAAATAGAAAATCTATTTCTTGTTGAATACTTGACATTCTAAAAGAACTGAATTATTCATTTTCATTACTGTTTCCTTAAAGACATCTGAGCTGTCACCATCCATGTAACATTAAGAGTTTTATAGAATATGGACATTTTGGGCCCTCCCTGGTGGCACAGCAGGTTAAAGCACAGCACTAAGAAGCTAAAGCCACTTCAGCATGAGTTCAATCCTTGCCCTGGAGGTGATACACAAGGTGGAGCAGACCTCTGACCCACCCGCCGCTCCCCTCAGCAGTGCTTCATTGATCTGCCTGTTCTGCTCCCCGCTCTGTCTCTGGTAAATCCTTTCATAGCCCTTGCACCTCTGGTCTGTACCCCAGCTCTGTACGCATAAATAAATAAATCTTAAAAAAAAAATAGGGACATTTCTTTAAATATTTAAAAAATATCAGAAGTATTTTGCTTGTCATTTTTGGATCAAGTGAAAATGGAGGAGGGACATGACTTTGATTTAAGAGAGACAGTGTAGTCACTATGCTTAAGAGAATAAATTTCATTTAATCTTTCAACAGTCTTGAGGTAATTATTATATCCATTTTACACATGGAGAATGAAGTTCAATGTAGTTAATTAGTTTGCTCAAGGTCATACAGTAAGTTGTGGAGTTAACCACTGGACACAGTAATATGTAATATAATGTTTTTTACATCTTGTTACCACCATTTCTTAATTATTGAAAAGATATATTTAAAGCAAATTTTGACAAAGCATGATGTTATTTATGTTTCACAAAATAGAGAATTCAACTTTTAAACACTGACTCAAAATTATAGACTGGAGGGACTTGTCCAACTTTCCAGTTACTTGCCTGACCTACCCTATTTTTCCTCTGTGGGCTTATTTAGTCTTTAGTACAGTATTTCAGTTGAGAAAAATAGGTTAGGCATTAATTCTCCTTTAGAAACTAGGGAATAGTTGGAGAGAGATAAAGTGACTTACTGTTGGTTGTGAATAGAGAAAAGGCAGATTAACTGAGACTCTAATTGATGTCCTTTATCTGTTTATCTGCAGGGTTTTTCCCCACCACACTGTAGTGAAGACACTTGGGAGAAGCTACTAGACATGATAACATTAAACAGCTCCTAAGAAAAGCGAAAATTGACACAAGGTCTAGATGATTTGGCGGTATCCATTTTATTTACCAGTTTAATAATAATAAATAATAATAACAGACATTAGCACTTACTGATTCTTTTTACCATATTAAACAACTGTCATCAGCTCTCTTTAATCTTTACAAATTTCCTTATTTTGGAAATGAATACATTTAATCTTTTAGAGAGTAAATGATTTGTCCAAGTTCATCCATCAGGAGGAAAATTAAGCTTTAAGTTAGAAGCAATGCCACTAAATTTGTTGTGAGTAATCAGAAAACATATATGCTCTTTAATCTCTTATAGCTTGTCTTCCATCTAAATTATCAAACCATTCCTAATGGTGTCACATAGGCATGCCCCTTTAAATCTATGTAATGTCAATTTTGAGATCCACCAGAGTTTAGATATTGAGACTTGGGACTCTCTTTGGGCAAGCAAGGATTTAATAGAGAGTAATCACATTGAAGAGTTACAAAAGGCTTGACTGATGCTTAAGGAGATGAATTTTAAATGCTGGTGGCATTTGCTTTCACAGTCTTGATAGTTGTAAGTCTGAAATAATAAAAGAGCTAAATCCTCAACTTTTTCATTAGATAAAGTCAACGAGGATAACTTTTACAAAACCAATTGGGAATGTCCAAAGGAGATGAATAGCTAAAAAAGGGACCATCTAAAATCATATTCCACTTCGGCAATGCTATAAGTACATTTAGTGGCTTTTCATAGCTGATAGGTTGTAAACAAAATCTTCACGAGGGTCTCTGATGTATGAATTTTCTGGCCTTTTCAAATTTCCTTATCGTTTTCTCACTTCATAAAAATTCCCAGCGTACTTTTCTGCCACAATTTTGCACGTTCTGTTCCCATTGTCTGATGCTACATTGTATTTTCAGCTTTATTATGAATAAAAAACTTATATTTCAGTCATGTACTATCTGAATGCCTGCTCTCCCAAGATAGTGAGAGATTTGGGGCACAACAGTATAGTCCTTGTCTCAGGATAATTAAAATCTCTGGGAAAATGCATAAACATTTAAAAAACTAATTAAATAATACTTCAGGGAAATGATTGAATTGTTTTAAGGCACTTTGTGATTAGATCCAATGAATATTACTGTTGGGCCTATCACTTAATTTAATAGTCTTGTTTCTTGAGATCTCTCAATAAAATTAAAGGTTAAAATAGCTGCTCACACAGTGAGGCATATATGGATAAAATATAATTCGTGACTTACCCTTGTTTTATAATCATCTGCAGCTCTGTGAGATGTGAGACTAGTCAGGGAATGTGACTGAGAAATTGTGTTTGTGGGGAGCTTTCTCTGGGACTCCCAGTTTTCTCTTGACCTGATTTCCTAAAATTGGGTTGATTGAATGGTCACATACTAACTAGTGATTTTATCCATTGATGAGTATTATTTGGATCAATTATTTTCATTTGGCTTGCAAAATAGTGTTCTTATTCTTTTGACATTAGCTAGCCTTCTTCCATAAAGAAAAACCTTTTCTTATGATTGAGTAGAACTTTAATGAATACATTGGTCTAATGTAGAGTAAAATATATCTGATGTTTTTTATTTCTAAGGATGTGTCTATCTATGTGTATTTTGTTCAATATTTAATCATGAGGTGGTCTTGGAGACTTATTATTAATTCAGCTACAAATTAATATTTGCATTTCAAATATACATCAAGAGAATTCTGGATTGCCACTTGGAGTAGTATTTCTTCTAACTCCATTTTTAGAACTGTTCTATTTTTTGCAAATCTATCACATTTCCCCTCTAAGATGTAAAGTGAAAATAACCATCCTTAGGTTATTGCCATCATGCTTATACAAAGAGATATGAAAAACAGATTAGTTGGTTAGATTAGCATCTATTATTTTTCTGTTTTGTCTACCAGCTATCTCTTTATGGAGGGAAATATCCAGCATTTTTGCACCACTGCTCCAAAACCATCTCTGCTAACAGATGGTAACTTGGAGGAATCCCATAGTTCATCATTAAATGTGGATGTCAAATTTTCTGAACATGTCATGAGGAAATAGTTTAATTTTTTCCATTCTTAGGTTCTAACTCAGTTAAAAAAGATGGAAGTGTTGTAGACTAGTGTTATGAGCATCTTATGGGAAGAAGTGTGAAAAATATGCCAGCCCTCTATTCAGAGACCTGACTATGTGGTACAAGCAAGTGCTGTTTTTCATCCCTGGTATGTCTAAAGGCAAACTTTGAAGATGCTCTGCTCTTCCTTCATGTCACCAGTGTCCTTAAAAACAGGCAAAAGTATGTGTGTTTGAACTCATTCCAAGACTGTCAAAGGTAAATGATATTTTGAAATGTTCTTCAAAAAACTTTAAGTGCAGCAAATTGCCACAGGTCAAGTGAGTGACCTTTTGAGAAGTTAAATGCTTCTAGGTCATACAAGACTTAGGATAAAAGTTCATGGATAGAAACTGAATTTCCTACTTTTGTGGCAACATTCCACCCCTCCTACTTCACTTAGGCTCTGGCCCAAGTGCACCTTTACTATGTCAGGCATTTTCTTGTCTCATGGGCTTTGTACAAGCTGTTTCCTCTGCAGTGATTTTTCCCCAAAGCATGGTATTGTTCCACATTTTATTTAAATAAAATACCTCCTCCTTGTAGGAATTGTCCTTGTACATATCTTCTTACTGTTTTTCATGGCGCTTAAAATTCTATACTTGCTTATTGTTAAATGTCATTCCCTTGAGAATGTGATTTCCATGAGAATCTTTGCTATATTCTTAGGACATGGGACAGAACCTGGAACTTAGCCAGCATATATGTGAGTTAGAATTGTTTTTTTGGTTCTCAGTTATCAGGAAAAGGAGCTAAAAGAGTCATAAGGGACATTTGCAGTATTTTTTAAGAAGTCCAAGTGTAGATTGTGGTGAGGTTCTCAGTCTTGTTTTCTGTATATATACTGCCATCTTTTGGTGTGTTGCTCTTTTGCCCTTATGGTTTTTTGACTTCGATATAAGAAGACTGCCTATACAATGTTTATAATTTAAGCAGAAGTCGGGGTAGGGTGAGAGAGATTGCAGTAGCAATATTTTTTCACTTTTACCTAGTGGATGTGATGTTTCCAATTACTCACCAAAACTTTTGCTAAAATCTCATCAACCAGAGCTGTCTCATATGGGTACTCCTAGATGAAAGGGAACCTGGAAGATGAATATCAAAGTAAATAAAAGCTATTTTAACAGAGACAAATGAAGAGGAAAGTTCTTGGGAGTATAGTTAGCTAATAGTATCTACCACTGTCAACAAAAATTCATTGCATGGATAAATGTTAATCTGAGTTATTATTTTTTTAAAGATTTATTTATTTATTTGTACAGAACTGGAGTACAGGTCAGAGATGCGGAGGGTGAGAGGATTCACCAGGAACAGAGTGGGGAGCAGAACAGGCAGATCTACGAAGTACACTGCTGAGGGGAGCAGCGGGCGGGTCAGGAGAGGTCTGCCTCGCCATGTGGATCTCCTCCAGGCAGGCGGGGATTGAACTCATGAGGAAGTGGTTTTTTCTTTGTGCTGTGCTTTAATCCGCTGCACTACCAGGGAGGGCCTAATCTGAGTTATTTTAACTTAGGAGTGCAATAAATATTTTTAAATTAATGCAAATGAATAGCTTGGATTTTTGGACAGTCTCCTAAACCTAAAGATAGTGGTAACTAGAGTCAAATACAATGAAAAACAAGTGAAGTAAAATGATAAAAGAACAAAGCATGTAATCATTGTTTTTGAAGGTTAAGACCTGTAAGAGGTCTTACAGCCTACTGAATGAAACAGTAGACATAAATTGGGACTTAAACTTAATTTCATTAAGTCTCAGGTTTTATTTTTATCTTTTAAATTAGAATAATGAATTCCATTGATGACTAAAAGACTTAAATTTTAGAATTTATGCAGATAATGTAATCTAATGTCTAGTACTTTACTAGAATAAGTCCAAATTTTTTATATATATTTAAGTAAAAAAATACAGTTATTCAAGTTTCTTTTTATGATGTTAACTGATCTTTAGAAAATAATGTTCTGCTTGTATCCTTAATCTTATTAACCTCTCTATTAGGATCTGATCATATTTTCATGTTCCCTTTATACTTATTTCCAAAATGGCAAAAATGTTTGAGCAGATTATTAGGGACATTAAAGGTAATTCTACTTAAAAGAACAAATGGGTTGAATAGCTTAAATTATGATTTTATGAGACTAATGCAAAATTGTAGTTGTCATTAGCTTTTTGTGGTTCATTAGTTAGCTTAGAAGCTGAACACCACCTGAGTAAGAACACATTAGATGATTTTCTGCAGGCATGTCTATCTTGATATAGTGCTGACTCTGTTATTCTTGTGTCTAATGTATCCAAGTTGGCGTAGAAGTGAAAGACATAATTCTCATTACATGTGCTAAGCCAGGCAGCAAGGGAAACAAGCCTGACTAAATGCTTGGATTTCACCCAATGGTGCAGCAAACTAATGTTGTTTCTGAAAATGAAAACTGTGTCTGTATTTGTCAGCTGGAAATATACAGGGCTTTAGAGCAAGTACGCAATAAATGGGGGATACTGTTCACTTAGTTAACTCCCTTTAATTCAAAGGCACTGAGATGAAGTTCTCTGTGAATAATAACAGTCATTGTTGTTAATAACAGAATACTTTGGTACTTTTGTGCTGAGGGACAATTTGTATTAATTTTTTTTTAACTTGATGCAGTTCTTGGCAGGATCAGCTAATAAAATTAGATTTCAAAAATTGTTCTAATAACTCTTATTGGTCAATTGTTTAATTAAAAAAGGCATCTTTTAAGAGTTAGTTCTTTTATGTATTTATGTATGCTTAAGTATGTATTTCTTGATGTATTTTTCTATGATTAAAAGAATCATAACACTGTATTTATGGATAAAATTACTCTTATATTGATGGCTGAAATGATTTTAAAATAATCATTTCACAATTGTACAATTCTATTTCCTTCTCTTCTTAAAAGCTTTTCTAGCTTGTTTCTTATGTTGTTCCCCATTCGCTAAACTTATAAGGTACATGATTATCTATTAAAGTATATGTTAATTCAAAATCCTTTTATTAATTATTCTTTAGAAAAACATTAGATTTTACTTGGACCTCACAATGAAAATTAATTTCCACAAAACATTCCTTATATTTTCTTAAATTGTGAAACAATGTCACAAATACTGAATGTATATCAGTAATTGTGCATAAGTAGTCGGCACTGTTAACAGGATTAAGACTACCTGTATTTCATTTCAGATTAATTTAATAATTCTTTATTGTCCCTGAGTCTCTTTTTCTAAACAAGTTATTCTGAGATTTCATACATAACTACTAACACAGTAACCCCTTCTATCTAGAATATGGAAAAGACACAAATATTCTTTGACATCTTTAAAACGGCTTCCCCAAATTTATCTTTTGTGTAACATCATAAAATGTTGTGAAATTATCATAAATGGTTGCCCATTCATTCTGGAAGTTTCAGAGTATTGTACAGAATAAATGGTTGTTAAAGTGACTCATGGTAGTTCTTTGGAGAATATTGAAAATCGGAATCAATAATTGCAGTGTGTTTGACTTCCAGCTGCAGAATTTGTGTTGAAAGTTTAGAAGGGTTCATTTGACTGGTCTTGTAGTAGTGTCTTAACACATATATTCAACAGTCTTACTACTGCTTCAAAAATCTAGTTTTTGGTGAGTTTGGGAAGGGAGGTAAGGGCTTGGTCTGGGCACACATTTATTTATCTTTCTCCACTAAACAAGCACTTGTTGAGCATTTACCTGTTAGCTTTCTCCTATTTTTCTATCATCTATGCTATTTCAGTGAATTCTTGAAATATATATATATTTGGGAGCTTGTGATAAACTGCTTAAGCTTAACAATTTCGCCTGCCTTTCTGTAACTCAGACTGATATGAATGAAGGTGAGAAACAGGTTTAGTTAATGTATAGGTATGAATGTGAATTATAAGGCACGAATATGAATTTTGAGATAAAATACTTCTGTAGGCCTCAAGATTTGAGACTTGTGTTGCCAATTCTCATTTAAAAATTTGAGAACTAAGCATGAGAGTAAATCTAAATACTCAAGAAAAAGTAAAGCTTTAACAAAAATCAGAATGTCAGTATCTTTCAGAATAATTTTCTTTTTCACAGGCAGGTTGTGGCAAGTACTATACAGCTCTGTCCCCTCACATTTCACCTTCTATATCATTACCCTCAAGAATCTCTCTATAGGTTCTGCCCTGAGAAACAACCATCTATTTGCTTGTCCTTTGCAGCTGCTTTGAATCAGAAGAGTTCTTCCCATTTCTGCAACCTAGAATTGTCCTTTGTTTTCTGAAATCACTTTTTTTTTTTAAAGATTTATTTATTTGTGCATACAGAACTGCGGTACAGGCCAGAGGCTCAGGGACAGTGAGAAGCTTCACCAGAGACAGAGTGGGGAACAGAACAGGCAGATCGACAAGGTACTGCTGAGGGGAGCAGTGGGCGGGGTCAGGAGAGGTCTGCCACGCCATGTGGTCACCTCCGGGGCAGGCGGGAATCGAACTCATGCGGAAACAGCTTTAGATTCTCAGTGCTGTGTTTTAACCCGCTGCGCCACCAGGGAGGGCCCTGAAATCACTTTTACATAGTCTTTGATATCTACTTTTCTGTCCACCATGGGTTGGGGACAAAGTCTTCTAGTACCCCTATTTGTCAATAAACAAACAAACTGTAAACCTACACTGATGAACATAATTTTCATCATTTTGAAATGTTTGAAAATGTTTTTAGTAGTTATAGTTGAATCTAAGAAAAAATAATTTAAAGAATTACTTCAATAACGGACATTATTGACCTAGTGAGATATTTTGACTTTACCAGATTTTTTTTTTTTTACCCTTGGCCCGGTTTTGAGGTTTTTAAGGGGAAATTTTATTTTTCGGATTTTCCCTTGTCTGGATTTTAATATCTCTACATTAATTCTGAAAAATACATTTTTAGAAAACAGCCTACCTGTAGTTGCCTTTGTGTGCCAAAGCCCATTAAAATGGTATCAGCAGTAAGTGTGGAGAGCCAAGTTTCCAAGGGCTTGTTATTGTGCAGTCTGAGCCAAAACACAGCCTTTTAAAATGAAACAGATTTATTTAATAATAAGATGAACAGAACAATAGGAGTCTCAGCAGGAGACAAGCGGAGAACAGGTGGCACTGAACTGTATAATCGGCATGCCAAATGTAGGTCGGCGATATTACTAAATCACAAATATCAATCAGTGCAGGGGCCATTATAGCATCATGCTCTTGGAGAGGAAAACACCCCTGTGAATACCCCTTTCTGGAAGTGCGTTGCCAATTTGCTGCACAGCCACAAAACATTGGCTACAAGTGTCAGTAGGAATGCTGAGTACATAGTACTTTTTGTTTTATAACAGCTTTATTCAGATATCATTTACCTACCATAAATTTTATACCATTTAATGTGTACCTTTCCATGTGTTTTAGTGCTTTTATAGCGTTGTGCTCATTTTTGGACACTTTCATCACCCCCAAACAGGAACCCTGTATTCCTTGAACAGGCTTTCCCCATAAATTTCCCCAGGACTAGACGACCACCAATTTACTCCTTCACATGTAGATTGGTCTTTTCTGGAATTTTTATATAATGAAACCATAAATATGTGGTCTTCTAACACTGGGGTTTTTAACTTATATTTTTTTCAAGGGTTGTGTATGTTGGTTGTCTCATGAATAAGTACTTCATTCCTCTTTATTGCCAAATAATGCTATGTGGATATATTACATTTTATTTATCTTTCCATCATTTGATAGATTTGGACATAATTGCCAGAAATACATTTTATGTGTGGCTAATAAAAAGCAAGGAACTTTTAAAAGATGTGCTGCAGCTTATACAGGAAATGGAATGGTTGAACAAAATAGTGGAAAATTGGAATCTGAGTTGTGAAAAGTCAGTTTTTTTTTTTAAAGAAAACAAATGTCTAGTACCTTATTTAAATTTTTCAACAGTGTTAATATGCCCTCCCTGTTACCGTTACTTTCAGTGGCTTTTGGAAGTCAACAACTGACTGCTGCTTTATGTGAACTGTACTAAAAGCAGGAAGGGAAATCAAAAAGTTAGACTATGTCCCATGTTTGGGTGAACAGAAATGAACATGAATCATTATCAGAGAAATCAGCAATTCCAAAGCAGAAAATAATTCAGATGTATCTGAAGAAAGTAAGTTTGTTAGGTGTGGTGCAAGGGGTTAAAGCACAGCACTATAAAGCTATCCACAGCCACTGCAGCACGAATTCCACCCCTGACCAGGATGCTGACCCACATCGCATAGCAGACCTCTACTGTCCCACCTGCTGCTGCTCCCCTCGGCAATGCATTTCAGTCAACCCACCCGTTCTGCTCCCTACTCTGTCTTTAGATCATCCTCTCACCCCAACACCTCTGGCCTGTACCACATTTCTTGCGTACATAAATAAATCAATTTATAAAAAAAAGAAAGTAAGTTTCTTAGACTTCACAGAACTTCTAGAGAAAGCTTTGGAGATTCCATAGACCAAGAGCTCCGGTGGTCTTTATCTACACATTTCGATGCAGATAGTTAGCATCCAGGACCATATTCAATGAATCTTTGCTATGAAATGTAATTTAAAAATTGGTTATCTTAACAAACGAATAAATGGCATCATTTACAAAATCTTTCTTGGCCTCCCTGGTGACACAGGAGTTAAGTTCCAGAACTATGAAGCTATTAGCAGCCACTGTAGCGTGAGTTTGATCCCTGGCCAGGGAGGTGACCACATGGCTCAGCAGACCTCTCTTGTCTCACGGTTGCTCCCCTCAGCAGTCTACTCCTAGTCTACTTGTTCTGTTCCCCATTCTGCCTCTGGTGTATACTCTCACCGCCCCCTGCACCTCTGGCTTGTACCCTAGCTCTTGTATGCATAAATAAATAAATCTGTATAAAAATAAAATAATCTTTTTTTTTGGATACATGATTTTGATTGACTATGAACATTTATAAGGCTGGGTTTGGATTAGGAAGAGTAGGAATAAATACTTCTTGTACAAAGATATACTTCTTATACAAAGATTAAATCTTCTTGAACAAAGATAATATTTAACTATATATGTCCAGAAGTAAAATTTTACAGTGTTTTAAACTATGAAGTTTATGGAAAGACTTCTCTAACTTTCTAATCTTTCCTTTTATCATATCAGGGTCTAGGATTGGTGTGATGGTCCAGATGGCGTTATGTGTTAGGGTTTTGGCAGAAAGAATAAGTGTGCAGGGTTTGTCCTTTTAGATTCTGGAAAAAAAGCAGGGAAGGGGGTGTTGAAGCCAAACATGGATGACCTAGAGCAGGAGGGATGTGAGCTATGTGATTGAACATCAAGAACAGAGGAGGATTCTGACATCTCTACCTCCTTTCTCTCTCTCTCTCTCTCTTTTTTTTTTGTACAACTGTATAAAAGGCTATGTGTTCCATCATAAGCAACTTGGGGCATAGCCATGTGAAAGTAAACTTGATAACAAAATTATATCAGCTAGAGTGGGGAATTGAAGTTTGATTTTCTATGTGTGTGGCCTCTAGAACTCTATTCAGTCTACCAAGGGAAACTCCCCAATGGCATGGTGGACCCCTGGGCTAGAAACCAAGCAGAAAATCAAATAGAGGATCCTGGGTCTGTGGCCAACCAGAGCTGATGGGTCAGAATCAGTAAAGGGGACTTGGACCTGAGATGTTACCACCTACTGGTGTGTTAGAGCACTTCAATGCACTCATACTGCATGCCTGCCTGGAACTGGTTTAATGTACTGAATAAGAATAAGCTTTTTAAAAGACTGGACATTTAGCAGTGTTCTCTCTCCCTGTCTTCGTCATCTGTCATCCACCATTATAATCTAGGTACATATTTTTGCTTACCAACAGGTGGAAATTTAGACCAAAGTCATTATGGCATTATGGATAAAATAAAGAAATGACATCTCTGCATATGAAAAAAAGTTGTTAAAGTTTGTTATTTATTTTTATTATTTATTTAAAATAAAAAAGATTTATCTTTTTCGCATACAAAAACTGGTTCTGGTACTAATTAAAACTCCTCATTACTTATTTTGAAATATTTTGCAGCTAGCTGAGGAAAACCTGTCCACCTTCTTCTTTTTATTATCTTAAATTTCTCTCTCATTTAGTAATTATTGTCCCTAACTATTCAGATCCTAAAGAAACAGCTGGCTGGCCATGCTGGTGTCCTGGATATTAAAAGAACTTTAAGGAGGTAGCTTTCTATTCTCAGACTGAATTTTCATTTCCATAATAACGTGACAGACTCTGAAGATACTAATTAAAACTTTTTTTTTTAAAGATTACATCTCTGCCTTGTATTACTTTAAATCCTGCTATGGTAAGTTTTTCCATTACATTTTGTTAGTTTTCACTAGATATCTGTTGAGCTTGGTTGAGAAATCAGTTTTGACAAGGGAGTAATTTTGACATATATTGATTTATGTAGGTATCTGTATGAAATTTCCTTTGCAAAAGGAAAGTCTGTGTTGACTGGGATGATTAATTACAGAATTTAGTTCCACTGGTGGCTATTGGTAGACTATGTTGGAACCCTCAGGATTTCAGTGGAAAGGGAGATTTTGCCGGGTGATTTATAACAGTTTGCTACATCTACCATCACAGGTACTATGGACTGGATGTTTTAAACAACAAAAATCGGTTTTCTCACAGTCCTGGAGTCTAGAAGTCTGCAATCAGGTAGCAATGATTTCTAACATGCCTCTCCTTGGTTTGTAAGTTCAGTTCTTCCTCCTTTGCTTCACATTGTTATGTTCTCTATTGTCTGTGTCCTTGTCCCTTCTGAGGACATCAGCCATATTAAGATAGGACCCATCCTAATGACCTCACATCAATTTAACTGTATCTTTAAAGACTATCCAAATACGGTCACATTTTGAGCTACTGGGGTTAGATTTCAGTTTGTATCAGCCCATATCAGTGATCTTTGGCGAATTTTACTGCTAGGAGGAGCTGTTTTACTTGTTCACTGAGTAATTTTGAAGTGGCTGCATGTTTGCCCTGCTTATTTCTAGCCCACTCACACAAATAGTCCTTCCCCAAACAAATATTACACTGTTTTTAGTGGACTCCAGATGAAGATGAATGTGCAGACCTCCTGAATATGCTTCTGTTCCAACAGAAAGACAACATTCCCTGTTACAGCCTTCTCATGTCTGTGAGCTGCACAGTTTTGATCTTGTAAGGCTAGGATTATAAAGAAATTTTTGCTCTTTCCATCTTCCAGAAACTTGTGAAATATCAGAATATTAGATCTATAGAGAGTATTTTCTCTTGACCAAACACCATGGATTTATTGTTATTATTATGATTTTGGTTTGCCTTTTCTGATCTTTAGAAGGGAATTTGGGAAAGAGGAAATATGTGTGATTTGATAGGCATATTAAAACAGAAATTTTAAACCAAGTATTTGTATTAAAAAATTCCATTTTAGTGGCACTCCCTGGTGGCACATCACTAAGAAGCTAAAGCCACTTCAGCATGAGTTCGATACCTGCCCCAGAGGTGACCACATGGTGTGGGCAGACCTCTCCTGACCGGTCCGTTGTTCCTCTCAGCAGTGTATTCATTGATCTGCCTGTTCTGTTCCCCATTCTGTCTCTGGTGAATCTTCTCATCACCCCTGCACCTCTGGCCTGTACCCCAGCTCTGTAAGCATAAATAAATAAATCTTTAAAAAAATCAATTTTTATATAGAAATGCTAAAAAGGTTCTTTCTTAATCCTCAAGACAATTTTGAGATATAGTGTGACTTGGCGTGAGCTGCCTGAGTCCTGCGCTTTTTTACTGAGACATTAAAGGCTCTGATGAGGATACTCAGATTACAGAGCTTTACAGTTATCTACAAAGATATCAAGTATGTAACGTACCTGAACATAGCATAATCTCTGAAAACATTTTTTTATTTGTTCATTGTTTAGTTCCACAGCATTTTAGCTTTCAAGCAATTACTCCCATGGCATAGTTGTTTCATTTCAGCCGACTGAAACCTTCATTCATTTTCTTTCCGGAAGTGCTTTTGTACATAGCTTCCTATGCTACTGGTTTATTTTCAGGTTATTAGTTTATAAAATTCCTCTCCTAAGGATTCTTTTACATTACAAAAATTAATAAAGTTTTCAGGTTGGTTTCTGCAAGACACTGTTAAATAGAATGTGTTCAAAAGTTTCTTTCATTGTTATACATACATTTCTTTTCATTGATTAAATGTATTGTCTGTGGCAATTGAACATAAGGGAAAACACTCTATTTTAATGTTGTTTCTTAGGCCACCCAGATTTGATTCATATTGCCTTAATGTGCAGGGTTCTTACAAGATTGAGATTTGTCAACTCCCAGTTAGTGTTATAAAATCCTTACACTGCTTCACTTTTGCTGCATTTGCCTTTTTTTGCTACCTTTTTTCTATTCCCCGTTACTTTGGGATGTGTCTCTTGGGCTTGGATTACAAATCTTAATATACAGTATGGATTTGGCGCATCATATCTTTTTATGTGCCCAAGTCACTAATCTGCTATGATATGTGACTACTGTTTCCAGACCGTGTCATAATCCTAGGTGAGGGAGAGATCGTCTATGTTCAGGGTCATTGAGTTTCACAAGACTGGAGAATTAGATGAAGGCTCAAAGCACATTAGCTGTTAGATTTAAAAACCTGAGAATTTCAAGGGAAACATAATCCATATGTATCTCATCTGTTTACAACTTTCCTTATCAAAATGTTATGCTGTTAACTCACAGGTGTCCAGGATGCAGAAAAGCCTTTTTAAATCTCCACTTTTGATTTTGTAGCAGGAAATCATGGTTTGACAAGTAAAAGAGACACTGTGTCTCTTCTAAATCCTTTATTGCTAATGTTTAGTTGTTTTTCTCTTCCTCAAAAAAGATATTAAAGATAAAGATTTTTTTATTTATCCAAAATGGGCTAAATATACAAATAAGGAGTATAAATAAAGTGAGATATATATTGTATAATATATATTGTTATATATACCTATACATAGAGAGGGAGAGAGAGAAATTAACACTATTTTGACTTGGAAATCTTAAGAGAAAAGTAGAAAACTAGAAAAGTAATTTTCCTTTACTTTCCAAAATGAAGAATTTGATCTTCATCTTCAGTAATGCAACTTCTGTTGATATTGGAGGATATTTTATAAGTGATAGTGCTAGAAGGACCTTACAAAACCCATGGTAAACAGTAATTTGCATAATTTATAATTCAAAACTGACTTGTAATAATATTAATGCCTACCCAATCTTTATGCTCTCTGATGTTAAGTAGTGAAATGTAGATGAAAAATATCCTGTATTCATTGGGACTAGCTCCCAGATGGCGTCTTCTGATCTGTTTGAGAAGGATAGATATTAGCTCATCTTAGAAGGCTTGGTAGTACTCACTTGTAAAATCATTTCATCTTGGGCTTTTCTTTTATTTTTTTGGTGACTGTTGATTACTACTTATATTTCTTTGATTGCAATTGGTCTGTTCAGGTTTTCTATTTCTTCCCTACTCAGTTTCAGATGTTTGTATATGTCTAAGTATTTTTCCATCTAAGTTATTCAACTTATTGTCACATAGGGTTCATAGTAATCTTTTCTGGTGCCTGAATTTCTGAGATGTCTATTGTAACTTCCTTTTTTATTTCTGATCCTATTATTTCTCCCTTTTCTTTATAACTCTAGCTAGAGGTTTATCTATTTTTTTTTTTAATATTTTTGAAGATCCAACTTTTGGTTTCATTCATCTTTTGGACTTTCTTTTTGATTTCTATTTCATTTATTTCTGCTGTGATCTGAGTTTAGTGTTTATCTGGAGATCTCAGTATTCTCTCCAGAGCTAAGTAGGAAACTTCCTCTGATACCATCTTCCCAGGGAAACTTCCTAAATACATTTTCAAGTTATGATATTTTTAAGTTACAAGATTATATTGTGATATAACCTCATCCTAAATTGAGGAAGATTATATATGCCTCAGAGAATTTTGTGAAGAAAATCTCCAGAAAATAGTGTCAGGATCATAGAAAAGTCTCAACAAATAGTAGCTATTACTATTTTCATTGTTGTTGTACTAATAATGTTAAAAACAAATTCTCCCATTCAGAATGATTTCAGGGACTATGCCTGTTTTATCATTGAAGGTATTTTGTTCTCTAAAGGTCACATCATTTCTTTTAGTTTGAAATACCATTTCTGACTTCATTTCTAGATTCCTTTTTTTTTAAAAAATATTTATTTATTTATGCTTACAGAACTGGGGTACAGGCCAGGGGTGTGGTGGGTGAGAGGACTCACCAGAGACAGAGTGGGGAGTGTTTTGTCCCAACTTCTGTGACCGGCCGCAAGAAAGGAAGGCGGGAGGCAGAAAGGCTGAGCAAGCAGAGTTTATTGCTCCTGGACAGCAGCTGAGACAGAGCCCCTAGAGTGGGGTTCGCAGCTACTGCCAGCCCTGTGGAGAGAAGGGTCTCTTTATATAGATTCTAAACTCAGATTGCAAAGGGGTGACTCATCGCTGTGTCCCTTGATGTAAGGCCCAGTTTGTTATCACCTTCTTCTAGTCCCATCCTGGATGCAAGGCCCAGTTAATTGGATGCAAAGCCCAGTTTATTACCGCTTTATCACCCTTGGATGCAAGGCCTAATTTATTACTGCTCTTATCCAGTGCCTCAGTAAATCTCCACACTTGATCACTCCCAACAGGGAGCAGAACAGGCAGATTGACGAAGTACACTGCTGAAGGGAGCAGCAGGCGAGTCAGAAGAGGTCTGCAACACCGTGTGGGTTAGCTCCAGGCCCAGGGATGCAACTCGTGGTGCAGTGGCTTCAGAGCTCTTCATAATGTGGTGCTTCGACCTGTTGCGCCACCAGGAAGAGCCTTCTAGAGTCCTTTTTAAAGTAATTATTTATTGCTCTTACTCTTATTCTGTAGGTGATTTTTTTTAAAAAAAGCTTTGATGAGGGCCCTCCCTGGTGGCGCAGCTGGTTAAATCACTGCACTAAGAAGCTAAAGCCACTTCCGCATGAGTTCGATCCCTGCCTGCCCCGGAGGAGATCCACATGGTGTGGCAGACCTCTCCTGACCCACCGGCTGCTCCCCTCAGCAATGTACTTTGTTCATCTGCCTGTTCTGCTCCCCGCTCTCTTTCTGGTGAATCCTCTCACCTTCCGCATCTCTGGCCTGTACCCCAGTTCTGTATGAATAAATAAAAAATAAAAAAAAAGCTTTGATGAGACAATCAAACTTCAGTTTGCATTATGATGAAGAAATTAAAAAACAGATTGAAAGGTAAATCCATTTTTAGGAGGATTGTTTCCATTTCTCTGGATTGAAATGAAAATTGGTGTTCACTGTTAACTTTGTGAGTTGCAAGAAGTTAAGGCCTTTTCCTCGTCTCATAACCAAAGGCCAATTTAAAAGTAAGTGTTAAAGTAAGAATTTTTCTTTTTATAAGAGTAAAGAAAAGAAAAATCAAATAAAAAATTGCTGCCAAGGGAGAAAGAGAATTGGAGAACTGTGACAAATCCCTCTGGTCCAGATTGTTGGTGCAATGAAGGAGAGGTTAAAATGAATTGAACAATGGGAAATCAGTTATGAGCCTGAAGCTAATCATTTGGCTTCTGAACAAATATTGCAAAGAAGCAATATTTCAGAAAGGGGAAGGAAGCCCAGGGTGCTGGTGCAGAAGTAAGTTCCTTTATCCAAGAATAAATAGTCAAAGAGAATTAATAAATGATTTATTTACTGGAACCTGAATGGCATCTGAGAAAGACTTACAGGCAGGTTTCCTTTCCCAGATAGTTGAAACAATGTTATAAAATATTGTCTTTTAGAAAATATTCCATTTTGAACATTCTTTAATTTTCTTCTTTTTTTTCATAATTATAAACACAATAAGTGAGTAGCTGACTGAAAACTTTGTTTTTCAGTATACTTTGAGATTGCCATTTTCTCTCAATTGTGTGGGGGAGCTGTGTGTATGTTTTTATTTCTCCATTTCCTATTAATGAAAGGAATTGTAATAATAATATTTAAGTGATCAGAATATAATAGAAATGATGTTTGAAAAGCTAGAATGCTATAAACTAATTTGAAATGTTTATTTTAATATTTGTTAACCTCTTGATTCTGTTTAGAAGGTGTCTCAGAGGGGTCAGAATATAATGTAGGGAACTGTAGGTTAAATGAATGTTAAAAAATCCATATAAAATGGGGGACTCTAATGTAATGCAAAGTCCCTTTCCTAGAAAATTCTTGAGTGACTTGCTTGCTGGATCTGAAAATCACCATTGTTCCCTGCCAGTAAAGTGATAAATTTACATGATACTAACACTGGATTGAAATAATTTGTAAAGGGTAGATAGAGGTGTGACTTTAAGTATTTTACTAGGAAATTCTATGAAAAGTCAACGCTAAAAATGTCAGATTATAAAACTCTCTTTTTTGTTGTTCAAGATGGAGTGTTCTCTGTTTGGTAAGAAATGTGTATAATTATGCCCCTATTGTGCACATTATTTTATCTTCTCCTTTAGAAATTAATGTAGCTACTTCCTTTTAGGGGAAATTTAATTCTATGCTCCTCAGTTTGCTTTATCAGGGGTCAGCTTTGTCTTTAATGATACTCTAAAAAAATCTCAGGAGGACATGATTGCTAAGGTTTAGTTATAATAGAAAAATATATTATGATATTGGTATTAAGATGTAGGTAATTTTTTCTAGATTGTACTCATTTGCCATTACATTTTAGGCTCCTGCAGGGCAGAAATGAGTCTCCGTTCTTCCAGGCCCAAGTATTAGATATGACACGTAGGCAAGTCCTCATGTTTGCTGAACCACACTTCTAGCATTAGTGATTCTTTTATAGAAGGGTCAAATGCAGACCTTTTCTATGGGGCTAGAGAAAACTTTTGTGCTTTTGGCAATTTCTAATCAAAGGTTGCATTTCTGTACTTGCTAGCATTTTCTTCTGTATAGTAGATACAACACTAGAGGCACGTGAGGTGATTTAAACTGAGACATGACAGAATAAGATAAATTAATAGAAATGTATTTATTTCAATGTACATTAATGTAAAAATATAAATGATATATCCACCATGCAATTCTAAATCCTGCATAAGAAAAATTAAATTCAATTTAAAGATGAGGATTAGCACATAGTGTCATGAGAATCTGGCAAAAATTGTGAACCTGAATAACAAATGTTGAGATACACAACTGCCAGATTTTCTCGGCCAGGCAAGTGGGGTGAATACTTTCTGTATTTTCTTTCTTTTTCACTTTAGTGTTGGAGGAAATACTTGGTGTCTATATGTGGTTTATTCCAGACTGAAAATATACTTTTTTTGGAGCTACTTTTCAACAGACCTGAAGGACTTTTCTCCTGTCTTTTCTGAGGGCTCAGCCATTTTTTCCCCCCAAGCATTTGCTTGAATGCGAGACATTTTGCTGACTGTCTCTCTCTCTTTTTTTGGTCAATGATGACAGTTAATTGTACTTTGCCTTTCCATCAAAAATTGCCAAGTGCTTTATGAGAACGCTATGTTGTTCTGTTTAAAATATTTAGCAATACTTAACAGAGCCATAGATTCTAATTTGGGCTCTGCCTTTAACTAGGTGTTAGACTGGAGATGAAATAAATGGTTTTGATAGCATCTCTCTATAGCTTAAAAAAAAAATCCTGTACTCCTGTGTTTAAATATGTTATGCGGGTTAAAGCTGTCTCCCTTTGTACTCTATGGTAAGCCATACTGAGCTACTCAGAGTTCCCAGAAGTCACTAAGCTCTGAGTGATTTCATCTTGCTCCATTTCCCCCTATTTATTATAGTAGATTGAAATCCCATAAAGAGAAAGCGTTGATTTTAGATTTGAGACTAAGCAAGCATACATAATCATCCTGATCATTCTTTGCTATGAGAGGTTCCTTCAAAATCTCTGCTACAAATAGCAATCAGGGTTATCAATTAGGGGTTTCTCCCAATATCTATGCTGGAATGCACCTGAATCCAAAATGTTGGTAAGAAATTTTTGGTGTGTTTCAATATCATTTTTGAGTGTAGAGATTATTCAAAAGCTAGTTTAAAAATTGTGATACGGCCCTCCCTGGTGGCGCAGTGGGTTAAAGCACACTGAGAAGCTAAAGCCACTTCCGCATGAGTTCGATTCCCACCTGCCCCGGAGGTGACCACATGGCGTGGCAGACTTCTCCTGACCTGCCCGCTGCTCCCCTCAGCAGTGTACTTCGTAGATCTGCCTGTTCTGCTCCCCACTCTGTCTCTGGTGAATCCTCTCGCCGCCCCTGAGCCTCTGGCCTGTCCCCAGTTCTGTATGCACAAATAAATAAATCTTTAAAAAAAAATTGTTATACGTAGTAAACATATTTGAATATATGGCTTAACATATTTAATATGCTTCATTTTCTTAATATATGCTCCTTTTCCTATAGATCTTCCTAAAACTAATTGCTTCTTATAATTCTAATAAGTTAAAATTAGAAATCTGGTGAACTTACATGTTCATTTCTAACACAGAAGTATTAATATTAATGGTTTGGCTTTTTTTTGATTTAAAGATTTACTTATTTATTCATACAGAACTGGGGTACAGGCCAGAGATGCGGAGGGTGAGAGGATTCACCAGAGACAAAGTGGGGAGCAGAACAGGCAGATGGATGAAGCACACAGCTGAGGGCAGCAGCGGGCGGGTCAGGAGAGGTCTGCCACGCCATGTGGATCTCCTCCCCAGCAGGTGGGGATCGAACTCATGCAGAAGTGGCTTAAGCTTCTTAGTGTTGTGCTTTAACCCGCTGCGCCACCAGGGAGGGCCTGGTTTGGCTTTTTAAAAGCGCTTTCATACTTAATTTTAAATCTTGGAGTTAAAAACTATGAATTCCTGAGCTCCTCCCTGGTGGTGCAACAGGTTAAATACAGCACTTTGAAGCTGTCTGAAACCACTGCAGCATGAGTTTAATGCTGGGGAGGTGGCCCACATTGTGTGGCAGACGTCTCCTGACTTCTCCGCTGCTCCCCTTAGTAGTCTTTCAGTAGTAGATCTTCCTGGTCTGCTCCTCACTCTGTTTCAGGTGAATCCTTTCACCTCTCCCCCACCTCTGGTCTGTACCTTAGCTCTTGTATGCATAAATAAATAAATCTTTAAAAAAAATGAATTCCCTAAGTTGCATGGTTACCGTCCTAGTTTACTGAAGTTACCTATGAGCAGACATTTGTGTCAACTCACTGTCAAGATTCCTTTAGAATCCTTGATGGGATACACCGAAGCACATTTATGGTTGCTAAATCAATGATTCAGTGACTTAAATAGGATGATCATATAACCTATGAACTTGCATTCGAGTTTTACAAATTGCTTAATTTTTGGTGTGTTGAAAGACAAGCTTGTTAAATTAATACTTAATTGACTTTACATTCATTTTCCTTCTAAGTTAAATGCATATTTTTCCTCTTCTAACAAATTGTATTGAAGTAACATTGTGTTAACATGTGAGTCTCAGGAGTGATCATTATAAATCCACCTCTGCATTAAAGTCTACATTATAATTTAATGAGATTCTAAAGTATAAAATAGTTCTTGAAGTCAATGTAAAGATATGTGATTCTGATGGAAGCTTGTATTTTTAGTTTTTCCTATTTTAGCTTCTCACATATGTTAAAGTGATACTCAGTTGACATTGGATATTTCTCATGTTCTTTTTCTCTTTTTCCCAACAAAAGATGTCTACTGGACAGGAAAGCCTCAGCCTGAGTTTTTTGGACCTTCTTGACTTAGTTAAATGAATTTATTTTGCCTATTCTGGGTCAGACAAGATTAACACTGTACAAGATTAACATTGGATACTGAATTCATTCTAAACACAGGTCAGTCCAGACATGTTGACTGTTGTATAAAATTCAGACCAACTCTAGATTGACTTCTGGGAGCAAGAGAAACTATGCAAATCTGATAACTCTTTCCACTTTATTTTATTTTTTATTTATGCATATAAGCACTGAGGTACAGACCAGAGGTGTAGTGGGTGAGAGGACTCACTAGAGACAAAAGTGGGGAGCAAAGAGGGTAGATTGACTGAAACACACTGCTGAGGGGATCAATAGGCATGTCAGGAGAGGTCTGTTACACCATGTGGATCACCTCCCTGGCGGGGGGTGGTGGTGGTGGGGATCAAACTCATGCTGCAGTAGCAGCAGATAGCTTCATAGTGCTGTGCTTTAACCAGTTGCACCACCAGGGAGAACCCCTCTTTCCACTTTAAATGAAGAAACACACTATCTTGCTGAGTTATGGGTCCTTTCCTAGGGCAATTAGGCTCTTTCCCAGTTGGTTCTTTCGAATATGTTAATTAAAAAAAATGTAAGGATGTAAAAAAGAAACAATTTTGCATATTTCCCTGACTCTTCTTGATGCTTAGCAAATGATGATGAATATAATTATACAGCTTTATTTTGTTCTAGTAATAATCAGTTGCTATTTACATACTAAGGTATTCCTTTTAGGTATTGATGAGGGGTAAGTTCACTTATTTTTTGGTGACATCACTGGATTTTACTCTGTTAGCATCCTGCTTGTATTTAGAAGATGGCTGATAGGAGCTGGGCTTTAATCTGAGGATATGGATGAACTGAGTGATCTGAGAGATATCCAGGCCTGAGACATTAATATAAGGGTTACAGGAACACAATGAAGTCAGTGGTCTAGTTTGTAAGAACACATCTATTTGTCTGCACTCATTTCCCTCCTTTTTCTTTATTTTTAAAAATCTGGGTTATCATCTTTATTTTTTGTCCACACATTCCTTGATTTATTTTAGGTTGACAAAATTATTTTCTGAAGTTAAATGGAAAAATTTGTCTTTTCTCATTTGGAACTTATTCATGGTCCATCCCTTGCCCTTAGGAGAAAAAAATTCCATATTTAAAATTTTTGTTATCTTTGAGTTTATATTTCATACCCACAGGAAAATAAAACGTCTAACTAAAATTTCAACTGCAGCATACAAACGTATCTTTGCTCTTAATGTAGAAGCATCTGTCTAATGAAAGGCTGCGTTTCATTTCAAGGGTACTCTGGTTGATGAAGATTCTTAGATTCTTCTGTTAAATTTCATTATGTGCCTGAATGACTAAAGGAAGAAGGGATGTTTTTGTATTCCTCAGTGGATGTTGGTTGTAATCAAGTTCAGGCTGCAAACAAAGCTCAAAGTGAGTGAACACAAGGGCATCATCTATCAGCAGCATCTTTATTTTTGAGCTATTGTGCCATTCTCAGTAAAGGCAACAGAAACACGCTGTTGTACACAAACACGCTGTTGTAAACAAACATCGAATATCTCAGTGTGGTTTATTCAGATTATTGTGGATACATCATTAACATAGGAGTGACCTGGAAGGGAGCCAGTTCCTCTGTTTTGTATCTAACAATGCATCACTGTACTGCTGAGAACACTGTGAAACCAATGTAGAAAATTATTTATGATGGAAGAATGCAGTCTAAAGACTGAACATTCTCAATTTAAGTATTAGACAGAAAATGATTAAAACTGTTAGCTAAGCCTCTTTGACTGACGGTCTAGTTTTCTTTCCTGATCTCTTTAAAAAATGTTATTCTGTTTTATATTTTTTGGTGAATATGTTATCACCGACATTAATAAGAATCAAAGGTTAATATAAACTTTTCATTATTTCTTTTCTAGGGGAGAAAATCACACCTGTTTATGATTTTATAGTGAGTACTCCTTTTCTATTGTGGATATAATGTTCGCTTACAATTCTAGCTAATTATAGTGATAGGTTCCCATCACTTCAGATAAATTTTACCACAGCATATGCACCATCAAAGCACCCATAGTCCTCCACCACAGTCCATTAGACCCCCTTGCTCTCCCCATCAAGAGGCTTCAATGCCCTTGAGTCAGATTTCTAGGACTGCTTTGTTTTGTCAGTTCCTTTGTTTTATTTCTTGATATTCCACACATGAGTGGATTTGTCTGGTGTTTTTATTCCTCCTTCTGACATTTCACATGTCATAATCCCCTCCAGTCCCATCCATTTGTCACAGAGTTCATCTGTTTTTCTTAGCTGAGTAGTATTCTATCATATATATACTACATTTTTTTAATTTACTCATCTATCTTTGGGCAGTTAGGTTGTTTCCATAACTTTACTATTGTAAAGAATGCTGCAGTGAAATAGGAATATGCATAATCTTTTAAAATTAGTGCTTTGATATTATTCTGAAACCTAGGAGTGCAATTTTCAGATCATATAGTAAACCTAGTTTTAATATTTCACAAAACCACACTCTAAGAAGATTAACTTGTTTAAATTGCTCAAATAAAAGGGGGGGGAGATGATGTTTTCTGAAAAAAATAGTAACACGTTAGGAATCCTGAGATAGAGTTGAGACGTCTCTATTGGAAGTCAAGAACTGAACTTCCTTTCCTTTTCTTTTTTTTTTTGAGAGTGATTTCTCTATTTTTCTCTTTCGCAGCTTCAGAGTTTATTTCTCTTGCACAGGAATCTATATGGTAATCTCACCTTTGACGTTGTATGATCTTTTAGCTCATATGCTTATTATTTCTGATGAACTCAGAGTTTCAATGCCTCAATTCCAAAATCTTTACAAGTGAATCTGATTGGTTATTAAAAAACACAGGCTGAACTTAGATCAGGGTCCTATTTCAAGTGTGTTCAAGACGGTGGGTTATAGTCATGTAGTTTTGAGTGTGGTAGATTCTACTGAAGTAACAGTCGTTGGAACAGCCAATAAGAAATCTATTACAGCCCGTATGGTGTGACCAAATACGACCTTAAAACTTGTCCACTATAACCACAGAAACAAATGCATCTTTCTTTTCATTCCACCCCACCTTTCATCTATGCGTTAATTCTTAGAGCAACACTTCCTCTCATTAAATATCATATACTTTAATATTTCCTTTTCTAATTTCTTCTGTCCCAATTCATTCAATTAAATAAAAGCATGCTGGTCTTGGCTCATTAAATTGATTTCATGATCCATGAATGAGTTGCCACTTTAGTTTCAAAAGCACTCCTCTGTACTTTTCTGTATGTTGTTTTTCTTTGTGGTACTGACTTTATAATTGGCTCCCCTGTTATATTTTGTAGCTTCCTATGAAGGAGATATCACAATTATAATTGCCTCTCCTGTTAAAATATAATCCACATTATAGCAGAGAATGTTTGTCTTGTTTACTACCACATTTCCATCACTTAACAGAATTCCTGGCACATAGTAGATGCTCAATTGAGTAAATACTGATGAATGAGTAAACGAAGACCAAACAGATGGCACTCTTAATGGGTTCACCTGGCTCTTTGCAAGGAGGAGAGTCAGATACCTACAAACCTGGCTAATCTGGTACAACCCTGCTGATAGAAAAAAGCAGATGGAAAGGCCCAGCAGGAGATTCATCAGGGCAGGCCAAAGGGCTGGGTTTCCATACAGTCACTGACAGCTGCCTGTAATTCTTCCACCAGGGGAAATTTACCCTGATTGTGGAAGAATCAGTGTCAGGTTTGAGCTCAAATCTTTTGATTCTTCCTAATGTTTATTCCAGTAATTGCTTGCAATATCTTCTCACCCAATTTTGGTCAGATTTTCCAAATTTCATTTTTGGAATTGTTACTTTTCTCTTTATACTTCATACCAGAGAAAGGCAGATAAATATCACATAACATTTTGATGTAGGACAGCATGGTATCTCCTTTCCAATGAGACAAGGACATCTGGCTAGGAGCTTAATAGTTTAAAGAACTCTATTCCCTCCTTTCTTTCTAGCCTCTTCCTGGTATATCACTGACTCCATCCACATCAAAATTCATTCAGTTCACTTCTGCAATTTATAAGGCTCCTGCAGTTGTGAAAATTGATCCTTATAACAGCTGATTTTTAATGCTGTTATGCACTTTCTTTTCCCACTTGCAAAGATTTTGACACCATAGGTCAATTTAACAGTTATAATGGTTTCCTCTATAGACCTGGTCTAGGGCAAATGAAGGGCATCATGGGACCCCTAACCTACCTGGCTTCTGCCTTCCACTGCATCAAGACAAAACATACTCTAGTGTATAAAAGCTTCAATAAAGTGTAACTTTAATAAAATTTGTGTGCAAGAGATAGTATGTCATAAAGAGAAGAGAAAGAAAATAAAATTAAAATAGTTTACAATTAATCATCCAGGGACCCCTAACCTCGGGAGTAAATGAGCAGCAGGGCAGCTCAAGCCCAAAAGCTTGCTACAATTCTAAGGCATCTTCTGGTGGGGACCCAAGAGAGGCAGAAGGGGCCAGATCGATCTGGAAGGAAAAGAGCAAAATCAAAATCAAAATCAACGCTGCCTTTGTCAGCCTCCCCGTGTGTCTCTCACCCATATCTGTTCCAAGTGTCTTTTCCTTGTCCCTCAAGTCCCTGGCTCAAGTCCAAGGCTGAGAAGCAAGCACAGCTTCTTCACACATCTCTCTGCTCCATGTGCCACCTCCAGGTCTCCTTTTTTCCTCTCTCTCCACTTCTTTCTTCTCCCTGGTCTTCCTCCAGTCATCTTCTTCCTCTTTCTCAGTCCTTCACAGTGTCTAGCTCCATCTTCCTGCCCAGTTCTACCCTCCCTCAGGGTGGCGCAGGGAACCTGGAACTTCCCCTTTCCCTGGGGGTCACCCTGTACAGACTGAAAAGCTGGGGGTAATTTGTTATATTATATATATTAAAAAAGTGACTTATAGACCAATAAACTTTCTTTCTTCTCCCCTGGCAGCAACAAAGTAGGGCTGAGACAACTTTTAGCACTCAGTTTCATATGCTCCCAAATATTAATTTGCAAGGTGCGAATGTCCTAGTTTTCAAATAGCCAACTTAATATTGAGTTAAAATAGTCAAAGGACAAGTTAGTTCATTATATATGGTCTGATGTATAATTTATCTTTTATACACATGTGCAACCTTTTTAGAAGGGAGAATTATATCTTAGACCAATATTTCTCAAAACTTTCTAGCAGGCTGTATGAACTAGCAGTAGGAGAAGGGTGTTTCCTTCTGCTACCTGTAGGCACTGTAGTTTTAATAAAATAAATATACAAATACATGAAGCAGGTGTGAATTTTGCCACACTTCTTAAACAATATAGTTCTCAGCTTTTGGGGAATAGTCCTTTGCTCTTTAGTTTAATCCTGTTTGTGTTCCTAGAGAGTGCAGCTATTTGTGTACCTTTTTAGTGCAGGGGCTGAGATTCTTGGCTGCTGGTGTGCAGGTGTAACACTGTGACAGCCATAGCTAGGAGAGGTTCCAGGTTCCCTCCTTCACCTGAGGAAGGGTGGAGCTGAGAAAAAGGGTGTTCAAAATGAATTAGAGAGGAAGGAAGAGGAGCTGATGACTGGGAGGAGAACTGGGGCAGGTACACAGAGCAGAGAGATTTGTGAAGAAAAAGTTGCCAGGGACTTGGGGGACATGAAAGGAGGCACTCAAAAGAGACATAAGTGAGAGACTCTGAGGGGGCTGACAAGGCAGCCTTTAGTGTGACTTGTATTTAGCTTTTGCTTTTTCCCTTCCAGGCGTACCTGCTCCTTCTGCCCCTTTCCTAAGGTCTCTCACCAGAAGGTGCCATAGAGTCAGGGTGAGCTTTGGAGACCCTGTGGCCCTGCTTTGGGCCAAACCCAAGATGGACATTTATCCATAAAGAGTAAGTTTGGCTTTTCATGAGTGCACTATTTTAAGTGTTTTCTTTTTCTTCTCTTCTCTCTATTGCACACTCATTGTATTAAAGTTCTTTTTTCGTTGAAGGTCTTATGCACTAAGAGTATGTATCTCTTTTTGGCAGAATTCAATAAAGGCAGGCAGGTTTGAGGTTCTGCTGTGCCCCTCATTCACCCATTAAAGCAATCTCCATAGAGGAATTATGAAGCAACCTTCATCTGTGGGCTACCCATGCTTCCGGTACTGGGTGGGAGTGGGCTTTGGAGCAATCCAATCAGGTTGCCAATCTAGCCTAAGATCCATGGCTGCTGGGTGGGGTTGTGATGATTTGTCATTTGGAATATATTTTAAATAAAAAGTAATGACCGGCCCTCTGGTGGTGCAGTGGGTAAAGGCGTAGCACTGCAAGCTAGCCATAGCTGCTTCAGTCTAAGTTTGATCCCTGGCTTCGGAGTTGACCCACAGGGCGCAGCAGATCTTTCCTGTCTTGCCTGCTGCTCCTCTCAGCAGTGTACTTCATCAGTTTGTCTGTTTTGCTCCCCACTCTGTCTCTGGTGAATCCTCTCACTGCCTGTGTACCTCTGGCCTGTACCCCAGTTCTGTATGCATAAATAAATAAATCTTTAAAAAAAATAGTAATGACCACACACACAATTACACAATGTTCTCAGATACTCTCTTTATATACGAATTCCTTTGAATTAATGAACAAAGATAAAATATGTTTCTGAGAATGGTTCATTGTTTATACAAAATATAATTAGTTGTAGAAATCATGTAAAGTTGTTTTTATTAAGATTTATTTATTTATGCATACAAGAACCTAGGGTACAGGCCAGAGGTGTGGGAGGTGAGAGGATTCACCAGTGACAGAGTGGGGAGCAGAGCAGGCAGATCTACTGAAATACACCTTGAGGGGAGCAGCGGGCAACACAGGAGAGGTCACCTCCCTGGTAAGGGATTGAACTCATGCTACAGTGGCTGCTGATAGCTTCATAGTGCTGAGACTTAACCCTTGTGCCACCAGGAAGGCCCAAGACATGTAAAAGTTAATCTCTAACACTTTAAAATATCTTTTAATGATATTGTGGACTTGTTTTAAACAGCTTTATTTCATATATATATATATATAACAGTTTTTATAGAGGAAATTATCTGTTATATGGGATTTGCTTGAAAAATCATCTGGAGTAAAAGGGTGATAAATGGACTTGTTGATGAAACAAACTTGGTCATGTTGACAGTAACCTCTATTTTTCTATATATGTTGGAAATTTTCCTAATAAAAGAGTAAAATACACACACACACACACACACACACTTCTACCATCTATCAGCACACTCAAAGAGAAACTGATGGACATGAGATGCAGATTTCAAGATCATGGAATGCTGCCAGTACATGTCATGCAGTGTAAACATGGGGTCCTTATGCCCCAAACTGTCAAATCTTCCAATCACTCAGTGGCACTAAAGTACAAGCACTTATTTCCAGAAGTGTTTAGCCCATGTTTCTATTCATTTCCTCATCATTAAATCTCAGTTGCAATAGCACAAGGTGTCACATTTTGAGAATAAGGTGAAACTTCCTATGAAAATAAATGCAGAAATTCCCAACTGTGTCTATCCTAATAAAAACAAAAAGAACACCTAATTACCTAGTTTGTTTTAGGAAATAAAGCCATCAACAGGGTTACAGCCCTGCTATCCAAACTGCCTACAGATTATTCCAGTTAGAATGCAGAGCTCTTTCTGATGCTGTTTTTATCACATTAAATTTCACTTCCTGATATTACTGGGTAGTCCCCAGGGAAAGGAGAGGTTCTAGGTTTCCTGCCCTACCTGAGGGTGGGTGGACCTCAGCAGGGAGGAAGAGAAATGTTGAGAGGAGACTGGGAGAAGGAAGAGTGGAAGTGTTACAGGGCAGAGATGGGGTACCCCTAACCGCCAACCTGGCCTATCTAAATAGATTCTGCCATCTGCCACATCAAGACAAAACATATAAGACCTTTAATGGAAAGGAACTTTAATACAATCAGTATGCAATACAGCAAACATAAAGAAGATAGCCTCTAAATCAAACACCCAAAGTTACCCATCCCCTCTTGGGTAAAAGTCTATCCAAAAGGGATTGGCACAAAGCAAGGCCTGAAAGCCTGGCACAAACCTAAAGCACCTTTGGGCAGGGACCCATAGAAAAGGGCCAGAAAATGTTAGACAAGAGCCTGGGAGGGAAAGAGCAAAATCAAAATCAAGATAAACGCTGCCATGGTGAACCTCCCTAGGGGTCTCTTACCCACATCTGTTTCAACCAGTTGAGGGCCAAGAAATAAGAGCTGCTTCTTCACATGTCTCTCTGCTCCATGTGGCTCCTTCAGGTCTCCTTCTGGCTCTCCATCCTGCTTCCTTCCTCTTCAGCATCCTCTTTGAATTCTTCTTTTGTCTGCTCAGCTCCACACTCCTTCTGGGTGGGGCAGAGAACCTGAAACTTCCCTTTTTCCTGAGGACCACCTTGTTACAGAAGGATGTGTAAAAGAGAGCTGGAGGAGGCACACGTGTGGAGAGTCGTGTGAAGAAGCTGTGCTGACTTCTCAACCTTGAACTTGTACCAGGGACTTGGGGACATAAGAAGGTATTTAAACAGATGTGTGTGAGAGACCCATGGATGGTTAACAACGGCAGTTTTATCATTGATTTTGCTCTTTTCCTTCCAGACTTGTCTGGTCCCTTCGTCTCCTTTCCAGAAGGATGCCTTAGATTGTGTCTAAACTTTCTGGCCTCAGCTGTCCTGCTTTGGACCAACCCTGTTTGGCTGGGCATTTATCCACAAGGGGATGGGTAACTTCAGGTGCTTGTTTTGGAAACGATATTCTTCATCTTGAGGAAGAGCCAACTTCTCTCAAGTTACTAGCTTCCTGGTATCTTTCTCAGCCACTAAAGGCTGCTAGAGGCCTTTACCCTCAGGGGTATCTCCACTTTTGTTCTGATAACACCAGAACCCTTTTGTGTGGTAATAGCTGTTTTTGCATTTTCTTTATTGCAGCACAAGCTCCTGGCAGACAGATATTTAGTAACATTTATCAAATTGTTGGGCTGAGTTGTGTGCTCAAAAACCTGTTGAAATAAAGGGGAAATTTCAAATAATACATGTAAAAAGCAAGAAAACATCAGGGAAAGGAAGAAAATATTAAGTGAAAATTTCACCTTCCCACAAATGTAGTTGTTAAATATAACTTACTTTTTTTTTTTTTTAAATGACCTTGAAAAGAACAACTGATGAGAATATTTGCTCCACACTGTCACATCCATTTGGGAAACTGCATGTACTAGTTTATATTCAATACAAAACTTGGACTTCTTTAAAAGATAAGTTGATTTTCTTCTTTGCAACAAGATACAAATTACGTTAGTAGTTCATAATGGAATAGAGAAATGATTTAGGTTCACATGTAAAAAATATGTGAACCTAAAAGATAGTACAGATAAGACACAATTTTACCCAAAGCCAAAGCCTCACCAGACACGCTGTATTGAACACGGTATAGTCGATAAATAGCAGTGACATCATAGACAACAAAACCCAAGTTCAAATCCTTCATAGCAGGATTTCCCTCAATTGTCTAATTTAACAGTGAAAAAGAAAAGTAGAATGCCAGTCTTGAAAACAGTACTACTCAGCAAGAAGAATATAGGTCAACTTTATTCATTTTGAATATAAAATGAGTGATATTGCTGAAGGCTGTAAGTATGGAAATATTCTTTTAGGAGTGTCAGATTAAAGCTTTGGGAAAAATGACTCTGAAACTCCGTTCCCAACTCCAAATCTGGAGACTTTTTTTTTAATTAAAATGTACTCAATTTTCTTTTATGTTATTCAGCACAGGGCTGTCAAAAACAATTATACATTTGCTGATTCATGGACATTTTCCAAGTAGGAACTGAGAATGCTGTCAACCTAGCAAGTCTGTTTGTATAAACAACTTTTTGATTTTTCTAATGTCAAAAGTTGACTATTTTTTGTCGGTTCTGGAATAGACACTGATAGGAATTATATTGTTTTCCAATATGCCAGAGCAGGACAGAGAAGCACTTGGTAAGATGAAATGCAATACACTTTATTATTCCTAGAATATCAAGTGTTTTCTGGTGTACCTTCAAGGTTTTGAAATGGGATATACTGACATTTTTCATCTGCTGAAGGTTGCTTTTTTCTAACATTTGAAGGTAGCTATGAAATTTTTTTCTACTTTCCTTACCTTAAAATTAGAGTCTGTTTCCAAATATACCCAGCAGATGGCGGAATTCGCCTTGTTTTTACCCCTCCAGTCCCTACAAAATTGTATACCAAGACTCCTCTTCATATAACAGTATAAATATACGTGTGTAGATTTAACTGTATCTGCAAATTTGAGCCTATTTCAAAACTTTTCATATATGTGGAAACAGGATTTGAAGCATCATTTACTTTCTTTTAGAGAAGCAACCTCCTTTTAGAAGCAACCTTGTTAGGGTTTTAATCCATACTTGCATTTTACTAGCTTTGGAGAAGCTAGTTTCTAAAAGGTAGACATGAGAGAACAGTAGTTGTGGAAAGAAGCACTCTTTTCTTCTCATCACTGTCCTTCTGCAAATCAGTGCAGTACATGATGAGTGTGAAGCTGCTATTCCCATGTAATTTAGTAAAATCAGTTATGATTTATAGTCAGTTATCAGTTATAGAATAACAAACTAAAAAATTCTGATTTGGGTAACTGCCTCCAGAAGAACTTTCAAGTTGAGATTTATGGATCATCCCAGGTAATGGGCCATCCATCCTATCTTTTGTCAATATAGGATGGTTTTCTGTGGGAGATAACTAATAACTGCATAGAATTTTGGGATGTAATAGAATGTTGGTGTCCTCTGGAGGTCACACTTACCAGCCAAAGTGGAATAACTTTTATTAGAAGCCTGAAGTAGTCTATAAATATTTCATTAAGTCCTTAAGTGTGTAGTATTAATTTTCTACCTTCTTTTTGATCTCTGGCTGTCATGCTGAGATGGGTGAAAGATTCCTGGGAACCTGTGGAAAATGCAATTGTGCTCAACTTGTCACTGGTTACATTTCCTAGTGAATTATCTGAATACATGCAGATTTTAATATGTCTTCTCAGAAAATTTCATTTTTATTTTAAGTGTTAGGCTCAGCATTTAAAGTTCTGTCTTGTTTCCTCTCCCAAAGTTTTGCTACTGATTTACCCTGCTTTAGGGAGTAAGTGAAGCAGAGAGGGAAGACCTTGCATTTTCTGGCTATCTCAGTCAATTCAAAAGCATTTATGAAGCATCTGTCTATGCAGGATGCTGATGTGGTGCTGAGATGATTGAGTTAAAAAAGACAGACAGTGTCCTTCAGGCAGAGAGGCTGACACCAGGGAGAAAGTGTTTTACTTTCTCAGTGTGGACAAAGTTGCTGTGGAGCAGGTTAAGTGGATGTGTGAGCAGGAAAGGATGCCTAGATCCTTCCGTTGTCATAGAAAATGCACAAAAAGTCCCTGTATCAGACTGTAAGGAAACACCATTTCAATGTCTGAAAAATGACAATCATAAAAGACTTAAAAACAAAATATATTTTTGACTTTTAGGTTAATGTTATAACTAATAAAGGAGTACAAAATTAAAGTCCCTTCAGGGCTCAATTTAATGGGTAGAGAATAGAACTTAAAATAATGAAACAGGTCCTCCCTGGTGGTGCAGCGGGTTAAAGCACTGCACTGAGAAGCTAAAAAGCCACTTCCGCATGAGTTCAATTCCCTCCTGCCCCGGAGGAGACCACATGGCGTGGCAGACCTCTCCTGGCCCGCCTGCTGCTCCCCTCAGCAGTGTACTTCATTGAGTTCTGTATGTACAAATAAATAAATCTTTAAAAAAAAATAATGAAACAGATTCTCACACGTAAGTTGCTAGGATTTGCAGGTGAGTTAACTTTCTGATGCTGTCACCCAGAGAATCTTTTTTCTTGTGAGCTATGAAAAAGGTCTTTGCTCTTCATTTCTGTTTACATCACTACTATATAAAATTAGTATATTTTTATATTTTGGGTCTGATCCATTTACTTGAGGGAGCCACTGTACTCTAGATTCTTGGTTACATGAAAAGGAACCCTTTGAAATGGCTCAGAGAATAGGAGTTAATTTTACAAAGAAACCTACAGGAACAATAGCCAAATCTTACAAGTATCAGAATGCTATTTTCTCTCTTCTTTTTTAAAAATCTAAATTACTTTTAATAAATGATCTAAGGTGAAGCTGAGGAGGTCAGCTGAGGTTAGCCGAAGTCATATCATATAAATCCTGGGTTCATGGTAAAAGATAATCTTGTGGCCAGAAATGATAGAGTAATAAAACCCTCAATTGAACCGATCTCATTGATTTCTTCCTCAAAAATCTGACTGGAGACACCAGGTAGTTGGCTGGTTCTTGAAATAATGATAATATCTTATTACTGTCAGGAGTTTAGTGCATAGCAGCTACTAACCTAAGCTTTTTTCGTGTTCTAATTCATTCATCCTCCCCACTATATGATATGGGAGAGATTTCTCCCCATTTTACAGATGAGGAAATTGAAGTACTAAAAAGTAAAATAACTTGCCCAAATCATCAAAGATATAGCAGAGTTGGCATTTGAACCCCTGTGGTCTAAACTCCAGAACTTAAGCTTGTAACCACTACCTGAATGTGTGAGTCTGGAGACATCTATGTGGCCATCATCTAGTCACATGCAGGTCAAAGTTACTGGGGTAGGGAGCCTCTGAAATAACGAGGGAGCAGGAAAAGGAGGCATGTGAACAAGGGTATGGAGCACTTGCTTGTGACACTGAGTCTTTTGTCCAGATGGAACACAATGTAGTATACAACAGATGCTCAATGAATGAATGGAAGCTGTTTGCAGGGGGCAGGGGATGTGGCTATGACATTTCTTGAGAAAGTAGGTTGGGCAGGGCCGAATCTCCAAATAATTTTCATCTTTTTTTTTTTAAAGAGCTATTTATTTATGCACAGAGAACTGGGGTACAGGCCAGATGTGCAGGGGCAGTGAGCGGATTCACCAGAGACAGGGGAGCAGAATAGGCTGACTGACAAAGTACACTGCTGAGAGGAGCAGCTGGCGGGAGAGGTCTGCCGCCATGTGTGTCATCTCCAGGGTGGGGATCAAACTCAGGCTGAAGTGGCTTTAGCTTCTTAGTGCTGTGCTTTAACCTGTAGCACCACCAGGGAGGGCCCAGATCTTCAGATTTTATTGACAACTTAACATACATATATAGAATTAGTGGAAATATGAATTGTTTTATGACTTCAAAACACATTATTCACATAATTGTTATAGTGTTCATTGTTTTCTTTCCTCAGTAATGTATTTTAGAGTTCAAGCCATATTGTTGACAGAGAGTAGATGGTTTCTAAACTTCTCACTATTAAAATTATGTTGCAATAAAGATCTATGCATATGTGTATCCTTTTGCACCTGCATTTCTATTATGTTCTATGAAATGGGAATGGCTGAGTCATTTCCTATTACCTATTTAACATTTTTTTAAAAGATTTATTTATTTATTTGTACAGAACTGGGGTACAGGCCAGAGATGTGGAAGGTGAGAGGATTCACCAGAGACAGAGTGGGGTGCAAAACAGGCCCATCGAAGTAGTATACTGCTGAGGGGAGCAGCGGGCGGGTCAGGAGAGGTCTGCCGCGCCATGTGGATCTCCTCCGGGACAGGTGCGAATCGAACTCATGCGGAAGTGGCTTAAGCTTCTTAGTGCTGTGCTTTAACCCGCTGCGTCACCAGGGAGGGCCCTCACAATGATTTTTACAGTAAATTTTAATACTTACACAATTATCAATGAAACTTGTAAGCTACTTCTGAATTGAATTGGTGTTTGAGAAATTACTAGCCCAATAACTCTAAACTATAATGGGTATGGTGGAGTGGTAGTGGGTATAGCTAAATCATCTATGAGGTTCTTTCAAATTATATTCTCTTTGGTTTCTGGAAGCATTCTGGTCTGGCAGTTCTGTTACAGTAGCAACTGTAGTGGGGAGTTGGGATGAGTTAGCACTGGGTCATTTGATAAGCTGCTTCCTCAGATGATTCTGATTGGTAACCATGTCACTTCCTAAGCACATAAGTAGTTCAATGTGAAACTGACATTTAATGTAGAAAATCTCACCGGTTTTATTTCATTTTTTTCCTAATCACATCAAGCCATTTTGCTTTGCCCTGACAACTCATTTTAATGGGGTCTCCAGAATACTAGTTCCAGAAAAGAACTATCTTCTTAAGTTACTTAAACTGTGCTCTGAAATCTTTCTTCTTCACTGGAAAACAAGGAAAAAATTAATGAACAAACAACATCACAAAAATAATGAAAAAAGTTGAAATAGATATAACCAATAGTTCACTAAAAATTCATCTTGCCCTTCTATGGTGTTTGTGTGTTTCTATGACGCTTCCCATTGGTGTTTCCTTTTGCATCCAGGTGTGGCCTTGTGGAGACCAGTGCAAGTGAAACAGAGATCTGGAGTTTCTTCACTTTTATTCACCTTCTCCAGCTATAATCAGAAAATGATAACAATGGTATTTTCATCTGCATTAACTTTCTGACTCACCCAGAGCATCTTTGAACAAGGATATTGCATTCTTACATAACTTCATGGAAGAAAGCTGGCAGACAGAAAAAAAAAATTGGATGTTCATTTAAGGTAAAACCATATTCTATTATGCCTAGGTGCTAAAAATATGGGGCTATTTATTAGAGCAGCTAGGGTTAATCTAGCTATTATACTCGTCAATGAACGAATTAGTCATTAACCACCAATCAACTAACCTTTTCTTAAAAGCTAATCAGATAAGACATGTCATTTGTTACAATGGCTAGTCTATCATTGATAAGAGAGCGAGCACAAATATTGCGCAATAGAGATGACACTGCTAACCTATATTTCTACCTTACTGAGTATATGAGTGTGAGGTATACATTTCTGAGTTGACATTTATCTCTGGGGACAGAAGCAAAGAGACATGAGGGAGAAAAGATCTAAGTAGACAAAAATTATGCAGGCACTACAAACATAGAAGAATTTGGTCAGTAGTAAGGGCAAGGAGGAATGAATCACAATAACAGATGTTTTATGTTTTTTTTTTTTATTTATTTGTGCATACAGAACTGGGGTACAGGCCAGAGGCTCGGGGTGGCGATAGGCTTCACCAGAGACAGAGTGGGGAGCAGAACAGGCAGATCGACGAGGTACACTGCTGAGGGGAGCAGCGGGCGGGTCAGGAGAGGTCTGCCGCGCCATGTGGTCACCTCCAGAGCAAGCGGGAATTGAACTCATGCGGAAGTGGCTTTGGCTTCTTAGTGCTGTGCTTTAACCCGCTGCGCCACCAGGGAAGGCCTGTTTTAGGTTTTTTTGCTACTGAAAAGTCAGTGGGATAGTTCAGGCTTGGAAATGTGTTGGATCACTTTAGTTTATGAGTTACATTCCATACTTTGTGAGACTCAGTCAAATATGTAGTGTTTCCGAATGATTCCTGTTTCCACTGCTAATCTAGTCTGAAGACCTTGAAGTAGTCTGAATTTCTGCTCAGCAAGATTGCAGGCAAAAGAGCCTGACATATGGTCATTTTACGTTTTCCTTAATTAGGATATATTGTTATTGTTAGGTTTGTAGTAATTATACATAAAAATATTAACTTATCGAAAAGTCATTAAGACAGAAATTAGAAACATTTTATGATTATAAAATTATGTGCAGCTTATTTTTTGGTTTTTAATTATTTCAACAAATTTGTCAGATTATTTTTTGTTAACATTACAGAAAAGACAGTGGAAAGAAATAATAGATTTGCATCATACTATTTTAAGTTCAGTTATTATCCTAATATACTACTTATTCATTATTCCCACATTCATTTGGGATCATTAACATCTATGTCTATGTTTGTATTAGGTTGGGTTCTCATGAAGCAACATTTTTCAAGAAGCATTCTCAAAATACTCTACTGAATTCTCCTGGTACCTATTAGCAGTTTCCTGCAGCTCTTTCAGTGCAGAATCCCTTTCTTCCTAGTAGAGCCTAAGACTTGAAACTGTTACTGTCTTGACCAGGACAGAGAAGTGGCCTGGATCTTGAGGAGGTCATGCAGAGAGTTGGGGAGCTTCTATCTTGGGAATATGGTGTCTGCATAGTTTGATATCAGTGCAATGCGGTCTACCATCCCCAAATAACGTAGAGGATTCTGAACAGTCTGATAGTTCAATGTTCTTGAATGTTCCCACCTGTATTCCCTGCCCTCGTACTCCTTGAAAACATCCCACTTGTTCCGTGGCCATGTAAGAGAATTACTATGGCAGTGAATTCAGTCTCATTGGAGGTTCTTCCCTGGTCTGTCCTGTGAGCATAGAAGAGGAAACTCCACAGATTCTGCTCTGGAAACATTTGACTTTCAGTTGTTGCCTTAAGATATTAATTAGCTTAAGTCCGGGTGTTTTTTTTTTTTATTTCCTCTTTAGGGCATCAATAACAACCAAACAAATCCCTCACTCCTTATAACTACTATTTCCTCCATATCTCACACATTCTATTACTATCCCGGATGCCACTGTCTCCCATTCCAAGTCACCACAGGTGAAATTCCTGGTGATTGTCAAGCTGCACACGCCTGTGGCTTTTAATGCTCACTTAACCCAGAGATGCAGCCCTTGTTGCTGCCTGAGGGTGGGGGGAGAAGGCTTGGGGGGACAGTCATGCAGCCTCAGAACTGCAGCCCAGCACTGTTAGCTTCTCTCTCTGCCCAATTATTATTTTTGGAGAACTGTGGTGAGAAATTAGGGCTAGCTTGGTCTTGAAGACAAGAAGTATGATGGCAGCTAGAAATGAAATAAAAAGTAGGTTTTGGACTAGGGAACCATGTTGGTAGATAGTAGACAGAAAACAGGCAGCAGACAGAAAAGGGTGAGGACACAAGAGCCTGCCATTACTGAAAGCAGGTGAAATACAACATTGATTGGACTACTGCTTCCATTGAGATAGGAAACCAAAAGGAAAGAAATACATATGGGTAAGCCTGTCACTGGTATTAATGTAATGAATTGAGCCCTTAATATAATGTTAGGGACAATTCTAAAGGCATGGCAGAAATTAGTTTTCATTTAATAATATCAGACTACTATTTAAAAAAGGTTTCTATTAATTTTTTAAATATCATCCAGTACAGTAAAGTGGGAGAAAACTGATGTTAAAATGCATAATTTTCTTGCTATTCAATCCTCTTTCCCTCTGTAATTTTCTTAAAATTGTTAGAACTCATATTTTTCATTTTTATGGCCAAAATTATACAGTCATTCACTTTATAAAGTTACTATTATTCCAATCCTTTCTCTCCATCATTATTCCTTTACACTTAATTTAATGGACATATCTAAAAATAGGGATTATCTGGTATATGGCTATTGAATATGGAATGTGAATGACGAGCTGTGAGCATTTCTTTTTCACAAGGCATCTTGATTCAGTGGCCTAACAGGCAGCAATTTATTGCACTAGTTGAGCAAGGATTTTTCAAAAGGTGAGGCTTACGTTGAGTGAAAGGGCAAAGTTAACAAGAAGTTATATAGTGTCTCACCACTGCAAATAAAGCAGAAGCGTGCAAGAGATAACGTAATGGAATGTGGAGTTTGGGAGGTCTTTGAGATATTTTGCTGTAATGGAGACTGAATGGTATCTTGTCTTTTCTTATGTTTGCAAGGAATGACCAGAATCTATGAAAAGCCCTCTTTTATGTATCCCACTCCTCTATTTGGTGATCATTGTAATTGAATTATTGCAAGTCTGACAAAAATTTCACTAATAAAAGTGGAATTTATGAGTCAATTATAAGGGATTTGATTTTAATTTTATCCAACAATATTATTCAGATGGCCCTGATTTTAAGATGGTAGAGACTTAATAAATCTTCACTGTCCAAGCTGCTTTTTTTTTTATAAATAGGAATGGTAGCCATTTTGGTCCCATTGGAAAAACACATTTGGTAGTAATATAGAATAATTAGTTATTACCTTAGAAAATTGAGTTTCTTATTTCAAGTAATTCATAATATATCAAACAAATAGATTATGTATTATCTTATCAATATTATTAGTAATTTTCAAAATCAGCCTATACTTTGTGCTAAAATATTATCATCTACCATGAATTTAAGCCCACCAATCTTGGACTCTGTCTGAGGAGGTTCAGGTACTGAATTCTTTCCTATGAAGCTGTTTTACTTGCAGCACTGACTCTGGAATAAATAGCATTAGAGAAAGGTATAACAGCTTTATTTTCTTCAGTTTATCTAATAGATGGAAAAAAAATCACTGTAAACATTTGTACAGTTGAAATAATTTACCTTCATTTAATTTGTGTTTCAAAACCCTTTGTTTAATTGCACGAAGGTAAGGGTCTTATACTAAAGAAACTTGTAAATATGCTACTTGACATTTTTTAAAAAAACTTAGGAATACCTACTAGAAGACTAAAGACATAAAAAGAATCTAGCTGACAAAAATTGTCATTCACTTTTAGTCACTTACTTAGAATCAACCAACTGGAATGCTACTAATTATATTTGCTTGAGATTATCAATTTAAATTCAATGATTTGATATTAGTGTACTCAGTAGTTCTTAATATACAAGTCAAAACTTTCTTGATTGTAAAAGGCAAAAGTTCAGTTAAAGTGATCTAAGTGATCATAGGAATATGGCAGAAGTGACAATATTTGTGACTATCTCAAAATTCCTACATAAAAGAGGATCTACATAACAAAACTAAAAACCAGTCAATAATAATTACCATAAAACTAGGTGATACACTTTCCCCACAAATACTTAAGGCAGTGAGTCAGGACATATCAGTATTTCCTTCCTTCTTTCCATTATTCCTCCCTTTCTCTGTTCTCTCTTGTAATTTTTGTACTATGAATAGTTTTTTTTTTATTGATTTAGGTTTTACATAATTAGCTTCGAATTTCTCTTTTTTAATTCTGTGTTGGTAATAGATAGCATTGTAAGAGTCTTCTTTTCAGCAGTCATAGTTATGTTACTTTTGATTTCATCCCTTGATTCAAGTGAGTAGAACTGCCTTTAGATAGGCTATTATTTGTTATCTGCAAAAGGCACTGAAGGATCTTAAAATTATAGCTCAGTGAACTCTCTTCCCTGATATTACACTAACGTTGATGTACAGAAATTCACAGCATTACCATGTGTAAATCTGATTTTAAATGAAGTTTTATTGAACCCACCCCACTTAAAATCTCTTGATTTAAGAAACACTATATGACTCTATCTTCTTTGGAATCAAAAATAAAAAAGGTCTCCAAACTGAAAGGAATTCATTCTATTTCTCAGACTCTTTTCTCTGCCCCAGGTATTAAGGATCATGGACTATAGCATATATTACTTATAGGGTTTGATACTTCCATGAAGTAAAACTTTTTCAAGCTAAATTTTGCAAATATTAAAAAACTTCAATGCAATACTATGCTAGTAAGTACTTTCCCTTAGAATATTGACACGGTTGGTACAGGTACAAAGAAGAGTGAGAAGAATTCTTATCTCAGTGATAAGTGTCAGTAACTACTGGATAAGGGGATGTCAGTCACACACTATCAAGTTTGGAGCTTTGTAAATTATTTATTATTAATCTCCATTAAAGGGAATTTCATGCTGGGGATTATTGTTTGGTCCTGCAGGCTGGGGACGTGACTGTAGATGTTGCTTGGGTCATGGCTGTGTATGTGTGGTTTCCACACCTGAGTGGAGAAGAAGTCTGAAGGAAGAGGGGAAGACCCTTCTGTGGGCTGCAAACAAGGGGGTTCTGATTACTTTACTTGGGGAGGTTTGAGAAACAGACTGAATAGTGAGGGAATTCTGGTTCTGGAATATGTGACTCATTCTGATGATTAGGTCATTCAAAAAAAAAGACCACCATTGGAATGCTCGTCCATCATACATGCTTTCATTCATTCATGTTATCACTCCATCCACTAATTTATCTATTTTCTTATTTATTTGCCCATCCAAATACTGGCAAATTGCACAAAGCATTTTTTTATTAGACCTCAGAATGAGTTGTCATCTCGATTGGTTATGTTCTGCTTTTCCCTTCTTGCAGCTGTCAGGGACTTGAGTTCCTTTCATTTTGATATTTAAAAACTATTATCTTTAAAATTTTGAAAGAAACTCACGAACATGAAATTGTGGATTAACTTGAAGAGTATTGAAAACAAACAAGGAAGAAAATTTGCCACAAATTCACTACACAAATTAAAAAAACATAAAACCCAAACCATAAATGTGCTGATTTTCTTTCTTTAAAACATGCTGAAAAGCTGCAATCATACTAACTTCATAAGGGCACAACTAATAAATTAGTAGTACATCAGCTTTTGCCTTAGGCGTTGTATCCTTGGAACCCACATTGCTAATTTAAGCAGAAAAATAACATTAAAATTATTAGGTAGCTCACAAGATAGCTTGGAAAAACAGAGGATCAGATTTGGATGTTGCACTGTGAAATGTTGGCTCAAATCATGCTCTAGGGCTGTGGTATTGGAAATAAAATATTAGGATTAGTCTCTCTTAGAGATGCCATGGCTGCCAATAGGCACAGATCCCTCTATCCATGCTGCTTCTGATAGCTGGATGTGGTTCTTCTTACCTCACTGGAACAGACACTGACATGCCTGTTTCTTCACATTGCCTTTGAAAATTTGCCGAGATGATTCTGAGTGTCATAGGCAAATTCCTGTACCCTGATTGTAGGATACACAGTATTTGGAAAAATTTTCCAAATATAAGAGCTTTTAAAAGTACTAGCGACTTCGGGCCCTCCCTGGAGGCGCAGCGGGTTAAAGCACAGCACTGAGAATCGAAAGCCGCTTCCTCATGAGTTCGATTCCCCCCTGCCCCGGAGGTGACCACATGGTGTGACAGACTTCTCCTGGCCCGCCCGCTGCTCCCCTCAGCAGTGTACTTCATTGATCTGCCTGTTCTGTTTCCCACTTTGTCTCCAGTGAAGTCTCTCACTGCCCCTGAGCATCTGACCTGTACCCCAGTTCTGTATGCACAAATAAATAAATCTTAAAAAAAAAAAAGTACTAGCGACTTCGAAGGATGAAAAATGTCCACTAAAGTTTTCTTCTGTCTGAGATTTGTGCAATATCAATATACAATCTTTCTCTTATTACAACTTTCAAATAGGATCAACAGCAATTAAATGCTCCTCATGCAATGCATCAAAATCTTGAACAAATAAAATCTGATGCCCCTGATCTCTAAAAGCAAGACACTTCCCCCCCCCTCCCCCCATCCATTATGCTCCGGCTATGAGTGAAACCATCTGGCTTTTTTCTTTTTCCTTTCTGGTATTATTATTATTATTTACTTTTTAATAACAGTTTATTTTTTACATCATTTTGTACATTTTTTTTTCCCTTCTCAATTGTAATCCCCGCGGGTTTCCCATCACCAAGTCACCCGTGTGCCATCACCATAATCCCATGCACTTCCCTCCTCACCCCTCCTCTGTTTTTGATCCCATTCCCCACTCCACCCCCACAAAATGTCTCTGGTGTATGGTTGTTCATTATTCTTGTTATTTTCTCGCCTGGTCCATTATACTCCTGCTATGAGTGAAACCATCCGGTATTTTTCTTTCTCTTTCTGTCTTATCTCACTAAGCATGATCTTTTCCAGCTCCATCCAAGTTGCTGCAAAAGACATGTGTTTCTCTTTTTTGGTTGCTGAGTAATATTCCATTGTATATATGTACCACATCTTTCTAATCCAGTCATCTACTTTTGGGCATTTGGGCTGCTTCCATGTTTTTCCAATTGTAAATAAAGCAGCAATAAACATGGGGGGCAGGTATCTTTTTCAATCAGTGTTTTTGTGTCTTTTGAGTAGATACCTAGGAGTGGGATTGCTGGGTCATAGGGAAGCTCCATGTTTAGCAGTTTGAGGAAACTCCAAACAGTTTTCAGAGCCATAACTACTTAATTTTCTTGTTTGTATTGTAACAATTCATGCTTTTCATATTTAAAAAATATCTAAAATGGGCTGGAGCTTACAAACAAATTTTAAAGGAGATTTGACTAATTTCACTCAAAAGAATAAAGTAAAGTACTCCCAATGTATGTCCTAAGCCATACATAGAAATCTGACTATCATCCTCAATTGAGGTATTTAATATTGGTAACACATCAGCAAGTTTAATTTTAACTTATACTTGGACCCTTCTTTTACCACCTCCCTTCAAAGAACTGTATATGATACAGCAGTAAAATAAAAATTATTTTTAAATGTAAAAAACAGTTCACATACTGGACTTCATAAGGGAGTAGACATTTATAACTCTGGAACATATCACAGAATGTTCAGAGACAAGAAGTTCATGTGCAGCAACCAGGAAACAAAATGCCAAAAATGATTTAGAACAATCTTTACAGATTCAGAGTGTGAAAAGGCTTAGTCTCACAATTTAATATTGGTATTGGAAAAAAAATATTAGGTGATATTGATGATTAATTTTTCATTTTTTAAAAAATATTTTTTAGAGATTTATTTATTTATTCATACAGAACTGGGGTACAGGCCAGAGGTACAGGGGCAGTGAAAGGGTGAAACAGAGTGGGGAGCAGAACATTCCAACGAGATGAAGTACACTGCTGAGGGGAGCAGCAGGTGGGCCAGGAGAGGTCTGCCACACCATGTGGATCACCTCCAGGGTGGAGATCAAACTCATGCTGAAGTAGCTTTAGCTTCTTAGTGCTCTGCTTTAACCCACTGTGCCACTAGGGAGGGCAGCTGTTTAATTTTTAAAAATCAAGTGAGATATAACAAACTATCAACCATTACCTCATAATATTTTGCAGAACTGAGAACTACAATAGTATACAAATATTTCCAAATATATATACAGTATCCAAAATTTCTTATGGTCAATTGGAGTGACCGGATTAGTAACATGGAGCTATGGGAAGAGCAAAGGCTCCGGAGTGGGAGAGCTGACCTTCCTCCTTGATGCCATTACTTAATGCTCTATGACTTTGGGCAAATTATTTGACCAGATTAAGCCTCAGTTTCCTTATGTATTGCATGGAGTTGTCAGACCTCATTTACTGCTGGGATGCAAAAATAGGAACAAAGCTTGTATAAGCAGAGCCAACAAGAGCACTAGGAACCTGACAGACACTGAGCACAAGATCTGTTGAATTATTTTACCTCCTGCTACCTCATTTCCTCATCTATGCATCTTAAAATCTGTCTCCCAAGCCTTTGTGAGAACCAGAGATGGATGCCACTGTTTACATGGTTTATACACCATGTAAGTAATAAGTTAGTAAACCATTTGGCACTAAGTAAATTGTAGTTATTATTTAGTGTTACATTCCAAATAGACTTCTAATGAAGAATAACTGCCACTCCTTTTTTTTTTGTCTAAATTTGCAGGTTTAATCATCTGTTGCATATCAATGCTGCAAAATTGGCTTTGTTAATTTTATTTGGAAAATAACGTGATTATGTGAGCAAAAAGGAAGTGCTGACAGAAAGTTAATATATTAAGTGTGGGGAAAGAGCTACAGAATGTGGAGAGAGTGAGGAGGTGAGGGAGAGTGAATCCGGAGAGAGTGAGGAGGAATCTCACTGTGGAGGACAAGTGGGGAGTGCTATTTGTTGAAGATGGTAGAATAGAATCAAGATCAAACTCAAGTAGCCTCTGCTGATGAGATGAATAACTGTCTTACTTTTGGAGAATAATATTAAGATCTTAGAAATAGAAATGAAACAATTTAGTCCATAGGGATTATAGACACTCCCTTGGGTTCCTATTTTCCCCCAGGAAAGCAAAAAGGGATTGCAGGATAATTTTCTTAGCTCACTCAGATCTCTTGTTAGAGGTTGACCTTTTGGAAGAGGAAATTATTCACATGTTTCTTGGAGGGTGGGCTGTGCATTAACAATCTCTGACTTCCACTGGGGCATTTATTATCAAAAAGGGAATATATTCTACTGAAGCAATAACAGGTGATTTTTCCAAACGTAATCTCCTCCCTCACTAACACTAGTTTTCCCAAACTGACCACTTCCCCATTAGGGAGACACAATGACAATAGTTTCTCTAAACTGTTGATTTTATTTTCTCCCGCTGCAAATAAGTGAAAGCCAGAAAGTTCATTTTCAGTTAGAAAAGTCTTTGTGATGAACTTTGATTTCTGTCGTACTTTAAGTAAAGAATGTGTGCCCAAAGAAATGTGACCATTCAAACTGCATGATTAGGATGGGAAGATGGCATTGGCCAAAACAAAACAAAACAACCCAGGAAAAAGGGAATAGGTGACTAGTAGTCATTCCCCAGAAATAACCCATGGTGAGCTAAGTGTTCTGCTTTTACAGTCTGTGGTTAGTTACCACCTTGTGCCTACTAGTTCTAACTTCTCATGCTGCTAGAGATGAGCCTTACTTAGAAGATCCTCATTGTGTAATTTTGGGCCAAATATTTATTTAGTAGTTATTGTGTATCTGATTTTGGGAGGGATTTAAGGACATAAAAATTGGCTTAGTGTGGCTGTAATCCATCCTTAAGGGATGCATGTATAACTGAGGAGGGCAGGGGGGGGGGATTGTTTGACAGATGTTATTACTTTTTTTTTGTAATTGAATTGTTTATTTTTATTTTATAAGTTTATTTTTACATCATTTTGTACATTTTTTTCATCTCAATTGTAATCACCATGTTACCCATGTGCCATCACCATAATCCCGTGCACTTCCCCCCCCCTTTTTTGATCCCATTCCCCACTCCACCCCCACAAAATGTCTCTGGTATATGGCTGTTCATTATTCTTGTTATTTTCTCGCCTGGTCCATTATACTCCTGCTATGAGTGAAACCATCCGGTATTTTTCTTTCTCTTTCTGGCTTATCTCACTAAGCATGATCCAAGTTGCTGCAAAAGACATGTGTTTCTTTTTTTTGGTTGCTGAGTAATATTCCATTGTATATATGTACCACATCTTTTTAATCCAGTCATCTACTTTTGGGCATTTGGGCTGCTTCCATCGACAGATATTATTATAAGACTAATATTTTTAAACCTACCTGTATAATTAAACTACTATAATCAAAGCTTTATTTTATTAAAAATTTCCTTTTAGTATTTCTCCATCTCGAACTCTGTACATCAAATTAGACTCAACTGAGCTTAAAGCTAAAGAAGCAGAGTTGACTGTTCTACACACTCCCAGTTTTGGGAAACTATGTACATGTGACACTCTGTGGACTAGATGGCCTGGTAACATGTATGCAATTTCCAGACTCTTAGAAAGATTCCATCTGTAATTAACCTTTAAATTAACAGGCTAATGGTGAAGATTTCAAAACAACTCAAAGGAAAACTAGAAAATATTCTGAAAAATGGAAATCTGAGGTGGCACTGTAAAACTTCTGAGACAGTAAAATGTGGATTTCAAAATTTTGAGGTTACAAATCATCAATATAAGAACAGTACTGGAGTATATATTTTCCTCAGTTCAATTCTTATATCTAAATGCTTTGAAGGAAATTATAAAAAGTAGGTTAAAAGCCTCTTTTAGAATAAATATAGGTGGCACATTAAAAATGAAATCTACTTTTGCAGAGTTTAGAGGTTTTGCCTATTTTGAGGCATCATCTTTTCTCACCTTGGAGATTCATTTGATTAGTTTTCCCAAAGCTACTTTATTCTCTAGAGTGGAAATGAACACCTTTTTCATATGACTCATCATTTTGATTTGTAAAATTGAAGAGAACATTTTTTTTCCAGCTTTATTGGGATATAACTGGCATATAACATTTTATAATTTTAAGGTGTATAATATACTAAATTGAAATAAAGGTGATAAATGATTGCCACAATAACATTACTTAACATACCTATCACCATACAGTACAATAAGTTGTATATGTGTGTGTGTGTGTGTAAAGGAGAGAGAGAGAGAGATAGGGATCTTTTTAAAGCCATTATCTTGGTGATTCTCATATATAAAATACAGTATTGTTAACAATGCTGTCCATTATATTTCCAGAGCTTATTCCTCTTCTAATTGAACTTTGGGCCCTTTGCCTTTCTTTTACCTCTCATACCTCCCAACCACCAATCTATTCTGTTTGTATGTCATATATATGACACACACACACACACACACACACACACATATATTCCATATGTAAGTCTAATATCTTTTTCTATCTGACTTACTTCACTTAGCATAATGACCTGAAGCCTATCTCTGTTACTACAAATGGTAAAATTTCATTCTTTATGGCTGTGTAGTATTCTCAAATCTAATATATGTATATGAGTAATATGTACACACATAAACATAATATTTTCTTTTTGCATAGAGGAACAGGGGTGTGGGCCAGAAGTGCTGCGAGTGAGAGGATTCACCAGAGACAAAGTGGGAAGCAGAACAAGCAGATTTAGTGAAATACACTGCTAAGTGGATCAGTGGGCAAGACAGGAGAGGTCTGCTGTGCCATGCGGATTAGTTCTCTGGCCAGCAATGGAATTCAGGTCTTAGTTGTGATAGTGTTGAGATTTAACCCCTAGGCTACCAGAGGGAGGCTCTAATATTTTCTTTAACATTTATCTATTGATAAAACACTTTTGCTGGTCTCACATCTTGATCATTATAATAATGCAGCAAGGATAATGGGAGTGTGGATATCTTTTTGAGATACTGAGTTCATTTCCTTCAGATATATACCCAGTAGTGGAATTTCCAGGTTAAATAATAGTTCCATTGTTAATTTTCTGAGACAGTTTCAGATATATACCCAAGAAGTCGAGATGCTCTTTTGTGATAGTTCTATTTTCAAGTTTTGGAGGAACCTCTATACTATTTTCATAGTGGCTCTACTACCAGCAGTGTATAAGGGTTCCCTTTTTCCAAATTCTCACCTATACCTATTACCCTCCTCCCGTTCCCCCCCCCCCCCCC
>NW_004567103.1:36955468-37001190 GCF_000260355.1 Condylura cristata | reverse complement strand
GAGAGGATTCACCAGAGACAGAGCGGGGAGCAGAACAGGCAGATCAACGAAGTACACTGCTGAGGGGAGCAGCGGGCGGGTCAGGAGAGGTCTGCGGCGCCATGTGGTCACCTCCGGGGCAGGCGGGAATCGAACTCATGCGAATCGAACTCATGCGGAAGTGGCTCTAGCTTCTTAGTGTTGTGCTTTAACCCGCTGCGCCACCAGGGAGGGCCGATGTTAAGCATCTTTTAATGTACCTATTGGACATTTGAATACCTTCTTTGGTGAAATGTCTATTCAGATTCTTTGCCCATTTAAAAAAAATAATACAATGGTTTAATTTTACATCACTTTGTGCCTTTTTCCATTTCAGTTGTAATCCCCGTGCCTTTGCCCATCTTAAAAAATTATTATTATTATAATTTTTGCAGGCAGGTTGCATGAGCTCCTTACATTTTTTTGAATATTAAGCGCTTATCAGATATGCAGTTTGCAAATATTTTCTTCCATTATGTAGGTTACATTTTCATTTTATTTATTACTTTTGCTGTGCAGAAACTTATTAGTTTGTGGTCTCACTTGTTTAATTTTATTTTGTTGCTTTTGGTTTTGGTGTCATATCCTTAAAATTATTGCCAACGCCGGGCCCTCCCTGGTGGCACGGTAAGTTAAAGCACAGCACTAAGAAGCTAAAGCCACTTCAGCATGAGTTGGATCCCCACTTGCCCTGGAGGAGATCCACATGGTGTGGCAGACCTCTCGTGGCCCGTCCGCTGCTCCCCTCAGCAGTGTACTTGTCAGTTGTCCTGTTCTGCTCCCCACTCTGTCTGGTGAATCCTCTTACCGCCCCTGCACCTCTGGCCTGTACCCCAGGCTCTGTACACATCAATAAATAAATTAAAAAAAAAATATTGCCAAGGCCAGTCAAGAACCTTTCCCCCTATGTTTCCTTCTAGAAGTTTTATTTTAATCTCTTACTGGATAGAGATGCTCGACTTTGTTTATGTGGGGCCAGAGGCTATGACTTGAAGTTTGGGTGTTTCAGGGGTGCTCTTAAATCAGGCAGGGATGCAGACTGTGCCCTGAAGGTGCGACACAGCTGCAAGGGGCTTTCACCAACAGGTAGACCACTGACTGCTACCGTGTTGAGCAAGGTCTTTGGTCAGGTTCTTTGGTTTGGAGGGGACTCCAGCTGTATCCCACAGTTGGGTGCAGTTGGAGACTAGTTTAGGTCAGGTAGGGGAAGTCACTGTCCCATTTTCTCATTGAAAGGAAGAGTAAGTTACATTCCATGATAGGACAGGGTCTCTGACTGAACTTTTTGCTTTGATAAAGCAGCAGGCTTGCGGCTAGCTGCAGGCTTCAGGCAAGGTTATAGGCTGGGATCCACTGCTGGGCGGGGCATAGGCTGGGCTCCCGCGGCAGGCTGAGTTTCAAGGCAACTCAGGTTAAGGCTTCTGGGTGATGCAGGACTAGAAGTTGGGCAGACTGCTGTTTTGATGTCTTACCCAAGCACAGCTGCAGGATGGGCTCTACCAGTACCCAGATTCTCCAGACTGGCGTTCTTGTGGAATGGAGACTTGGCGCTGCAGATTGGTGGGACTTGAAAAATTTGCCTCCATGCTTATGCGCGGTGTTAGGGCCGGCTCCGTATACAGTATGACTTCTTGGCTAGTGACCCAGATTAGGCAGAACCACCAATGGAACTCTCAGGCCAGAGAAGGGATGGCCGCAGATGGACAGAGCTGCTAACTCAGTTGTCCATGTGAGAGCCACCACAAGCCAGTCTCTAGGATCAGTGATTCAGCAGAAGGTGGTGTTTTAAAATTGGTCGCCTGGCTAGGTGGCTGGCGACCCGACCAGACAGAACTGCTTTCTGAGCTTCTTGGCCAGAGAGACCCACCCGTTTGGCGCTGCAGGTGGGCAGAACCACTTCTGGGATCTTCTCTTGGTTGCAGTTGCAAGGAAACTCCTCCTGCCAAGGACTGAGCGTTGGTTGCTGTAAGTCCCTTTCTGTTTGATCCGCACTGGTCAAAGTGAGGTGTGTGGGCCTTCTAGGCAATGCTGGGGGTGGGAGGTGGGGAAGGCACTGGGATGTCTGCCGTGGTCTCTTAAATTCCCTCTCTGGGGAAAACTGCAGGCCCCACGCTGGTTTTGCCCGCCTGAGGGCGGGGTGACGCCCTCAGAAGGTAGCTGCTCCTCTTAACCGTAGAACGGGGGCCTTCTTGGTAGTGCTGTACTAGGGGGCTGCTCCAGCTTCACCAGAGGGTTCCAGGATGTAAGACGCAGAGGTGTCTTATCTATGGGTAATTGCTAATTGGTTTTCTTATGAGCGGATGGAAGTCCAGACGCACCTAAGGCGCCATCTTAATGACGCCCCGCCCCGCCCAGCCCATGACGCTTCAGTGGGTAACGCAGGTGTTTTGTGCTGAAAGAGGGGAATAATTTACAATCAAAGTGGCCATGGGTTTGGTTACATGGAATTGTTGTACATTGATTTGCTTTATACTCTTGTGACCAAATATAAAGATGAAAATCAGGCATTGAAACTCCAGAAAACAAGGGAGGAAAGCTCTCCTAATAAGGAAATCCAGGGAAAATTAGAGTCGACTAGTGAACAGATACTGTGAAGAAGTGGATTAGTATATATAAATATTTAAGAGGAAGGCAAAACATATTCATACATTTTTTTTACAGTGAGTGAAACATTGGAGGTTGAAATTAGACACGGTGTCTTCTCTAACTTTTTTATCTAGCCTTTCTCTTCCTTTGCTTTGTTGCTCAGTAGCTCAGCATAAACACTCTGGAAGTAAAATCTCTGAAGGGCTTACAGCTATGAAAAGACAAGATTAAAGTAGATTCTTTATGCTCTCAAATCAGCTGGCCTGTATAATATGTTGCTGGTACAAACATTTATTCACCCTTCATCAACTTCTGTGTAGCTTTCTCATTTCCCCTTCTTCCAGCATAACTTCTGTTTCACGGTGAATGAAATCTTGCTTTCAGCAATTTCAAAGTAACTTCACCTTATCCACATGATTTTAGGGATCAGAGAGAAGGCCAGATTAAATATTAACCTTCGACTGTGTTGTTCATGCTGACACTCAGAGAAATCTGACTTTTCTGGGCTGATGTTTCGCAGGGGGTCCTATTTCTTCTAGCTGTAGGCTAGACATTATGGAATTTATGCAAAGTTCAGGTCTGCTTTGTGCGAAAGTAAATAATAAAGTGAATAGCAGAAACTTAGCAAGGTATTCTCTTTTTTTATTAACTGAGCGAAGATTACTCCTCTATTATAAGCTTGGAAACTTTGTTCTTCTGTTTTTTTACTCCCTTTTTGTCACTTTGTCTTCTATTTTCTTTTTCTAAAATAGTGATAAGAAGAGGGGAGCAGGTGTTTCTAACCATAAGTACCACATCTTTGATGGGGTGGTTAGGTTCTTAAAATGTTCTGACATCTTTGTGGAGTGTTTCAGAGCTATAGGACATTTTTCCCCCTCTGGAAATACAGGTTGTGAAGTCACCATGTGAACCATATTGGATTCTTGTGGGTTATTGTGTGTTGTAGAAGAGCATGTTATGTCCATTGAATACAATGTAACAGTGTTGAGGCATAATCCACTGACAGGTAGCAATGCTGATTGCAATGCAGTGTTAAGATCATGGTTAGAAGTACAATTATTTTTAATGTACTTGTGAGAAAAACACTGGATATATGCCTCCTTCAAAAAAAAAAGTAATAACACCATCTTCCTTACTGGGTCAGAACTTGCTTTCTTCTACAGAGCTTTTTATTCCATATTGTTTTCATTTATTCTTAACTAACTGTAGTGTTATTTTTGAATGCTGGCTGTTTGAATGCTGTTATTTTTGAGATGCTCTTTTGGTGCAATCTCTTGGATTTTTGAACATATCACAGACATAGATAGGTTTTTACCTAACTTCATTTTTTCCCTTTTTAGTAGTATAAAGTGTTTCTTTTCTTTTAGAAAAGAATACCTACCTTTTTCACAGAGGAAGGAGATAATGAAAAATTTAAGTTTAATAAATGGATGGGCTAACAATTCTAAAAAATCTATTTGTACCATATAATTTTTTTTTTTGCTGACTTTTTCTTTTTCACTTCAGAGCCATTATTATCTTTCTGCTCTCTTAGGGTTTGGACACTGACACAGTATCCTCCAGGCTTGCAGGCTTTTGCTAATAGCTTAATCCAATTGTTTGGTTATCCTTAAATTTAAATTAGAGTTGAGCAAAAGCAAGTAGGTCATCTTTAACTAGGTGCCAATTTTATAGCAACCAATTTTGGGCTCAGGTTTTGGCTGCTTTTATGTTTCGAAATATAAATGACTTCTTGGTGAAAATCAAAGTTAAGAAAATATGTAGTAGCATTTAAAGAATTTTTATACCATCTCCTATTTAAAGAATTTTCCCCTGTAAGTGACAATGTTTTCAGTGTTTTAATGCCTAACACTCCAAGATTCTTCAGTCCACACAGAAGCTTCCTGCTGCAGCCTCCTGTGATGTGCTGCACGGGTGTCCGTGGTAAACACTGTCTCTAATTCCTTATTTGTACTCCTGTTTCCTCTCTTGCTTTCTTTTTCATCTTTTCCTTTTCTCCTTGACCCTGAATTATTTTCTTATATGACATAACTGCTAGAATCCCTGCTGATAAGACTCTGCTAGAGACTATTTCCTGCAGAGGGCAGGAAATGTTGCAGCTCCTCCTTGATTGATAAGAGGTGCAGAGTCCTGCTGAGCCGCTGCAATAAGCAAATTTCGGCTTCAGGAGAAGTGGGTATTTTAAGGCACTGAACTAGAAAGCTTGACTTTCTTTACAAGTGTCAGGAGGGATGACTTGGTGTACTGAAATGGCCACTGGTCAAATTAGTCATATCCACGTAGAGTGATCACACCAAGCTGGAAGGGAACCACTAAGGCTGATGTTATGATACTCGGTAATGATTTATATTGATAATAAGTACAGCTACTTTGTCATAGTGGCCTCTACATTGAGTTGCTTTAGTTGTGACTATTGTTCAAGAATTATATTCTCCAATTCATGGAAGTGCTTTAGGTACATTATCTATAATATTCATTTTAAATGATAACAAATATGGAAATTAGGTAAGAGCATAAAATTAAGAATATTTGAATAATTATAGTGCAATCAAGTCAAAATTACTGATGTCTTTATGTGATGCTGGATTATGTGGAAAATAGCACAAGAACATACGTGCTTTGGAAGTAGAAAGTACATCAGATTTTGACAGCACAACTGCATGAATTACCAGGTAATTTGGGTGATTTTTTTTCCCTTCACAAGTCTTAAAGAAAAATAAATAGTTGCAAGGATGAGTTTTGAACTAAATTGCAGTTAGAAAGCCAATATTGCAACTATTTTCTGAAACAAGTTTTTTCTTTGAAGGTATATTTGACATAGTGCTTAGGTAATGAAGAAACATTGCTCTAAATGTTTATACATATGCTATCTGACCAACAGAACTCACTAGATAAATATAATAAGTCAAGCCAGTAATTAAGCATATCAAATATATTTGGTTGGGTTTCATAGGTATGAAAAATACAGTTTTATATATCAGAATTCTTTAAAAAAGATTTATTTATTTGTGCATACAGAACTGGGGTACAGGCCAGAGGTGCAGGGGCGGTGAGTTCACTAGAGACGGGAGCAGAACAGGTAGAATGAGGAAGTACACTGCTGAGGGGAGCAGCTGGTGAGACAGGAGAGGTCTGCCACGCCGTGTGTGTCACCTCCGGGGCTGGGTATCGCACTTGCACTGAGGCAGGCTGTGGCTAGCTTGCAGTGCCGCGTCCTAACCTGTTGTGCCACGAGGGAGCACCCAGAAATATTTCTTATGCCATGTTGTAGTGTTGGATTATAATAACTCAAGGGTTTTAGGATCACATGTCTTGGTCAGTAGTATACAGGTGAAATGAGGAATAAGCTATGAATATTCTACTTTCTTGAGATCACAGACATGAAATAAGTGAAGGACTTGGTACACCCAAATGGGATAGAAGTGAAGGTTAAAGATGACCTGCACATGCCCATTGCAGTTTCTTTAATCAAGTTACCTGTCATTTCAAGTTACTACATTAACTCACTATTGGTGGTAACTGTGTTTGAAGACACTTGGATACTATGTGGAAGAAAAATTTGTTTCTTTTTTACTGGTGAGATTATGGCCTTACCTGCTTTCTTCCTCCATGGGGCATAAGCAGGACCCAGAATAGGTTTAGTGAGTGGTCTGTGAGCTGGATGGGGCTATCAGTCATTGTCTACCGCCCTCCCCTATCCCCATTTATTCTTTGGCCCTTTTGTTTCTCCTGGAAGTTGGGGGAGTGGTGTCTGTATTGTTATCAAGGTTGCTAATAAATGGTGCTTTTCAATAAAAAAAAATTGCAGAACTTTGCATAGAGCAATATCTCACTCCTTATAAAAACTATTCAGAAGTTACCCGTGTATTTTAAGCTATTACACAATAAGAATGTTACTGCTTCCATTGGGTCCTTGCAGAACCCATTTAGGAGTTTCCGTTTTTTAAGACATTTCCAAAGCTAGGGTGATTTGCATGGCAGGTTTTATCACTTCTTTTGTGCCTTCTATTGAGAGGCAATTCTTTTCTTTCTTAGGATGGTTCTTCATTCTCTGTTCGCAAAGAACTCCTGCTTTCATGAATAAGAGGATCCCAGTAATATAAAAACAGCATCTTTAACTAATATTGCACATATTTTGTGCTGTATCTTGATGTTGTTGATGGATTACACTAGGGTCCTAATTTCTTCTTGTTCATCATTGCTTACTTTTCTTCTCGTTATACAAAACACTTTCAGATATTTTAAAATTGAAGAACTTTTATTTACCTGTGTGTCCATTTCTTCTATGATATAGATGAACACAGACTCTAATACTTTTCTGTTGTTTTTTTATTGGCCAGAGGAAAGTAAACGACTTGATTGTGCTCAGAATCTGTCTCATGCCTCATTAGGTACTGGGGTAAGCAGACTGCAGCAGCACTAACATGGCTTTGCAGAAACATCTGATTTATTTTTATGATCAAGTTATAGTCTTTAAGACATGAGCACCAAGTCGCAAGTGATGCCATATACATCATAAAAATGAAAGATGTTTTCTTACATGTCATAAAATAACCCATGCATGTAATTCCTTTGAGGGGAAAAAAATAAATAGTCACTTAGAACAAATTGATTTTTTAACCATATTATACAGTTGTCTTTCCAAAATCAATGATTTGGTTGCCTTGGAAAAAGTTAAAAAGGACAAAATGTCAGTATCTACCTCTCTGAAGAGTGGGAAGTTTCAAAGTATCCTAGTTAACGTATGATCTTTTTATCTTATTTTTATGAAAAGGCTCCTCCATTTGAAAGGCTGCACCTGTTCCCCTCTATTTAGAGCAGAGTTCCTACATGTAGAATTGTTTGTCTTTGAATGATTTCAGTGATGATATATGATCATTGTCAAGCGTCTCTAATAACAGAAAGAGTTGGTAGATGAACTTGTCTTTGTAGACTTGAGATTTATTAGACAATAGTAATAATAACCTTTTCTCCGGTGCATGGCCTTAATTACTTTGTTAAAAATTATTTGTCCAGGGACCCTCCCTGGTGGTGCATTGGGTTAAAGCACAGCACTAAGTAGCTTAAGCCACTTCCTCAAGAGTTTGATTTGCGCCTGCCGGGAGGAGATCCACATGGTGTCACAGACCTCTCCTGATCCGCCCATTGCTCCCCTCAGCAGTGTACTTCATTGATCTGCCTGTTCTGCTCCCGGCTCTGTCTCTGGTCAGTCCTCTCAAACTCCGCATCTCTGGCCTGTACCCCAGTTCTGTATGAATGAATAAATAAATCTTTAAAAAAAATTAGTTGTCCAAGTTTATATAGATTTACCTTTGGGCTTTCAGTTCTGTTCCTTTGGTTTGAATTTCTGTTTTTGTTCCCATACCATACTGCTTTGAATTCTGTTTCTGTGTAATATCTACATTTTTCTTCTATTCTCTTAAGATTGCTTTAGTTGTTTGTGGTTCCATATACACTTAATAATTATTTTTTTCTATTTTCTTTAAAAAGCCATTGATGTTTTAATAGATAGTGTATTAAATATTTAAGTTATTTGGGTAAAATAGCCTTTTTAATGGTAATCTTTCTACCCATTAGCACAGCGTATCTTTCCATTTATTTGTCTTCTTGTATTTCCTTTATCAGAGCTTTATATTTCTCATTGTATAGATTCTTTACCTCTTTTGTAAAATTTATTTCCAGGTGCTTAACTCTTTTTGGTGTTGTTGTAAATGGAACTACATTTCTTATTTTCATTTCTCTAATACATTGTTAGACTTAGAGAAAAGAATGCCACTGAATTTTGTGTGTTAAATTTGTATGCTGACCCTTTATTGTATTTTTTTTATTTCAAGATATTTTTGTAGAATCTTTTTTTTTTCCTAAGTAGATTAGCATGTTATCTGAGAATAGTAACAGTTACTTCTTTTCCAGTTTTGATTCCTTTTATGTCTTTTTCTTGCTCAATGGCTTCAGCTGGGACTTCTAAGACTATGTTGAATACATTGGTGATAGTGGACATCCCTGTCTTGTTCCTGATCTTAGTAGAAATGTGTTCAGCTTTTCACCATTGGGTATGCTATTGGCTATTGGTTTGTCATTTACAGCATTTATAACATTTTGATAGTTTCTACTTATTCCCATTTTTTGGAGAGGATTTTTATCATCCAGGGATGTTGGATCATGTCAATTGCTTTTAAAGCATCTCTTGAGATGCTTATGTGGTTTTTGTCTTCCTTTTTGTTGGTCTGATGGATGACAATGATTGATTTATCTGTGTTGAACCTGCCTTGCATCCCTGGTATGAATCTACTTGATCTTGGATGATTCTCTTGGTATGTTGCTGTGTTCAGTTTGCTATGATTATGTTGAGAATTTTCCATCTATGTCTATCAGAAATATAGGTCTATAATGTTCTGTTTTTGTACTATCTTCATTTGGTTTTGAGATCAAGGTCATGTTGGTCTTGTAGGAATTAATGACAGTTTAGATTTAGGAAGTGAAAGAAGATACTAGGAGCCTGGAATTTGAAATTTGAAATTCATGATACATGAATTAGAAATCTTGAGTAGAAAAAGAGAAGATAAAGAAAAGACTGTTTTAAGGCAAAGGTAATAATTTTGTTATACTTCAGGTAAGAGGTTAATTTCTAAGTGGAAAGCTAGAAGGTAGGCAGAAAAACATTTATATTCAGTAAAGAGATCATGAAATCTGGGAATTATCTGCTAAAAATGTGGTAGTTGAGCTATTACAGTGGAATAATGAGAACTGGAGTATAGTGGGTGGCTTTGGAAGTTATCTACCTGTGGGAGGAAGAGTAGGGCCGAGGAGTTCGTAAAGGTAGGAGAGGTCTGGAGGAACCCTCATTGACCTGGGAGCAGGAAAGAGAAAAGTGATCAGATGGTGTGAGTGACAATTTTTTTTTGGAAAAGTGGGCTATGTCTAAATTTTAACAAGACAGTAAAGATGACGTATTTTAATTTTATTTTTTTGATATATTTTTAAACTTTCTTTTGAAAGAATACTAGGGAGAAATGCAGTCATCCATGTTGAATGGGTCCAGTACATCTAAAGATTTGTCCTCTTCTCCTTGTAGGGATGAGTAGGTACAAGAGGTTTCTAAAGCTTGGTCAAGTGTTTTTTTCCCTCTATGTTTCATAAACATAAAGAGAAAGACCTGAGAAAATACTCAGACAAATAACACTATATATGTGCATGAAAATAACTAATAGTATTTATTTTTTCCTCTTTTTTATGGTGTTCATTTTTCAGTTATTAGTAAAGCAGAAATCCTCATAGAGTATAAGGGTGTAATAGACCCTGACCCTCTTGCAGGAATATTAAAGGAGTAGGTTCGTTCTTGTTTAGGATAAATCATAGCACATAGTTGTAGTTGAATCAAGTCATACTTTATTAGAGTCTTATGCATGAGGCTATTGGTACTGGAAAGGAGAATTAGCCAGGTTCCTCAGAGGGAATTAGGAGGAGATATTTAAATGGAGGGCCACAAGATGGGTTGGAGGAGAATAGCATCATAGTTTGTTCTAGGTTGCGTGTGCACAGATATATGTGTAAACAGGTTACATTTCTACCACCTGACCTTTACCCTTCAGGAAATTGTGTGATTATCATTAGGTAGGATCAGCATGGTGGTCCAAGTTGTTAGGACAGTTAATCCATGATTTAGCCCACCTGTTCAAATATTCTTTTTTTTTTTTTAAGATTTTTTTTTATCTATGCATGTAAGACCTGGAGTGCAGGCCAGAGGTGTGCTGAGGGTGAGAGAATTCACCAGACACAAGAGTGGGTATCGGAGAAGAACATGTGGATTTACTGAAATGCACCACTGAGGGGAGCAGCAGGCAAGAAAGGAGAGGTCTGCTAAACCATTTGAGTCATCTCCCTGACCAGGCACCGAACTCATGCTGCAGTGGCTTGTGATAGTGTCGGAGACCAGCTCCAACTATTGAGGTGTCTGGAGGCAGGACAGGCAGGACCCTAAGGTGGGAAGGCGTCGGCGAGTGGAGATTCCTAAAAAGGGGGAAAAGGGAGAAAAAAGGGGAAAGGGGGCGAGGAAGACACGGGAGTCAGAGTTGGGTGGAAGTCTTCCTGCTCTGCCTTCAGCAGAGGTTTATTTTATACATTAGGAGCAAGCAGTGGGATGACATCATCACACGAACTGGGCTGAGAGATTACAGTCATCTTTGTTTTTCCTAAGAACTGTTTAGGGTCGTATTGCCCTTTAGCTGAGATCAATCAAGGTTAAAAACAGGTACATAAGTGCACAAAGTTTATGACTAATATTACTATAGTGGAGATCAACTAAGATAGAAGTCCCTTAAACCTTATCTACTGCTTAATGGGTTTGTTTTTCTGCCTGAGTCATCCTGGGAGACAGAAGAGGAAATTTTTTGCTAATCAAATCTCTGAATAGGAGACATAGGTGGATTTCTTTATCTAAAGACTACATAGTAGAATCCTGAAAAACTAGCCAGAAGACTTTTGTGGATTCCTTTAAGGTGTAGCAGGTGGAAAACTTGATTAGTTTAAAAAACAGGCAAACTGGATGAATTTCCACATCTAAAGGCCAAACAATAGGAAGTTTGAGTAATTCTTTAAAAAGCTGAATAGAAGGCTAGGTGAGATGATAGAATGATAAGATTTGGGTTATCCTCCATCCGGCAGTGAGAGAGACTTTGCAAAAACAGCCCTTTTGCTTTTAATCAGTAGTCAAGTCACTTGACTTCAGGGGAATTTTTTCACCCTGGTGCAGTGCTTGCTTGTCAAGGCAGGCAGGCCTTGTGCGGCCTAGGCAGTCCAATTGTAAGCTGAAAGTTGCTCAGAATATTTTGATATTACAGTTATACAAAAAAGGGAGGTCATAACATAAGTTAGCATGGAAAGTTTGATTTTTCAGAGCAATTCCCCTCCATCCGGATCGTGTCTGACGACAGAAGTTGCATAGTTCGTGTCATGATAGCTTCATAGTCCTGCAATTTAATCACTTGTGCCACCAGGGAAGCCCTAGTCCATCTATTCAAATAGGACTTGGAGCAACTCTTATCCTAAGTAAAAGATTTACAATTGCTTTTACTGATGCTGTCACAAAGGAATGGGGTGAATGTTCTTTATTTTCTCTAGGAAGTACAACATAGGTCGTTAATTAAAAAAATTAAAATGATAATGAAAAAAATAGATAGTAGACAACAGAGATTTGTTTCCAGAGAAAAAATCTAATTTAGATTTAAATCTAATTTAGATTTAATTGACACACAGTATCTTCATTTCTCAAACCAGTTTAGAAAAAAGGTGCCTTTAAAAAAAGTGTAACAATTTTTTTTTTTAAATTGGTGAGAGTACAGAGAGCTGTGAATTACATTAAAACTTTAGATATGTGGAGTGTTTAATAAAAAGTTTAGTAGGTGTACTAAACATTATAAGTTAACATAATTGTCATTTTCTTTTTTATACTTGTTATTAAATTTTCTACAAGTTCTCTTGCCTTAGAGCTTCTTACTGCTTTTTATATATCTTCATATCTACTGTTAAATAATAGAAAAATATGTTATACATGAATTATCTTTGATATTAAAATATATATTAATAGCTATGAAAATTTTTACACTTGCAACTTCTTAAAATTTAAGGAATCCTTATCAAGACTAAAATCCCACCAATTTAAAAAAGATAACTACCTGATTGTAAGTTCAGATAGTTTCATGAAATATTTGTTCCATTATTATTTTTTTTCTCTTTTTAATTGTTTATTTTTCCATCATTTTGTGCATTTCTCTATCTCAGTTAAAATCCCCTTGGACTTCCCATCACCAAATCACCCCTGTGCCATCACCAAAGTTCAGTGCATTTCCCTCTCCCTCACAGTTTTTGATCTCATTCCCCACTCCACCCCCATAAAATGTTCCATTATTTTTAATTATATTTAAATGATTTTTTATTGTATTGATTCTTTTAGGTAATGAAATTGCATGACTTTAGTCTTATTAAGAGTTTTTTCTTTTTAATATAGTCTATATTGTAGATAAGACAATCTACTATGGGACCATCCATCTATATTTTTTTCTCCTAGGATTTATTAATTTTCTATTTCAGCGCTCACTGAATATCTTCCTTTTTCTGAAAAAATAAGGAAAAAGCCAAACGTGGAATTGTCTAGAAAGAGCTAGATACTGGGCAGGGAATGTTTAATTTCACAAATATTTAATGGCCATATTTTTAATGAGTGTTTAGATATTAATATTTAACTGACTTTTTATAGTTCAATTCATCTTTTTTTGTTAACCATCTGTATTTTTGGGTTATTTTACTGGTTGCTTTAGGTTTATGGAATACACCTTTAACTTACCATAATCTACCTTTGGCTGTGGTTATTAAATAATGGTTAATGGAACAATTCCTTCCCCTGGCTGCTTTTGTCAATTAAAATCTGACTTTCTTAGGTGATCTCACTGTGCAATCCAAGCTAGGTAATCTACCACAGTGTCAAGATGACCACCATCAAATTTTTCTCTGAAGAGCCCACTTACCAAAGGTGCTAAAGCTGCAAAGAGCAAAAACTAGGAGCAGCTTCCGCTGTGTTTTCCACTCCTCACACAATGACCATCTCATTCCTCCCTCCTTCCCTCCAGCCTCCATTCAAGGAGTTTGGCATTCTGGGAATTGTAGTCAGATATTAGAGGCACAGAGATGGAGTCAGAGTTCATCACTCACTGTCTGAGATCTCCAGTGCCCTCTCCAATAACATTTCCATAACTTTAGAATTGATGCTTGCTTATGTGGCCCCACGGAGGATGACACTTCTGTAAGATCGAATGATGTGTTTCCAAATGTGATTTCTCAATATAAAGTTTTGAGGTTAGGTGAAATTACTTTTTTCCTTCAGTCATTGATTTTTGGGATACAACTTTAAACCTCCACATAAATACATGCCTTACTTACTGTCCCTCAACTTTCCAGAGCCATATCCCTATCACCCTTCCCTCTCCCCTACTCATTTGCCATCTCTTTTAGTATCCAGTATATTTTTCATAGAGTCTAAGAATTATTTTTCTTTATTTGCCACTTGTTTTCATTGATTGTTTGTATACTGATTGAACTCTCAGTGAGTGAGCTCATTTGGTAACTGTCTTATTTTACTTAGCATAATCACTGCAAGATCTACCCACTTGGTCCCTAGTGATACTATTTTATCTTTTTAAATAGCCAAATAGTATTCCATGGGGTTTATAGTCTATATAAGTTTTTAAGTCCAGATTTAGCCAAAGTCACTTTGTACCTCCTTTTGGCAACGCCGAGATTTTAATTTTATTGAGTGCAAATTGTGAGTAACAATTCTGGGAATAATTAGAGAAACGGTAATCAGAAATTATGAATACTTAAAAAAGAGAAACAAAACTAATGACAGCAAAGAAATAGACATTTGTGTATAATAACTGGGAAAGAGACTGAAAAATAAGTGGAATATTCCTCAGTAACTTCAAGAAGGAAGGAAGGGCTAATTGGTTGCCCCAAAGAGCTAAGCACTTTTGTGTGTAGGTAACTTAGAAAAGCCAGCAGGTTGGTGGTAGGTATATGGGAGTCTGTTGAAAGATCATGGTCACTTAGTGTCGTCACAATAAAGAAAAAAGATGGTTGGAAGTTTCTGGAAATGTTTTTTTAAATGTCCATTTAATCTATCCCATGAGCATCCATCCATATAGCTCTCTTCTAACAAGCTGCATGATTACTGCTGTCTTAAGTGTCCTTGCAATCTTCAGGGGCACAGAAGATCTGCCTTTATATTAAAATGTACAATATTTGCACTCAAGTGAGCTATCTATATGTACCCCACAGTAAGAATAAAATAAAAAGAAATTGGTCCAGACTTGCCACAGACTCACACTTACCACTTCAATTTCCACTCAATTCAGTTTAGTGTCTGCAACGATGGCAAAGATAGATTAATACTGACATGCAAATAGTATATCTCTTAATGATTCAATCAGATGCAACCATCATAGCATTCATGGAAGGTTTTATGTTCATTGCAATAGAGCAAAAGCAATTAGTTAGTATATCATTAATACTAGAGAAAAGAGGTGGGAGAGGAGAGATCTTGAAAACAGCGTGCAAGGATACAGTACCTATTATCGCTAATTTAGCTATGTAAAATGCATCATTAGCATCTTTATTTATGCTGTTGTTGTAATTTTATTTTGCTAAGTAAAAGTATTTTTTAGACTTCTCACAGATACAGCTGTTTTCCCAACCCTAGTCTTCTTCTGTGATTTTGGTTTCTTGATTATAAATTATACCCCAGTGATTTTTCTAGACCTGGACCCCTGTGGTTTGGGAGAATCTATTATGTCTTAAGAAAAATAGGTACAAATTTGTAGAGATAGATTTCAAACAGAAAAACTGGGAATGCCTTAAATAATTTAGGCTGATGTTTGGTAGCCATAAAATTAATGCAATTAAAAATGGACCTGTCTATGGTGGAGGACTTGATGATGGGTGTGGTGTGGTAACATATTTCAAAAGATGTGAACCTGTACCTCTGAATCATATGTACTGTGTTGTAAATCACAATTCACCTCCATGGAGTAACCATCTATCTTATCTCCATTAAAAAAAAAATGAAAGTCTTATCTAACTTGATAATGAAACTTTACAATTAAAAATTCTACCTATCAGACATTGAGATATTCTTTCCCCTTCAAAGATCAAAGTGTCATCTAACATACTGATATTATCTGCTAGAATTAAGTGCTTTTAAGTCCAGGAATATAGTGGTCCAGATCTCTATCTGTCTGGCTGTAACTGAGTGCCAGGATTCATCAGTGCTTGATTATAACTGGTCTAAGAACCAAATTACTATCCATTTTCATAGTTCCATCACATCTCCAAATGTTCTCAAATAGTGGTGAGGACTCCTCAGGAGACAATGTTCTCAGACGCTCACGTGCTTATGTTTTTCTACTTTGGTGTCCTCATCCAGAAGCTGCTGCTGATGTCCTCACGGTGGCCAGGTTTGAGCTTAAGCCTCACATTCACAGAAATACTTTCCCTGACTCTTTCCACCTCTGGGTGAGGATCCTCTATCCTTAGATACCATCTATATTTCTTCATTGCAGACTTGCAATCATTTCTCTATTTCTGCAGTTTTAAGATGTGCCCCACTAAACTTCAAATTTTAAAATTTGTGATATCTGGGCCCTCCTTGTGGCCCAGGGAGTTAAAGTACAGCACAATGGAGTTATCCAAAGGTACTGCAGCATGTTTGATCCCTGGCCAGGAGGTGATCCACATGGTCTGGCAGACCTCTTCTGGCCGCCCACTGTTCCCCTCAGCAGTATATTTCAGTTGGTCTGCCTGTTCTGCTCCCCACTCTGTCTCTGGTGAATTGTCTCACCCCCTGAACCTCTGGCCTGCACCCCAGATCTTGTATACATAAGTAAATAAATCTTAAAAAATAAAATTTGTGATACCTTATAATTGAGGAAAGTGTTTATGTGATATTTTATTTTCATCATGGCAAAATGATTGAAACAACACTCTCATGATAGACAGTATCTTGCAATTTTTCTTGGAATCTTTTTGGGAATTTGAATGAATAGGTATGAATTTACTAATTGCTTATAATTTTTGGCCCAGCTTATTTAGCATTAAGATTCTGTGAAATTTCTGTTAAATTACAGATGCTCTTGCTTATGAAAAGTAGTGTACAGTTTTTAAGGTATATAATTGGATTTGGAGTCAGCCATGGCTTTTGTTCATATCAATTTAAGGTATATATATTATGTACAATTGATTTTTTCATTTATAAGACACTTCCCAGATTTTAAACTATTAACAATTTTGGGGTAGGGGTTGTCTTAATATTGAAGAAATAAAAAACCACTTACATGATTGCATAATAAATATACACTATGTATTTATATATGTATCCAAGTCTCATCTTAAGAACTGATGTTCTCAGTTAAAGGCCTGGGATAAATTCTGAAATATAATGGTGAAAGTAGATGTACCTTTATGTAACCCTAGGTTCTAAGATTTATCAGTACTTGAATATAACTGATCTCTACAAACTCACATATATGTATGTAGGTATATATAAAGTAAATGTGTATTCCTTGTGTGGCCACTGATTAGTGTGTGAGATATTAGGACTAAATATAACCATGGCAGAGTTCCCGAAATGTTCCTATAACAGTTCAGTGATGGGAACCAATAATTATGACATTACAGGCTAAGTGCTTGAATAGAGCATGTGTGGATTGAGACAGTATCACTAAGTGGTGCGATTGACTCTCTGCAAGACAGAAGGCAAGCTTCACAGCTTGGAGCTGGACTTGAATGAGTGAAATAAATGAGTAATTTTTTAATAAATTAATATGACACATTCTCAAAATGATTTGAAGCAAATTACAAAACATACTATAAAGTAGTCAAAAAGATAATATGAATAGAAAATTATATTTGAATAACAAGATGGAACTGGAAGGATGTAAACCTACATACCATAAAATCATACTCAGTTGCTCATTCTGTTTGATATATATGTAATAAATATAATCATATATATCTGTGTATATAGGTATAAACATGTACAAATTAGCTAATATAGGCTATTCAGGGAATGGGAAGACTATCTCCTTTTTATAATTAAACTAGTGTTTTTATGCACAATGGATTGAGATATGAGGGAACAAGACTGCTGGTACAGAAGTTTGGAACGGAACGTACTTGGGAGAGGTCAGTAATGGGCATTGGGGTTCTACATGAGGTCAGTAATGGGCATTGGGGTTCTACATTGGGGTTAGCAGTGGTCATGGTGGTATTGTGAGGGAACAGATTCTGGTGCTAAGAAACCAAGACTGCTTTTACTTCAGGCTGATAGCTTTTTTTCTTTTTTTAATAATGGTTTATTTCTATTTCTTTTTCTTCTAATAAAATACCAGTTTGTTCAATAGATATTGCTTACAAGCACCACAGATCTGATATTCTGCTAATTTATGCATATGTTTTAAAAAAGGTTTATTTTATTTGTTTATGCATTAAAGAGCTGGGGTATAGGCCAGAGGTGTGGGAGAAGAGGATTTACCAGAGACAGAGTGGGGAGCAGAACAGGTGGGATGACTGAAATACACTGCTGTGGGGAGCAGAAGGCGAGCAGGAGAGGTCTGCTGCGCCATGTGGGTCACTCCCTGGCCAGGGATCAAGGTCATGCTACAGTGGCTTGTGACAGCTTCATAGTGCTGAGACTTAACCCCTTGAGCCATGAGGGAGGGCTGGGCTGTAGTCTTAATGACAGTTAACATGCATCAGTCAAAACTGAATACAGTATGCTGTATTAATCTAGTATCATTTCTTAAAAGAGGTAGAATTTTTTTTAAAGGTAATAACTTCAATTGATCCCCATAAAATAGAGGAATAGTTTTGGTTAATCTCTGAAATTATAAGAGGTAGGAACACCTCCAGTTTGTAATTTCTGAGGGTATGACTTGATATTAAAATTTGCAGTTATATTTTCACTTTTAATTTTGTTTAGATGTAAGTAGACATCGCTGATAAGAAAGAATAAACCATAGATACTGACTGTCAGGTATATATAACAAACAACATAAAATGACATCAGATCAGATTTGTCACAAAAATCAATTAATCTACCTCAATGCCAGACAGACCTAACAGGAACTAGGTTAAAAATCCAATATAGTGTCTTTTGAAGGAAATTTTCCTGTCAACTTCACTCTTTTCCTCACCACATTGCTTTTTGTTCCATCTTACTTTGACACTTTTCTTCATAAATGAGTATGCCTTTATTTCTTTATTTTCTTTAAATTGTGAAACAGTTACATGAGGTTTAGTGTTAATGACTATTAAAGCAATTATTTTGAAACAGCAAAGAAAAAAGAACATTATGAAAGAAAAATAGGATCACACAGTAATTTCATGACAAAAGTGCCTCTGTTTAATGATTTGTAAAGGAAGTAGGAAGCATTTTCAGTGAAAACTGCTAATTATTTTGGTTTTCCATAATGAAAACCTGTGATGTTGTTTAAATGTCTCCGTTCATTAGTTTACTCTGTGACATTGGGACATTTGTTTGCTTTATGTATTTTCTCACTTTTCCACATCAAAATAAAAGTGGAAATAATGATAAGTTTAAAGTATTTCTGGAAAGTATGGCAATAATCTCTTGACCATGAGAACTGATGACTTCTCAGTTGTGCTATTTCAGAATGAAAGGAATATTCCAATCATCTTTTTGTTTTGTTGTTTATCATCATGTATCTGGGAAGATGGTGATTTTTATTCCGCTTTGTCACAAACACCCACAAATCAAATTATTATTGATATATACTTGGTGACTTATGTCTAGAAATACATTTAAAGGTTATTCAAGAAATTAACCTTGGTAACAATTGTTTTTGCCATGCTAATGGCTCTTAAGGAATGATTTAATTGTGCCTGTCTGTGTCTGGCTGCTCAGTGACACTGCTGTTCAAACCAAAGAGGATCAAGGTTCATAGGTCAAACATCAGAAATAGGTTGCCATGTCCCATCATACTCAGACATGTTTAAAAATTTTGGGAACCTAGATTTTTCTTAAGTTTGGTCAGCATAGGGCTGGCTTGTGGATTTGTGGGCCCTTGCCCCCATTTCTCTCTCCATCCCAATGCCTCAGAGGTTCTGCTTTGTCTTTGCTTACTGTTGACTTAATACTTCTTCTTTCCCTCTCAATAGTTCTTTACCATGTGGCAAAGGGATGCAGAAAATTTATACCTGGGCTCATGAACACCTCTTGCTACAGACTTAGGTGTGTAGATGGATTTCATGTCTAGAATCCAAGGCTTCTGTCCCTGTCTGCCCCTGTTGACCTTCTTCTAGGCCCTCACCCTAGTAATCCTTCAGGTGGTGACCAGTTTCACACAGAGCAGCCCCGGGACTGTCTGAAGATGTATCAGTCAGGTAGTCAGGTAATTTTGCTCTCCCAGGCATCCCACTTGTTTTTTAGCTTGGCGAGCCATACTCCTTGGGCTTACTTTAGAACTTATGGACAAAGAAAGACCTCCTGTTCATTTTCATGCCTTTCTGAAATGGCAATAATATATTAGAAATCTGGGAAAAATAAATTGAAATAGTAAATTAGTGTTTCTTTTGAAACTGACTGAGTAAAATGGAGGTGGGCTAGTGAGTACCCATTTTATGCTATGTTACTCACTTTTTGTGAAAGTCTTATTCAAGAAATTGTTCCCCCTTCTTGTCGTCTTGTCATTTTGCCATGCTTTCTGCCTCATGTTTGCTAGACTGCTTGCTGTTTTATGCATTTTGGCACTTTCCCAGTTTAGACTGTCTCCAGGAAGGCCTGAGATTTTTCTAGTTACAATAGCAATATGAAGGAAAGGAAATGAATTTGAAGTCATGATTTAACTAATGCACAGGTAAAGGCTTTAAGTAGGAATTAAATTTCTGTAAGCAAAGTAGGAACTGTATAAAGTAGGTTGCCATTTCTCATAGTGCCTAAGAAGGCATTTATTTTCCCTTTTTTCATTACATATTTACATAGTCACTATAGATGGTTAATGTGGTGTCTTCCAATTTGAAACATATATTCTAACAAAGGATGAAAATTTTCTCTGTATAGTTTTCAAAAACACCAAATGCTCTTCTAATGTTTTATAAAAAAAATATTGGGACACTAGTCCCTCAAATCTGTGTTTCTCTGTGTTGGCTCATGGTCTGAGCCACACTTTCTGTACAGTGGGAAACACTCAGGCTACAAGGTCCTTAAGATAATGTGCTTGGAGGTATTTAAAGGCCTTTACAAAAAACTTTTGAAAAAGTTCTGGGCATTTTTGACTGCCTCACTTCGGGCATGTGCTGCTTCCTGTGGCTGGATCACTTTGGAGGACCAAAGACGAGAGCTTTGGGGAAGGTGATTGGCCACAGACAGGCATAGTGAACTGTCAAAGATTACTTCAATAAATATGATCAAAAGTTAGATAACTGGATGAGGTTATTACGAATTAAATGAAGTAGGGAAAATTTGAACTTGACTTAGCAGGTGATCTGAGAGTGATCTTGCCTTAGGTTGTTTTTTGACCCACTGTCATAAAAAGTCTCTAGGGGACTCAAAGTTTTAAAGGATTCTAAATGTGAACATTTCTTTTATCTGATATGGAATATATAAATAGCATTTTCACTTATATTTACTGAGTAGAATTTTTTCCCCTCCAAAGTAATGATCTTCAGTTTGGAAAAGTAACAGATTCATGCTTTCAAATTTAGATAACACAGAATTATTAATTTTGTTTGATCCCTGTAGGCTAAAAGAGCAGATTGACACAAAGTTAGAAAATGTGTTTTCATAATTTCTATTAGTGAATGAGGATAGCTAGTCTTTATCAGCAATGTAAAGGCAGTTAGCTACTTAATAGTTAATTTTTTTTGCATTTATAAATGTTTAAATAAGTGTTTTTAAAAGTTCAACTAGATTTTGACTATCCTTGTAGAGACAAGCAACTCCTGTACACACACACACACACACACACACACACACCCACCCACCCCACACACACATTTTCTCTCTCTCACCCAGGGATCAGAGTGACTGCATCTTAATCTAATGAAGGAATAGAAAAGATACAAGGTTGTACACTAAACCAAAACAAACCCTAAAAATCTGACTTCAGATTTGAAGCTACTAGAGAGAGCACCAGGGACTGGGGATCAATGAGGGTAGGGGGTGCATATCAACTTAAGTCTTCACCCCTCTCTTACTGTGCACATTACATGAGGCCAGGATATTTTCATCCCATTATTGGCACCTTGAATATCTCTCTCGCGGTAGATGTTAGGGGTTTGTGGCATTGCGCGTGTTCTTCTTTTCTTTCTCTCTCTGTGTTGTACATGTGAGATTGACTCCACAAATGTTAACAGTATTGCTTTAATTTTGCTCTTCTGATATTCACCAACAAGCTGGCTCGGGGAACAAGATTTGCATCAGGAAGTTTATGAGGGAGTTTCTACTCCCTACTCACTAAATTGGAAGAAAGTTTTGTACTAACCAATTAATACCAGACAAATGGAAAATAAACCACAGGTCTGAACACAGAGACTGGAGAAAAGCCCATAATCCATGATAGAAATCGAGGTCTGACTTCCAGCTTTTGGGCAGATTACCCCTGCCCACCAGTGCAGCGTGGACTGCAGGAATAGCAATAAAGATGTCAGTGAGCTGGGGATGGGGTTAGGTGGGGTGGGGGGGGAGTCCTGTCTTCTCCTGAATGATGATGTGTAAGGAAATTTCTCAAAAGTATATGTAAATATATTTATTAGCAACTGACTATTTGCAAGTTTCCTTAAGCAAAGACTGGAATAACTAGTTTTGAATTTTGTTTAAAAGTTTATCAATCCAAAGATTCTGTGTTCCTTTTATCTTTGCCATTCATTTCACCTGAAATTATTCAGTGTTTGTGGGGTTAGGTTAGTCAGGATCAGGGTATATTCCAGTTCATGGAAAGGGACTTATGAGGAAATCCTTTTGATAGTTTGGTTTTCTTTCACTTAATTTTTGGCCTTGCTGCCAAATGTTGGTGGACGTAGATCGGTGCTAATTATAACCAAACACTGGAAGAGTACAATAAGGATATATAAATGCCAAAGGAGCTTTTTCTTAATGAGAAATTGTGAGGTCTTTGATGCTTTGCCTGTGGTCTATGACTATGAAGCTATAGATTGAGACACTAATTTATTTGTGAGTTTTGATCACTAGAAACTATATCTCATGTTTTTGGAGAGTCATCTAAAATAGAAAAAAAAAACCTTGTTTTTTTTTTCCTTGAGAAATACAGAAAAGTATTTTTTAAAATAAGCTATTTTTTAAAAAATATTTTATGTTTAATGAAGGCTGGAGATAAATGATCTTATTGACTGATATGTGATTAGCAAAGAATTTCAACTGTAGTAGGGCATGAACTTTAGAGAATGGTGCTAAGTCTCCTGCTTTGAAGCTGCATAACAAACATGCATTTTTTCTTTCTCATTTATTGGATTGCTTACTTATAACTTCTATTTACCACAAATTGAGGGTATGAAATAAAATAAAGGGGATAATGGAGGGGCAAGCTGAAGTGCCCAAAATCTTTGTCTTCTATTGCACCGAGATTTATATTTGGTCTTTATGCTTTAAAGTTCATTTTGATTTTATTTGTTTTGGCCATAGTTGATATTTCTTGGTACCATTAAATTTAAATTTTCATGGAAGCAAATGTAGATTTGTTGATCTTATTGTAAATAGAATTATACAAGCACAATAAAAATGCTTAAGACACATACATTTTGGATTAAGCTTGTAATATGAATAGAAATATATAAAGTATTATAAATCCTTCTACATTAAGTTAACAATTTGTTTCACAGGAGTTAGTAGTCAGGAAATTGAAATTCAGCAATTTTGAGGCAATTGTATTAAGCAGAGATTGACACATTCATTGTTGTATGAATGTAATGATACATACATTGTTGTAATGTATGATACGTATATTAGATAACCTTGTTACCTAATTGTGAAATTTGTTATCAGGATCTTCATATTTTTTGAAAAATGTCAGTGCAAGAAATATTTTTCAGAAAAAATGGAAAACTATTTTTTACTACTGTATGTTGTCCTAAATTACCTTATCAATTTATTTTTAAATGACTCCATTGCATTTGTTCCAGCAAACTTGCCAGGTGAGAACTTTAAATGGATTGATGATAATCTATTAAGAAAAGTTCTTCAGTGCATTTATCTGTGTTTTGCTTTTGATTTATTTAATTAAGAAGATATCTTTTACTCTAAAGTATAATTCTCAAATAGACATGTTAAAAAATCAAAGTATAATATAATTAATTGTTACAAAGCAAACATATTCATAACATCATATCTTAAACTTAGGTTAAGAGGGCACATCAGGCCCTCCCTGGTGGCATAGTGAGTTAAAGCACAGCACCAAGAAGCTAAAGCCACTTCAGCATGAGTTTGATCCCTGCCTCAGAGGTGTTCCACATGGCAAGGCAGACCTCTCCCAGCCTACCTGCTGCTCCCCTCAGCAGTGTGCTTTGTGATCTGCCTGTTCTGCTCCCCACTCTGTCTCTGGTGAATCCTCTCACCACCCCTTCACCTCTGGCCTGTACCCCAGTTCTATATACATAAATAAATAAAATATTAAAAAAAAGTTAGCACATCAATAGCTGTAATTGAGAAACTTCTTCCAGATATCTCCCTGCACCCCCATTAGATAGAAAGTGTCACTATGTAATATAATTTATGTAAGTATACACTGCATACAATATTTTGTGCCTTGTTTTTGCTCAAAATCACATTTTAGATTTATTGCAGTTTATTGTGAGAAATTGTAGTTGTCTTCCATGTGAAATATTTGTCAGGATTGCTTGGAATTTGCTTTTACCTGTCATTAGCAGATATTTGTCTAATGTTGTCTCTTCCCAAATTTTCTTTCTATATTTGAAATTACATAAAGACTCTCATTTAGTTGCTGTGATCCTGATTAATTTATTTTTATTTTTTTTAAGACTTATTTATCTCTGGGGTACAGGCCAGAGATGTGGAAGGTGAGAGGATTCACCAGGGACAGAGCGGGGAGCAGAACAGGCAGATCGACGAAGTACACTGCTGAGGGGAGCAGCAGGCTGGTCAGGAGAGGTCTGCCGCGCCATGTTGGTCTCCTCCAGGGCAGGCGGGGATCAAACTCATGCTGAAGTGGCTTAAGCTTCTTAGTGCAGTGCTCTAACCCGCTGCGCCACCAGGGAGGGCCTGATCCTGATTCATTTATAGGGAAGATTGTTGATTGCTGGTTTTTTTCTAGCTCTTGAATTATCATATAAATTTATAGAGTGCAAAGTTTTTGAACAGAAGGGAAAGAAGTAGATGTTGCCCTTTCAAATGATTGAATAAACTTACTAGAGTAGCATATGGCATGAAGTATGGCTTGAAAGGAGCTGACTGATTACGACAAGATTTCAGGGAGTAGGGTGTCTGTTTACAGTTTCAAGAGGAGAATCAACAAAGGAAGAAAAACAGTTGGCATCTTCATGTTTAGTAACCTTTTGGCTTTGTTGCTTGGAAGATTCAGCATTCTGACAAAACAATTGCAAATTTATGACAGTGCTAGAGAAATAAGTTTTGATTAAAGAATTTTCTATCTAGAATCCTTTTGGATAGGAATCTGATTATATTTGGAGCCTAAAAGTATTAAGGACAATGTGTTAAGGACAATGAAAGGTAAGAGTAGATTTTTATATTTTCTTAACTAAGGTGATATGCTATTGGGAGGACCTCAATTTCACAAATCTACAAGTATTTCCCCGACATGTTTTGATAAGCTTCCAGTAGGCCCCAGCATAAAGACTTGACCAGTGCCTTTATTTAATGAAGCCAGTGATGAAAGTGAAGTTGGAAATTAAGTACAAAATGAAATGTGATACTTCATTAAAATAAAGTTATTGTTAATTGTTAATTAAATTTTAAAATTTTCCTTATTCTTTTCTTATAAGTGGAATTACCATGTAGCCAGTTCTTCAAGTCAGAAATGAGGATGCCCTTTACTCACCTTCTTTAGATGACTGACAACCAACTAGCAAAGTCTATTTCTGTTAAACGTTGCTTCATTAGTGCACCCCCTCTTTATTCCTTATTGACACTATCTCAGTTAAGGAAAGCATTTTCATCTAGATGATTGGAAAATTTTTTTTTTTGCCTTTTTTTAAAAGAGCCTTTTCCCCAGCCATCCCTAGAAAGAAAATTCTGAAACTAATCTTAGCTTGTCACTGTTTAAAATCAATGTCTCCTGTTTAAATTCTCTTTTCACCTTCTGGGTAAAGTCCAATTTCGATCTGAGCTATGTAAACAAGACTCTTCCCTTGTCACTTTCCCCAATACCTTTCAGTATCAGCCACATCAAAAAACAGGCAATTGTAATCTGCTTTAATTTGAGCATCCTTATCGTTTTCTTTTACTTAGCTAACTTTCACTTCTCATTTAAGATTGAATTCAAGTGACTTCGGTAACCTGTAAACCGCTCAGATTGTTTTAGTAGCGCCCACATTTCCTGTACTTATATTAGCTATAGAAGTTTCTATAATACTGTAATTGTTCCTCATGTCTGTTCTTTGTCTGTGCCACTTGTTGAGGTCAGTCTATATGCTCAGTGCTAGAATTCTGCACAGGGTATAGCAGGTGCTCTAATATACTGCAGGAATCTGGTGAACTCCTGGAGGTAAAAACATCCTCAGTCATGAGAAGACCTCCCTAGAGAGCACTGTCCTTGAGCCCCTTCAGATGTCAGTTCACATAATTACTTTCTGCTTATTATCACAATTTGCAGAAACTTTACTAATTATTATTTTTTCTTTTTCCAATCATAGCTTTTTCCTTTCTAGTTCTACTTTACCTTAGTGGATTCCCTATTCTGGCAGTTGTAACTGCATTGGTGAAATTCTTTAAGCATTTTGAAATGAACCCTGCTTTATATATTGCAGGTTCAAGCATGTTATGGGTTCATATATGATGTTGTCTATTACAGAAGCTATCTTAATATCCTATAAATAATTGTCAGTTATTATTTTGTCATCTATTAAATCTATATCTAGAGTCATACAAGATTTCAAGAGCTTCTTTTCATATTTTCACTGCTATTTATAAAAAAATGAAACATACTTTTATTTATAAGAGCTAGAAAACAGTCTCTAGAAATTGACAATGGGATTTTTACATAGATATTTTTCTCGTATGTAGGCAAACAGTTCCTTTCTACTTAGCTGCTGTTTTACTGAAATGTAAGTTTTGCTGTATACTCATATGTTTTGATTTAGGAAAAAATACTTTCTCTAAACAATAAAAAATTAAAAAATTCTATTATAAGACAAATTTGGGCTTGTTAATTTTACTAATTAGTCTCTTTCTAAAATTACTAGTAGCAAGCAAAAATTTATACAGCATACTGTGGAGAGTTCAAATGGAAATTGCATTTTGTCTATACAGATCTGTGATCTTTTCATTGAAAATCTTGTTGTTTTGCTAACTCCTCTAGTTCTTTTTACTTCATGCCTAAGTTAAATTGTTGTTAACAACATTTAATAACATTGCCATCAGACTGGTTGTGAGGTTAACTTTAAATGTGTTTCATCAAAATGTTTCTTCTTTGGTCATATTAAGACAATGTTGCATATAATTTTTGAAGTGGTTCTAAGAATTATATTTACTACAAGTCCAATGACAGCCATATCTTTTTGGATCAATCTTAAATAATATTCCTGTACATGTAATCTTAAATAGCATTCCAGAATGCTTCTGGGGTTTTGGCCAAAATTCTGGCTTCTATAACCTTTCTTTGCCAACTAGATTAGTGAAACTCTCTTAGACTTGCCCTGGACAATATTTTGAATCAATGACTAAAATAGAAGGCCAGTTATTTTCTTTATGTAAATTCAATGTTCACTTTGTCCATAGGGCATGAAACAAATGAAAACTTTAGAAATTTCAAGGATAGGGCAGTGAGAGTAAAACACAATGGAGGTAGTCTAGAGAGTTGGATGTCTACAGTAAATTAAAAAATAAAATGGGCTAGAAGTTGCTACATGTACTGGTAAAAACTATCTTTCTGAAATGTTTTCTTGTTGCTTCTCTAAGTCCTAAACAGTTGATTCAGTTATTATCAAACTTTAATAATAATACACCTCCCCCCCAACTCACTCTCTCACACACAACACACAAATGAGTACATTTTATTACTTATCATTTAATAACATTGTATCCTATATGGAAGTTAATTTGGAGAACTGTCATTTTTGCTATTGGTTCCTGACACAAATGACTCTCTAATGTGTTTGACAGTGGGCCATTAGTAATATAGATATGTTGAAACTGCTTTTCTTTACAACCTACCCTTTCTTCACTTTTGTCTTACTTTCTTATAAAATTGACTTATAGAAATAATTTTGAAGCTCATTCAGAAAACCTGATTGCTAAATTTTTGCAATATATTTAGGGATATTGATATTTTATCAAGTCTTACCAAAGGAATGAATTTAATTCTTAGAATTTCAGATGTCATTTAGCTGGTAAGTGGGGGTAGATATTTATAGGAAAGAGCAAACCCTTCTTAAAGAACCCTGGAACTATAATGTATTACATTACTACCATCTCTCTACTTACTGATTTCAAAGAGTAATCACAAAAGCTTATTGTGTTCATCTTGAAAAACTGGCCAATAATGAGAGAAGTCGGCCAGAAGCTGGAAGTGAAATGACAAAGAGAGATCAGGAACAAATACTTCAGAATAATGATGTCTTTGATAAGTTTATTATATTAATACCTTTAAACCACAGGAAATCTCCATGGGGAATTAATGGATGAAGGGTAATAAGAATTTAAACAAAGAGCCTTCAAGAGAAGCTCTTTCATAGAAGTTGGAAACAGAATAAAAGAAACCAAAGGCTAGTCTCAGTGCCAGGGCAAAATAATAAAGGTCAAAAATAGGATCAAAGGGACAAGCTATGTGGGCTCTGAGAAACTGGGACAGAAAGGCAAATTAAATGAGGAAACTGTATTGTGAACTATGAACATATTGAAAAATTATGCTTGAGGTACACAGTGAAACATATATATGTATGAATATATATATATCTGAGGCTTCTTAAGTATCAGATAAATAACAATAAAAATAAATTTTAAATTTAAGGAACAAATTTGTTTCATAGTGTTTATTACAGATCTATAATATTTTTCCATTCAGATGTTATCAAAATTTTATACTGAAAATGTTTTAAACATTATTTACATATTTTAAAATATTAATTAGCTATAAGTATAAAATTCTAAGCCTCTAATGTGTCAAAAAGTGTTCTAAAACATTTATTGTGTTAGTAGTGAAAATTATATAGTAGTTATACCATTTTTTTTATTGGAATTGAATTAGTTTTTACTGCCATGTGATTCAGAAATACAGGTTTATACTTCTTCAGATGTATATTACTACACAACACCCATTACTAAACCACCTACCTATAACCCTGTACTGAAATCCATGGAGTATCTTTCTCTCATTGCTCTACATTCTTCGCTTCTGCATTCAGATTGTTGAGGTTTGTTTTTGATTTCTTTTTGTCTGATTTTCTGTTTTGTTTCTCTATAGTCCACATTTCAATGAAACCATTCAGTATTTGTCTTTTTCCTTCTGACTTATTTCACTTAGCTTAATCCCCCCAGTTCCATGGAGTGGAATTATTGAGTAACATGGTGAGGCCTCTTTTTAATATTTGCGACACCTCCATACTGTTCTCCATAGAGGCTGGGCCAGTCTGCATTCTAACCAAGATTGTAGAAGTGTTCGTTTTTCTATACATCTTGGCCAACTCTTGCTTCTGGTCTTTTGAGTTGGGTCTTTCTCACAGGTGTGAGGTGGTCTATCACTATGGTTTTTATTTGTATCTCTCTGATGATAAATAATGAGGGGTATTTTTTCATATGTCTGTTGACTATTATTATCTTTTCCTTTTTTTCAATTTTTTATACCATAAACATAATTTTTTTTAACATCATTCTTCATTTTGTGCATTTTCCCAGCTCAATTGTAATCACCATGGGCCTCCTATCACCATTTCATCTGTGTGCCATCACCACAGTCCAGTGCACTCTTCCCACCCCAGTTCCGATCCCATCCCCTTTCCCCTCCCCCATGAAATGTCTCTGGTTTATAGGTGTTCATTGTTTTCATTTTTACTCTATTACATTTGTTAGTCTCTCTCTCTCTCTCTCTTTTTCTTCTCTGACCTCTTATGCTCCTGATACATATATTTTTCTCTTTCTGGGTTATTTCACTAAGCATGATCCCTTCCAGATCCATTCATGTTGCTGCAAAAGGCACACTTTTATCTTTTTTGATTGCTGAGTAATATCCCATTGTGTATACGTACCACATCTTCTTAATCCAGTCATCTATTTTTGGGCATTTGTGTCGATTCTACATTTTTCCTATTGTAAGTACAGCAGCAATAAACATGGGGGTGCAGGTGTCCTTTTGAATCAAAGTTTTTGTGTTCTTTGGCTATATACCTAGGAGTGGGATAGGTGGGTCATATGGAAGCTCCATTTTTAGCCTTTGGAGAAACCCCCAAACAGCTTTCCATAGTTTGCATTCCCACCAGCAGTGCAGGAGAGTTCCTTTTTCTCTACATCCTCTCCAACATCTATTGTTGTTAGTTGTTTTAATATGTGCCATTCTCACTGGGGTGAGATGGTATCTCATTGTGGTTTTAATTTGCTTCTTCCTTATTATAAGTGATGTTGAACATTTTTTCTATACCTGCTGGCCATCTGCATTTCTTCTTTAGAGAAGTGTCTTTGAAACTCGTCTGCCCACTTTTTGATGGGGTTATTCACTTTATTTTTTGTTGAGTTTCATTAGCTCTTTGCAAACCTTTGTGATCAGGCCTTTGTCATTAGTATCTTGTGCAAAAATTTTCCGCCAATCAGTGGGGTGTCTCTTTGTTTTGTGTAGTGTCTCTCTTGCTGTACAGTAGCTTTTAATTTGATGTAGTCCCAGCTGTTTTTCATTTTCATCACTATCCTTACTTTGGGTGATGTATCTTTGAAGATATTATTGAGGTGTATATCATACAAAGTTTCGCCTACCATTTCTTTTAGATATTTTATGGTTTCAGGCTTTGTGTCTAGTTCTTTATTCCATTTTGAGTTGTTATATGTGTATGTGCAAGGTAATAGTCTAGTTTATTTTTTATTTTTTTAATTTTTTTTGCTCTTAGCAGTCCAGTTTTCCCAGCACCATTTGCTGAACAAACTTTCTTTGTTCCACTGCATATTCTTTGCTCTTTTGTCAAAAATTAGCTGTTAATACACCTGTGGATTTATAGCTGGGTTTTCTATTTGAATCCATCAGTCTGTATGTCTTTTCTTGTTACAGTGCCATGTAGTTTTGATTATTATGGTTTTGTAGTATAGCTTGGGAATAAACCTAACAAAAGAGGTGAAGGACCTACACAAAGAAAGTTATAAAACCCTGATAAAAGAAATACAAGCGACACAAGGAAAGACATCCCCTGCTCATGGGTCAGAAGAATTAACGTCATTAAAGAATTAATATCCTACCCAAAGCAATATACAGATTTAATGCTATTCCAATAAAAATCTCAATGACATTCTTCAAAGAAGTAAAACAAATATTGATAAGATTTATATGGAACCACAAAAACCTCAAATAGCTAAAACTCTCCTAAAGAAAATGAAAGAGACTGGAGGCATCACAATTCCAGACATCAAGCTATCATTATCTTTTCTTGGGAAAATATTTATGTAGGTCTTCTACCTATGTTTTTAAAGATTTATTTATTTATGCATACAAGAACTGGGGTCTAAGTCAGAGGTGAAGGGGGTGAGAGGATTCATCAGAGACAGAGTGGGGAACAGAATAGACTGATCTACTGAAATACACTGTGAGGGAAGCAGCAGGAAAGACAGGAGAGGTCTGCTTTGCCATGTGAGTTAGCTCCCTGGCCTTCAGGGTTTTGAAATTTGTATTGTGGTGGCTGGAGATATCTTGATAGCTGTGTCTTTAATCCCTGCACCACCAGGGAGCCTGTTTGCCCATTTTTTAGAAAAATATTTATTTATTTATGCATACAGGACGAGAGTACAGGCCAGAGGTACAGAGGGAGTGAGAAGATTCACCAGAGACAGAGTGGAGAGCAAAACAAATAGATCAATGAAGCACACTGCTGAGGGGAACAGTGGGCAAGATTGGAGAGGTCTGCAGCGCCATGTAGGTCACCTCCCTGGTGGGGATTGAACCATGCTGAAGCGACTGCAGCTAGCTTCACAGTGCTGGTCACTAACCTGTTGTGCCACCAGGGAGGGCCCTGCGTTGCAATATTTTTTCTATTAACTATTTGACCAATAAGTATTCATGTATTTATTCTTTAATGAGTACCATGGACCCTGCTTAACTATGGAACCACCAAAATTGAGAAGGGTCACATCTATTAATCTCAGATTTCTTTGCTGGTTTCCTTCTTAACAATAATGTTTATAATGCCATCCCCCATCATATGATTTCAAAAATGTTTACTTATTTTTTTCTAGTACTTAGGTGTTTGCATTTAAATCATTTGACATGTTTAAATTTGTTCTATGTACTGTTGAAATTTTAAACAAATTTAGTAGTCTAAATAAAATGTTACATATTTATAAGTAAATAGTATATTCAGTTATTTTGAATAGTATATGCTAATGTTCTTCCTCCTCAAACACCTTCCTAATTTGTAGTGATATATTGGTGTGGGGCGGCTGAGAGTAGGAAGCTGGCAAGTATAATTCTTGGCTGAATACCACAGTCAGAAAGCCCAGCTAGAAAATGTACTTCTCGGTACAAAAGTAGAGCATCTTTAAAAGCAGATACTCCTGAAAAGTTTAGCTAATGTGAATGGTTTTATTAAACATGACACGGGAAGAGTAAATTGGATTCCATTTGTTACCTTGATTTAATAATCTCACGTGCAAGTTTATGATACCCTTTAGTGTGATTAAAGATTAAATTAAACTTAAGTGTTTATTATTTAATGAGACCATTTGAACAGCTAATGTAGAACTCTTTACTGATTTCAGGGTCAGACAATTCAATTGTTGCCTTCTTAAGTGAATTCTTTTCTTTTAAAAATGGAAGTGATTGTGTTCTACAGAGTATAGAAACAAATGCTCTTCTGTATATTATGTAACATCTCACCAATATGGTTTAATGGTGGGAAGAGAAGCACAAAAGCACCAAATTTAAAAATCACTAAAAATCTAAGTTTAATTAATAGAGTCATCACAAGACTTAATACATATCAGATAGTCCCTTGACCTAAACAGAACACTTAACCTCTAACTCTCAGTTTGAGGGTGTGTATTGCACCAGCTTTCTGACTACTAGTCCTTTGATAAATAAGCAGGAGGATGCACTTAATACTCGTTGCAAGCTAACTTAAACATGAAATGTTACGTTTTATAACATAAAATACTGTTATTTAAATATGCGTAATAACCAAAGTGAAAAGTATCCATGCTCTGGGTCTGCTTTGAAGAACACATGACTGTTACAATGACAACATGCATTTGAATACAATGAATACAGTTAAAATTTAACTTTTAAAAACAGACTAAAAATTTCTCTTTCAATTCTAATTAATCTGACATGTCTTTCAGTTTAATCACCAACTTTATGAGAAAGTGGTTTTATATGTGAGACAGCAAGAAATATTAACTCATGATACATTAATTATACACACAAGAGCATAAAATGTCATTTTTTTTAGGTATGATTTTGCAAACTTTTTCCATTTACTTTGTTGTTTATTAAATTGAGGTAATTTGATTACACTGTTGCTGGCATTTTGGAAGTATAGGATCCCCCATTTTAAGATGTAGTTACACAGTACATTCACCTCAAAGCACCCATAATCCACCATTGTCGTCTTGTTTAGGCAAGATAATGAACATTCTAATTTTTGTTTTATCACTCCTGTGAAATCCTGCTTCTGTACACTGCTGTTCATTAAAATCAGATTAAAAACTCAACAAGCAATTCTCAAGTCATTTTTGAATACAGATGCATCCTTTGCAACTGGTTTTGTTAAATAGAATCCTGCATTCTCAAGCAAGATGGTTAATGCTTTGTGCCTTAGTTTCTTCATCTTAAAAATGAGTGTGTAATAGTTTATTATTCTATTTTGGAGAGAAGTAAGAATTATTATTCTGATAAGAAGCTAAGTAATACATTTGCAACATGAACTGGGAAAGAGTAAATATTCAGTAATTTTACTTTTTAAAATTACAGTTCTCAGTTCTAATTTTCACTTTTATTTCTATTTATTAGCTTTTATTGTTATTTCAATGATTTTATTCTTTATTATTTTATCTTCATTTCCAAAACTGTGTTAAAAACTTAAAACTTCATTAATTGCTTTGTCTGTGGTTATGTAATTTTGAGTGAATAACGAAAGAATATGTTGATCTTTGATGATGCTAATAGAAAATTCCATCTTCAGTGTACACCCACAAGGTTAAAATGGTTTTTAATAAATTAGGGATTATTGTTAGTCAGGCAAATAAATAACTATGATTTCTACTTATCTAGTCAATTGGGGAAAAGTAGATTGCTTTTATTAGTTCATTCTTATTTATCCCAACTACCATTTTGCTGGTGTGCATCTGTCAGTCAGGAAGAAAAGCATTTGCTGTTTCATAGTGTGTATGTAGGCTATTCCTGTGAGTTTGAATAGTCAAGGATGAGGCTGTTCCTGTGTGTTTGAATAGCCAAGGATGAGGGTATGTGTGTGATTCAAAAGAAGAAAGCATTGCCTCTGAGCTACAGTAGTATATAATTTATCTGGAGAGATATCACTTATTTCTAAATTGTATCCTGGGATGCTTTGGTGTTTCAGAGAAGGAAAAATTGGTATGGGCTGGACAAATCAGGACTGATCTGGGAAAAATTGTTATTTGAACTGTATCTTCACTAAGCTGCAGACATACATCTATGAGGGTGATATCAAACTATTACAAACTGGGTAGGTTAAAACAATAGTGATTCATTCTTGCATAGTTCATGACATCAGCTGTCCTAGAAGATGATGTAAGGAAGGTTGATTCTTTCATTGGGAATCTGAAAGGAAATCTGTTCCATGCCTATATCCTAGCTTCTACTGGTCCCTAGCACTCATTCATTTATAATTGTGTAGTTCCTGTTTTTGTCTCCACCTTTCCATGCTCTATTCGGGGGTACCCTATGTGTCGCTCCCAAAGTTTATCAGTCATAGTGAATTTAAGATCTACCCTAAACCTGATGTGACTGCATCTTAAATTGATTAAATCTATAAGACTTATTTTCAACTAAGGTCATATTCATAAGTACTGTGGGTAAGATCGTGAATGTAGTTTTTTTGGGGGGATACACAATTCGACTTATGACACACAGAGAAAGAAGGTATTGTCTGTGTGAGAGGTAGTGAGTCTGAGTAGAAGCAACACATTTGAATTTTCTCTAGTTATTTCAGTTGTTTACTTATTTTGACCTCTTTTTATGGTGTTTGGACATCAAATCAGAGTGCTTTCTATTACAGAAAAATATTGAGCTATCATTTTATATTTAAATCTTACCTTTCAGTTAGTTTTGATTTTTCCTATCACCAGGATATGATTTAGATGACATTTTATAATTTTTGATACTATGAAGTTATCATGTAGTTTGTAGTTAAAAAGAAGAATAATAGCTACAAAATTAAAAAAAATTGCACAGTGATTTTAGGACTAGCATTTCTTTATATTTGAGGACAACAAAGTTTCATTGAATTTAAGTTTCATTGAATTTTCTGATCAGTTCTTCCTATTTTTCTATTAGCAGAGGTTTCTTGATAAAACAATGCAAATATGTTCCAATATATTTAAAGAATAAAATCTGTATCAAAAATTAGGAAAATGAAATAGCTAACATATAAAGAGTGCATTGGAATCGACAGCTAATGTCTAGTCAAAATGAAAGAGCTTACACCTAATATCAGAAAATCAATAACAAAATGACTTCATTTGATAGGGTGTGCCAATTATTGTCATTATTTCTCCTGATTTCAAATAGATCAGTGATCCTATAGAGTTGGAAATTGAGTTGAGTTGGAGTTATAGCAATATTAGAGTTACAAAATTATTCCCAGATTCTGTGAACTATTTGAAACACTAAACATTTAAGAAAAAACTTGAGTCAGTATATTATTTTGTTTATCTTTTTTATGTATAACAAATATATACCTTAGAAAATCATAATTTATGAGCTTCTGCAGTCACAGAAATCCATAACTGCAGTTACATTATAAGATTTAATGTAAATTAAATCTTTCTTTAAGCAGTTTAAAATTTTCTTATACTCTTAATATATTTTAATCACTGAATTTAATACCTATGAATAATGACCTAATTAAGAAAATTAGCAGTAAATAAAGGTTAGTGAAACAATTAACTATTCAGTTTTGCTGTTGAAGAAATAATACAATTCTTTGTTATGGAATATGTGGCAAATCATAATAAAATATTAATAATCATCAAATAGCTAAAGGAAAATTACACTTGGCCTTTCATATCAAGAATACATCATTATGCTAATCAGAATTAACCAAAATGAAATGTTTAGAGAAAATTTAAAAATAGACAGTATTTGACTACTTGTTTGAAAAGATAAGCTTTGAAAATGAAATCTTCTAATCAATGGATTGAAAGGTTGTTGTAATTTCTTGTTTTAGGCAAAAAACTAAATGGAAAATATCTGTACCTTGTACTAATAGTAGACACTTTACTGTGTTCAGTAGCTTCTCCAGCTTCACTTTATCTTACTTTCATTTATCCATAATTTACATGGAAAGTACATTGCAAAACAATCTGCAAAGAATGAGCTTCTCAGATGACTGTCTTGTCTTCCTGTGAAAAATGTCATCATCCATTGCAGAACCACTTCTATCTACAAATCACGTCATTAGAGCTAGAAGGTCTTAAGCCAAGGGCAAGCAGTTTTTTTAAATATCAATCTCTAAGTTATCATCATTTTTGATGAATATGATATATGCACATGGAGGAAAAAATCTGTAGGCATATTTACATAGACAGTGACTGAAACCCTATTATGGTTTGTCTTTCTTACATAAAATCAGGGATTGACTTAGAGACTGTGTCTGATGCATTTGCAAGCCTGCACGATATAAGCAGATCTCCAGTAATGAGAAACACTTCAGCAAAGCATCATCTGTCCTTTACAGTTGTAAATGAGATAAATAAATAAATAAATAAACAAACAAACAAATAAATAAATAATGTTTGTGCACAAATTACATAAAATTTTGGGCTACTCTTGAATTTTCTCAGCGTTCAAAGACAGGCACATCTCCTTAAAGGCCAGTTGCTGTCAATAGACAGATATAGTAGATAGTAATTTAAATCTTATAATGTAACTGCAGTTATTAACTGAAAAATACATAGAAATAGAAGATGTGTTTGTGTGTATGTGAATGTGTGTGTGTGTGGGAGAGAGACTGATATAAGATATTACACAATATCTTGACGAAAGATTGTCCCAGTTCCCTCACACCTCATTATCTTAATGGCCTTTTTGCTTTTAACTTGTCTAATTTTGCTATTATGCATTCTTTCTACCTTTGTTTGTTCCCTAAAACTCTCCTCCATTCTCTTCTGTTATCCTGGTTTCCAGTTTTCATTTTCTAGTTGTGTCTGCATTCGATATTTACTCTATAGCATCTTGAATATGTCAGAGTAAAGCACAAAATGAATCTGGCAAAAAACTCTTTGGTGTATGCAAAAAGAAAATAACAGAAGATTCTGGATTAGAATTTCTTCTCCAAAATTGATCTTCCTAAATTCAGGGTTTATGAAATATTTGACAAATATATATATATTTGTTATTCATGTGCTATAATAGTCTTGCACTTTATATTTAATAAGGGATTAGGCAGTTATTTATTTTGTTACAGGAAGTGTCCTTTACTAAAATAGGATAAGGTGCTGTTATTATTTGCTCAAATTATAATCATTATTTATTTAGAAAAGCCCAAATCATGGTGTCATGCTTTATAGTGGCCTCTTGGACAACAAATCAAAAAATGAGTAAACAAATATCAAAGCACTCACTTGAAAGAAAATTATTCAATGGTTTTATGATAGAACTCTGTGTTTTTGCTATACTACAAATGATACCTGGCCATTTCAGGTCCCTCAACACTACCAAAGCTAAATTTTTCAATACTTACCTTATTTGGGATCTTAGGTTAATATATTCAGTTTGTATATTCATTGTTTCATTGGCATCTTTGCTTGGTTATTTAGGAAGATATCAAACAGCAAAATATAGCCCAAACCCCTCTCAACTCACCCAACAATCTGTTCCTCTTCCGTTATTCCTTGTCTCAGTAGCTGGCACTACCAACCACCTACTTGTTTAAACCCCAAATCTAGGAGTTACCTAAAATTCTCCTGATCTTTCTTTCATGTCCATTTTTCAGCAAGACCATCCTGTGTTACCTCCACAATATACTGTATCAGGCTCGTTCTCTCCCACTATTGCTTGCTTAGACTGCTGACCTACCTTTCTAACTAGTCTCCCTGCTATCACCTCACCCTGGACACCTAACAATCCACTCCTTAGAAGAGCTGGAGTAATATATATTTAAAGATTTATTTATTTATGCATACAGAACTGGGCTACAGGCCAAAGGTGCAGAGGAGGTGAGAGGATTCACCATAGCCAGAGTGGGGAGCAGAACAGGCAGATCGGTGAAGTACACTGCTGAGGGGAGCAGCGGGAGGGTCAGGAGAGGTCTGCCGCCCCATGTGGATCACCTCCGGGCCGGGGATCGAATTCACACTGAAGCAGCTGTGACTAGCTTGCAGTGCTGCATCCTTAATGGTTGCACCACCAGGGAGGGTCCTGGAGTAATATTTTTAAAAAACGAATTCTACCTCATCCTTTCTTTGTTAAAAATCTCCCAGTGGCTTCTCATGGCTATGGTCTTAAAGCCTACTACTGTTCCATGGATTGTGTATTCTGGAAACTACCTACTGTATAAACTACAACTCACATCATTTTACCACTTGCCCATTAGTTTTTAATTAAATGGGCTTAACTGTTTCTTCATGAACCTTCCCAGTTGTTCCTGAGGCCCTTTGCACTAGCAAAACAGTGCTTGTGCTTGGCCAATATTTTCCTGCTTTCTAAGTAGTACTGGCCCTGTCTTGGTATTCAGCATTTAGCCTAAATTTCACTCCTCCAAAATTTCTTAGCAGTTTGAAATAGCCACCTCGTCATTAACTGTATTAGTCAACTGTTGTTGTGACAAACCATCCCACATTTCAATGACTTGGAAACAATCATTTATTTTCCTCACATGTAAGTGGGTTAGCAGGGAAATCTCTGTGTCACACTGCAGGTTGGCTGGGCTTGGCACCAGGCTTCTGGAAAGATAGAGGGGTGCCTCACATGTCATCTTCTGCCCCCCAGTGGTTTCATGACATATGGTTTTTTCATGGTGATTACAGGAGAGGGCAAATCAAACTGAAAAAACACATTCAAGGTCTCTTCTCCCGTCACATCTGCTAATGTTCCATTGACCAAAGCAAGTCATATGCCAAAGCACATCAAAGAGGCAACAACTACATCCTACCCAGATTCATTTAGTCCATAAGAATGACAAAAATATTTTCAGAAACATTTGGGAAATTGTCCCATGTGTCATTGGCTCAGGTGATGTCTTCCTGTGAAACTGTGATCTGAAATGGAAGTTTTTGAAAAATGTGATTATTGCAATAGACATGATCTAAGAAGTTCAACAATGATATTCAGATGAGAAATGTTTGCTGCATTTGTTTTTCTATTTTGGAGCCTTTCTCCTCCCTTCTCCCTAGTAATTAACAGTTTAAAACCATTTCATTTAAGCCAATTTGAAATACAGTATGTGATTTTTCATTTCAAAGTCCTCTTTCTAGAATTTGGGCAGAGCTTCCACACAGCTGTAGCACCCCCATGACCAAAGAAAGACTGGTTTCTAAACTGACCCCTCCACCCTTCCCAGCAAACTGTGTCCACACAGCTGCAGAGGCTGCAGGTGTGTGTATGTATGTGTCTGTGTGTGAATATCTGTTCCCCTAAATGGCCATAATTTGGTGGCAGCAATTGTGATTCTTCTGTTGGTCATTATTGTTTCTCCACCTCACACCAGCTGTCCACTGCCTGCCCCTCTGCCTTGGCTCTTTCCTCATCATATTGTGGGAATATTATTTCCGCCCTCCCTTAACTAGTTTTCCCGTTGGGGTGATGCTTCCAATTATTGCTACTTTTGATTACCCTCTTGGTGGGAAGTCTTGTAACTGAAGTCTCTCCACTCTAGTGGGCAGCCCTGTAGGTTATTGACATATGGCTTAAGCCCCACTTGCCTTCAGGAGTTATAGCCTCCCCCCCATCCCCCTCAAAATCAGGAAGTCCCTAGGCATCCATGCTGATGAGGTAGTAAGATGGCCGATTTTTTTTTTTTTAAGATTTTATTTTATTTGTGCATACAGAACTGGGATACAGGCCAGAGATGCAGAGGGTGAGACCAGAGATGCAGAGGGTGAGAGAATTCACCAGAGACAAAGTGGAGTGCAGAACAGGCAGATCAACGAAATACACCGCTGAGGGGAGCAGCGGGCGGGTCAGGAGAGGTCTGCCACGCCATGTGGTCACCTCCGGGGCAGGCGGGAATCGAACTCATGAGGAAGCGGCTTTAGATTCTCAGTGCTGTGCTTTAACCCGCTGCGCCACCAGGGAGGGCCAGATGGCCGATTTTTTAGCAGACTATGTTAGTCATTCTGACTCTCAGATTCACAACAGCCTTCCTCATATTCTGAGAGAATAAGTTCCCCCTTCAGCCTGTGGCTGTGTATCTTGGGGATGACAGTTGGAAAAATCTTACCCCAAGAGAAGGGAGGTAGAGGCTTCTAGTGACCATTGAAAATTCACAAAAGGGCCCACCCAGGTGGTGCAGTGGGTTGGAGCATAGCTCTGCGGACTGTGGCCTCCCATGCTAGTTCAATCCTCTGCCCCGGAGGTGATCCACGTGGCTGGCAGACCTTTCCTGATCGCCCGCTGCTCACCTCAGCAGTGTACATCGTCCATCTCGTCCATCTGCCTGTTCTGCTCCCTGCTCACTCTCTGATGAAATCTCTCATCACCCCTGTACCTCTGGCTTGTACCCCAGCTCTGATTTTTTTTTTTAAAAGCAAGAAAACTCACAAAACTCTCCAGCTTTTGGAGTTGGCAGTGATGTCCATAACATTCCTTTGGAATATTACTGTGTTGGAAACTTTAGGAGGGGGTGCTTATCTTTACTTTGAGTGTAGGTGAGACATTTGTCTTTTTGTTCTTAGCTCCTGAGTATTTCTAGTGTAGTCTTTGTCCCAGGTGGAAGCCCCGAGGGAGCAGAAATGTTCTTTACATCTATCTGCAAGTTACACTTTAATGAACACTTTATCATCCTATGCCCTCCAACACTTGGTGGTGTCCATTGTAAAGGTCCTGGTCACATTGGATTATCAGCCAACTGTTTACTTGCCTATTCCACTGGCTTGATTGAGAGCTTCTTGAGTGAAGTAGCTACTCAGAAGCTGGCACATAGTAGGTACACAGTAATGTTGCATGAATGGGTGAAATAAATGCATCAGTGAATGAAAGAAACTCTGAAATGTAAGGGTAATATCTTGCATTTAATTACTACGTTCTCATGGGTGTTTTTCTGTATTATCAAATACTATATAGTCTCTGGTAGACATTTGCTACTCCTTTTCCTTATTGATGATTTTAGAAGTTCATTTCAACATACATTCAGTTTCCATATATTGAGTACAGAAGATCTAAAAATGATTTTCTTCCCCATATTGAAAATGTTTCATCTTACTTCTTCCCAGAATCTCTTAGTTGGAGAAATGCAGCATGAAGTACTTAATGAGTTAAGCTCTTGCTGACAACCTATTTACATGCCTGAATTAGTATGATTTTTTTTTTTTTAAATACAGGGAACTCTATAGGTTGTTTCCAGGTGTTAAGATCTGTTCCTGTTTGAAGGAGAATGTCTAAAAATCCCTTCCCCTGAGACTGTGGCAGTGGTTATGTCCTATTAAATAAGCTCAGTTCTGACCTTTGAGTAAATCTCATTTTTGTAATTAATTTCATCCTTTGAAGGAATAATTTATTTTGCCCATCTTTCTCTTAGTTTTGTGTATGTTTGCTTTTTCTTTCTGGATTTTAGAACTAATATTACCTTTTTGAAAAAAATGAGCTTAAGAGAAACCACAGTAGTTGTTCAATTATCTTTGACATTTCAGTAGCAGTGAAGTGTAAATTTTTTTACAGAATTCACAGCATGTCCTCACCTTACTAGTTGAGCTGTTCAGTTCATGTCAATAAATTATCAGCTCTGTGTGGTCCTTAGCTGATGTAAGTGCTCAGTTATTTGCATGGTTCACAATGAAGTCTGATTTGAGAAATCCCGAAATTTATATCCATGTTCTATGTAATGTAAAGTTTTCTGTTCTGTTTCCCTTATTCTGGAAGACTTAATTAGCTCTGCTCTTGTTATGTCATGACACATATTGTTGTGCCAGATTTTGAGTTTCCCAAAGACCACCAAGGGGCTCATTCCCATGCAAAACACCTGAGGGTCTTTATTACAAGCTTGAGCCAGGGCTCCCAACATGCACTGACACAGTGGCTGGAGTTCAGATCCCTGATCTCAGGGAAGGCAGGGTTTTTATTAAACAAGAGGGGAGTTTCAGTCAGCAGAGGGGAGTTTTTAGCTTAGCAGTAACATTGATTGGTGGACATTGAACAAAGTTATCTTGTCTTAACCTAGTTGGTCTGTGTATGTAAGATGTGACCTTCGCTTCTTGACCCGCATACCTTGACCCGCTTTCCTGATATGTACTGGTTACTTGCCTACTTGCTAATTGGCTGTTGCTATGGAATGAGCAAGATCAGAACATTTACAGTTAAACTCGGCCTTGGAGCCTTGTTGGTAACTGAAACTTAGGCCTGGCTGGTTCAGAAGCATTCTGAAGCCTGTCATGGTGTCAGTTTGGTCTTTCAATATTGAGATTGTTTTCTCAAATATGTGCTTTCAAATCCAAATTTTTTCATTCAACAAACTGTTGTGGGTCAGGTAGAAAACAGAGTTCTTGCAATTAGGGCTACAAGTGAAAATGACAGGGAGGCTGACTTCTATCTCTAGTTCATTCAGAGCAGTACAGTAAGGAAGGTGCAGGTTGTCTGGCTCTCTGGTCGGGGGTTTGCAGGCAAAATGGGACTGGAAAGACAAAGGTGGGCAGGACAGAGTTGGATGTTGCAAGAGAGCAGTTAGTTAGGCCTATGGTAGACCAGGGGCCCTCCCTGGTGGCAGAACGCAGCACTGCAAGAGAGCTGCAGCCCTTAGTGGTTGTATCCACAGCACCGAGGTGATCCACCAGATGCTGCAGACCTCTCCTGACCTGCCTGCTGTGCCCCTCAGTCGCTCCCCTCAGTTGCTCCCCTCAGCAGTGTACTTGTCAGTTTGCCTGTTCTGCTCCCCATTCTGATTATGGTGAATCCTCTCACTGCACCTGCACCTCTGCCTGCACCCCAGTTCTGTATGCATAAATAAATAAATCTTAAAACAAACAAAAAAAAGGGTATAGGGAATTTGAAGATAGGAGACCAGAATGATACAAACCAGTGTAAAGATCATCCAAATAATGGAGTAGAGAGTTGATATGATTAATTCAAAGTTATATTTATTTAGTGAATTAGTCACTCAGGGCTGCCAGAACAAAAATTTCCAGACTGGTGACTTAAAGAGAAGATTTCTACTTTCTCATTTTTCTGGAGGCTGGAAGCCCAAGGTCAGGGTGCTGGCAGGACTGATATCTGCTGAGGCCACTCTTCTTGGCTTTTAGAGCGTTGTCGTAAGGGAATACCAGCGAGACTGGATGAGAGCCTACCCTAGCTTTAATTTTAACTTGGTTATTTTAAAGGCCCTATTTCTGACAATTCTCTTCTGAAGTACTGAGGCGTAGGGCTTTCAGTATACGAATTTAGGAATATTATATGTTAAAAATATATCATCTGTGGAGTTAACCTCTCGTTAGAGTAATGGTTTTCAAACAGTAGGTAAAGCTTTAGGTACTGTCCCATCCCTGTCCCCTCTGATTCAGTAGATCTGGGAAATGTGCTAATAATTTGCATTTATAAACAAGTTCCCAGGTAATGCTGAAGTTCTGACCACAAGACAGTATGCAGTTAGTGGTCTGGGTCAGTAACAGGGAACAATCGAGGGAGATAAATTTGCACTTTTAAAATTTATTATAGAATGTCTCCTGTGACAGCAAGAAAGAAGGAAGTGGGGATCACACAGAACTGAATTCTGCCAGCAACCTGAAGGGCCTTGTAAGTGGATTCATACCTAGAGACTGTAACAATATTGAAACTCTTGATTTTGTCCTGTGAGATTCTATTTTTTTTTTAAAGATATATATATCTGTGACTACAGAACTGGGGTGCAAGCCAGAGGTGCAGGGGCGGTGAGAAGCTTCACCAGAGACAGAGTGGGGAGCAGAACAGGCAGATCGCTGAAGTACACTGCTGAGGGGAGCAGCGGGCGGTTCAGGAGAGGTCTGCTACACCATGTGGGTCACCTCTGGAGAGGGGATTGAACTTGCACTGAAGTGGCTGCGGCCAACTTGCAGTGCTGCGTTCCAACCTGATACGCCATCAGAGAGTGCCTTGTCCTGGTGAGATTCTAAGCCGAGAGCCAGGTAAGCCACTTCTAACCCACAGAAGCTGTGAAATAATAAACAGTGCTATAAGGCCCGAAGATTGGGATCACTGGCTTTGTCTACAATAGGACAGTAAAGCAGAAGAGGTCAACTGTTTTAAAATCATGACCAGATCACTTTCCCAAAATACATGGTTACACTATACATAGATTGGCTTAGACTTTATTTAAAGTCTTCAAGGCAAAATGAAGGTCTAATAAGCTGTTTTCCAGGGTATGTTCTGTGAAGGCAGGTGCATAGTAATTTCTCCTGGGAGTCACAATGGACAGTTTATGTAAAGGCTCCGCTGGGTCCTGCAAGAAAAAAGAAAACCCTTGGACTTGTCTAACAAGGTTTTAAACTCTGTTAGGTATAATCAAACTTTTCTTTACAACACTTCTTCCACTTTGCACTTCCTCCAACAAGGTATAAACACTTCATAACATCTTGTCTCTTTTCAAAAACTGACCATAAGCAAGTATGACAGATGTGTTACATTAAGAGGTGGATTATGTAGACAGGTGTCTATTATCTCATTTTATGTGATTTTTTTTGGGTCTGATTGTAATATTTTATAATTAATTCCAGTATTTCTGTAAGAATTTTCAGCATTTGAAATAAGGTGTGGAGCCAATGAAATGTCTGTGCCAAGAATTTGACTGGTGGGCCACTGCTTTTGACCTTTTCTCCTAAACCTTGGGAAGAGGAAATTCCCAGTGACAACGCCCCCCCCCCCAAGTATGTGGAGGTGGTGAAAGCTAATTTATTATACTCTTCCATGCCTTGCAAAAGGAAGTATGAAAAAATTTTCATTTAAAAATGGAAATGAAAAAATTTCTTTTAAATGAAAAATTTTTGCTCTAGTATCAAATTTATTTTTATTGAAGTAACATTACTATATTATGTATGTTTACCATTGTGAACTGACATGTATATATGCTCTGTTAATTTCATCACTAAAAAGAAGTAAATCAGAGTGTTTTAGTATCTAGGATAAAAAACATTAAACATTTTTGGTGTAAGTGGTTTTTTTGAAATCAAGGGCTAATAAATAGGCTTCATTAACTTCCTGCTGTCCATAGAATGAAACCTGAACAGTCAAACATTAAATCCTGTTTTGCCTTTCTCACTTTATTTTTGATTATTTTTCTTGCTTATACCCTTTGTTCAGACCAAACTGGATTTATTTTCAAGAGAAAAAGCAGAACAGAAGTTTAGAACAAAGACTCTGGAATTGAACTGACCTACAGTTGAAACCAGCTTCATCATTACTTGCTGCCTAAACTTAGACAAGATAGCATCTCTCTGCTCCTTGTTTTTTTAATTGGAAAATTGAGACAATCATAGTATTCAGATGATGTTTGTTAAGAAGATCAAATGAAACTGTTTCTCCCTACCAGAACTAAGAACAATACCTGAAACACAATGAACATTTGAGAAATGTTAGCTCCTATTTTTGCCTGTAAAATCAGGACAATCACATCATTACTATGAGGGTGGAGTCATGTAATACTTGCAAGGTGCTAAATAAACTTGTAAGGTGCCAGGCACAAATAATAGTTCTTATTCTCTGGTCTCTCCTATCCACCTGCACTTAGCCAGTCCTCCGATTTATGGTCCTTTCCAATTTCTGCAAGTTCACATTCTACCCATTTTCAAATGTCATTTCAAATGGCACTTCCTCCAGCGAGTGGTCATTGACTCATTCAAA
>NW_004567103.1:36943371-36955273 GCF_000260355.1 Condylura cristata | reverse complement strand
CCTCCGGGGCAGGCGGGGATCGAACTCATGCGGAAGTGGCTTGAGATTCTCAGTGCTGTGCTTTAACCCGCTGCGCCACCAGGGAGGGCCTCAAAAATATTTTTTAATAAGAATTCTCTTCTGAATCCCTATCATTTTATCTTGGCACTTTCATTTTTATAATACATTGATTTCTAAAAATAAGCATGTCAGGTTTTGGAAGGCAAGATAATTTTTTTCATCTTTGTATCCCACACCCTTACCTAACAGAAATAGACACATAGTAGGCAGTAAATCTTTTTTTTTTTTTTTCAAAAAAGACTTGTATCTTTATAGAGATTTTCCTTCTCTGACTAGAGGATCTACTTACAGTGGCAAATGTGCTTTCAGCAGATGACACAGGGTTCAAAATTTTATGAAATATTAGTTTATTGGGAAACAAGCCATGTTGTTGGTTACCTACCTATATAGAAAGGTGACTGACAAATCCAAGCAACCTGGATCATTTGAAGGTTGGGAATTTGTCTCATCAAAATTGATAGTTTATTGAAAACATCTTACTCATTCCAAAAACCACAGAGTTGTCATTTTAAAAGATGGCTTCCAAACCAGCAACCTATTAATATCCTTAAAACTTACCAAATTATTTAAATTGTTTGCTAAGCCCTTGACAAAATACAACATAATCTGTTTAATTGATTGAACATTTTCTGATCCCAGTAAGGTTATATTCATACATTTCCCCCAGTTATTTATGTGAATTGAACAAATCATTTCACTTCTCGTAGGTAAGATTCTTTATGTGTAAGGAGACATTTGAGTTATTTATCAGTTTCCACACATGTACTTCACCTGTGAAGAACAAATTTTATAATTGGCAGTTTATTTTACTATTTTTACTTCTTCCAAAAAGGTTTTTAAAAACCAGTTCAAAAAAGGGTAGGGGCAAGATAAAGGAGAGAAATAGAAAATCAGGGATCCATCTGATGGGTGAGAGTTAACTTTGTGGAGGAGAAATGGTACTAAAACAGCAGTGAGATATTAGTAAGACGTCACAATAGCCTTTCAATAAGTGAGACTGTGGATTGTGTGTCAATACCATGTCTTCCCCAGGCCTTCCACTTTCAGGAGAAATCAAAAGTCTGAGAGCACTAAAGGGACTCACATGCTGAACAGATGTGCTTGGCAACTTAGGTGGCATTTGTAGGTGGGGTGGTCCAAAGTGAATTTTCTTAGCACTTACCTCATCACCCATATCACATCCATGCAAGAGGGTGAAGCTGAGGAAGGTCAGAGAAAGTTGTCAGTCTGTTGGATTATTCCTCCTCAACATTTATGCCACCAACGAAGATAAAGAGAAGGGTTTTACATTAAACTTACTGGAAAGTTTCTGTCCTTTAGAGTGTGAGGGACTCCAAGACTGATAATTGACTTGTGTTTAAAAGGTAGAGATGAGGCCCTCCCTGGTGGCGCAGGGGGTTAAAGCACAGCGCTGAGAATCTAAAGCCGCTTCTGCATGAGTTCGATTCCCGCCTGTCTGGGAGGTGACCACATGGTGTGGCAGACCTCTCCTGACCCGCCCGCTGCTCCCCTCAGCAGTGTACTTCGTTGATCTGCCTGTTCTGTTCCCCACTCTGTCTCTAGTGAAGCCTCTCACCGCCCCTGAGCCTCTGTCCTGTACCCCAGTTCTGTATGCACAAATAAATAAATAAATCTTTAAAAAAAAAGGTAGAAATGAGAAGCTCTTGTCCCTCTCTGGTAGTAGATGAGTGAGGGATTAATGAAAGCAAGTTGCATTTCCACCACTGGTGGATGAGGTTTCTTAGGGACAAATATGGAACTCATGGACAATGATATAGACTTCTTAAAAGATATCCTGCTTGAAAAGATCATTGGGTGATGTCACCTAAAGGAGAGGGGAACACTGGGAATGGAGAGGGTAGCTCTAGGCAGCAAGTTGGCAGAGAGGCACTGCATGTGTCATTGGGCATGTGAACTTGCTGCTTGAGTTCCCTCCAATAATCTAGGATCAGTTCCAAACACTGCCATGGATATGAAGTAAAAATCCCAGAGACCAACTAGAGCAATTACATAAGGCATCTTTGGCCTGCTTCCTTCTTCTTCTTCTCTATGCTCTGACCCTGAGGAGCAGCATATGAGTGAGGAAGCAGCTGACTTACCATATTGCTTCTTCCCTCATGTGGTCTTCCATATTGGAGTCAGATGTGATTTGGGAGAGAAGTGAGGTTCTATATTGAGGTTTGATTTTTTCCTGGCCTGGATAGAGTTGTTTTTTATGCTGGGTACATTACAAAAAGTAAAAAAGTTTCCACTTACATAATAGTGACTAGAAAATTTATGGGACCCAAGATTACATCTAGAAGGGGGAAAAATGAGTCCACAAAACCCATTTTACCTGGCAGCAGTAAGAAGAATATAGTTGCTATCATTTTTGAAGATGTATACCTCACTCAGTGAATCTGGTGCAGTGGTTTATGAGGAGTGTAAGTAAAATGGAATTTAAAAATTTCACTGAGCTTTTAAGATATGCCACTTTTCTGAGACTGATGCACATGGCACTGTAGATTTATTAGAATTACATATATAAAATAAGGGAATTAAATTAGATGATCTTTCATGTCTTTTCTAAAACTGTAATTCCCTGATTTTAAAAAGGAATATGGTGTTTTGAAGTGAGTTTAAAAAGGAACACTAAAAACTAAATACGCTAGCTTGGAATTGAAATATCTTCAGAAAAGCGTTTCAGTATATATTAAGGCTGAATTTAATGTGGGATTTAAAATCCAAAGTTGCCTTGTAAAGCAAAAATCTGGCACACTATGAATCTCCCTACCATTGAAGCTCTCTCTTAAGCTTTTCATAATGTAGAGTAGATATTTTTAAGAATGAATGGCTGCATTTTCCTAAATAGTCTTTCACCCCTTTATTCAATTAACAACGTCTACATGTCCTTACAACTTCAAGTCAGATGCTATTTTCTCTGGAAAGCCTTATGCCACATCCCTGTCTATCTTTGCTAAAGCTGAGCTACAGGAACCCAACTTCCCTGAACTTCTGAACTTCACTAACAGCACTTAGCTCAGTCTGTTGTAACCATCTGGCTATTGTTATAGGATGTTTAACAACAGCAGAAGAATATCCTAGAGCATTGCAAAGAACTTATAAATATTTTCAGTGACTCAAGGAATGACTTGCTTTCAAGAACAATGTCTTTCTACTTCTTAGAAAGAGAATACAACTTAGGTGTGATAGTCCTGTGGCTTGGATTTGAATTAAAACTACTTACGAAAATTAGCTATCAATAAGGAAAAAGAGACTTTAAAATAGTGAATCTTACTAAGTTTACAATATAAAATGACTTATGGTCTGTTTTTTTTCTTTCTTGCTAACTTTGCTTTTAATGATCTGTACTTTCAGATTTGCCATTAGAATTCAGTTAAGTACAATCAATCAAGTAAAGGCTAATGCTCTAATTCTTTAATAAACTTGGTATATAGTATTTGACTCGCACAAAATCACATATAAAATCACATACATTTGAGTTATGACATACGATAATAAAACAAACCCTCATGTGATCCATCTTCCTACTAATAACCAGCCAATTACTGGTAACATTGAAGATGTCAGGACTCATTAGCTCTTCTGTCTCTTGTTTTTGATAGCAATAATATTCATTATTATATATATTTTTTCCTAAAATATTACCATATATGAATGTAAATTGTATTTTTTTGTTTTGCTTATTTTTAGCTGTATTCAATGGTATACTCTATGTAGTGTTTTGTGACTTCTATTTTTAAAGATATTAATGTTATGCATAGGAAAGCCACCTAATATTGTGTGTGTTGTATATTGATATACAATTGAGTGTGTTGTATATATTGGTTCATTTATTTTCATTGCCAGGTAATATTCCATTGTATGAATATCCTCCAACTTACTCTCCTTATGATGGATACTTTAGTTATTATCTGTTTCTAAGCTACATAAACAGTGCTATTATTAACATTTGAACTTGTCTCCTGCTGTACATGTGCAAGAACTTGTATAGGTTATGTGTTTGTGCTGATGGGCTTTAGGACAGGCCACCCCAAAATAAGGTAACTTGGCATATTAAATACTTTAAGATGAAGGAATTTGATAAGTAAGATGTGCAGGAAGGACTTTCAGAACTTCCTCTGCAACAGATCATAATGCTATCATGTGACAAGTGCCTTCAATAAATCTAGAGGAAAGGATTTTCTTTGCTGCCAAAACCCCAAGAATTTAAAAGAACAGGCTTTTGCTGTTTCCCCTATGTTTATTGCTAAGGAGAGCTAAGTTTAGCATTTAGCTCATAGCCTCTATGTCCTATCACAATTTTCCATGATTTTCACTCTTCAAATTTAGCATAAAAACACATTTAACTGCTGCTTTGGATCTTTACGAAGACTCCTGTGTCATATGAAACTTAAATGAATTTGTATACCTTTCTTTTTTAAATGTCTTTTACTACAGAGGCCCCAACTGAGAACTTGGAAAGGTAGAGAAAAGTAATTTTGGGACCTCCCTGGTGGCATAGGGGTTAAGTCCCAGCACTATCACTAATACAGCCTGAGTTTTGGACCCCAGGCCAGGAAGCTGACTCTCAGAGTGCAGCAGATCTCTCCAGTCTAGATGCTTCTATTAGCAGTGTGTTTCGGTAGATTTGCCTGATCTGCTCCTCACTCTGTCTCTGGTGAATTTTCTCACCCCCTGTACCTCTAGCCTACACCCCAGTTCTTGTATGCATAAATAAATAAACATAAACTTAAAAAAAGGAAAAAGTAATTTTTCCTCCCCTGCAGTAGATGTAGTGTATGTCCCATAATAAGTATATCTGTCTCTGCCACTACTTCTACCTCATCTGTATCTATGCAAATGGATACATACATATGAGTGGAATGACTGAGCTGTGGTAAATTAATGAATTGTTTAGCTTTATTAAAAAATGCTAAAATGTTTCTAATGCTAAATGCTCCAGTAAATGAAACAATTTCTATTTCTACCTGAGAAATTTATGAATTCCTCTTTAACCAAATCTTTGTCCATACTTGATAATATCAATTTTTTTCCCAGTCAACTGAGTGTAATACTCATTTCGTCATAATGGAATTTTATTATGGTTTTAATTTCTGTTATTAGCAATGACGTTTAAAATCCTTTTATATTTTGATTGATCATTTTATTTTCAATTCTTTGAAATATCTGTTTATATATTTTTCTTATAGGTTATAGAAATCCTTTATATATTCTGCAAATTAATCTTTTTGTTTTATATATGTTATAAATATCTTTTGATTTATAGCTAATTTCTTTTATTAAAAATTCTATTTTGATGTAAAGAAATAGTACATTTTTTTTAAAGAGATTTATTTATTTGTGCATACAGAACTGGGGTATAGGCCAGAGGTGCAGGGGCGGTGAGAGGCTTCACCAGAGACAGAGTTGGGAGCAGAACAGGCAGATCAATGAAGTACACTGCTGAGGGGAGCAGTGGGCGGATCAGGAGAGGTCTGCGACGCCATGTGGGTCACCCCTGGGTGAGAATTGAACTCATGCTGAAGTGGCTTTAGCTTCTTAATGCTGTGCTTTAACCCACCGAGCCACCAGGGAGGGCCAAGAAATAATACATTTTGATGTTGTCAAATTTAAACAAAATTATGGGTGCTTTTATTGTTTTGCAGATAGAATCTCTACTCTGAAGGCATAAAGATATTTTACTGTGTTTTTGTCCAAAAACCTCCTGGAAATTCTGCTTTTTGATACTTAAATCCTCAATTTACCTGTGATAAGTCAGTAACCTAACATTGTATATTAACTTTCTCTGAATTTTAAGCTCCTGGGAGACAAGATAGTGTCTCTGGAAAAGGTTTTTGTGGCAAGAGAGGAAATTGTTAGCAGTACTCTGGACTTGATAATCTCAGTCAGTGAATGATGCTTCTGTCTCCATCCTGGGCTCCATGCCTCTGACCTCTGTACAATCTCCAACATGCTCTCATCTTAACTTCATGACTGGATGGCTGTTGGGAAGGAGGAAGAAGCATTGCAGCCATGGTGTGTAGGGGAACAGAGATGGGAACAACCTGAGCAGGTGTTGTACGTCCTAGATGCTTATCTTCAGTGCTTTGCTGTGAGGAATGAATGCCTTCGAGACATCTCAGGTTTCCAAAGTTGGGACAGGGCCCATTTGCCCCAGTAAGCTGCTACTGGAATTAATTGTTGGTAGGACAGAGAGAATCTGCCAAAAAGTCTCCTTTCTTTTTTGTCTTTCACTCTCCTCCCTTTTCTTCCCGTCTCCCTCTCTACCCCATTCCCTGTATAAATAAGCTCTTTGATTAAAAACCCCTTTCTATTTCTATGTTTTTGTATCCTGGTCTTGTCCTTGAGTGAGAGATTCAGTACTCACAAATAAGCATTTCCCTCTATTTCCATGTTTGCTGCTTGCTTTCAAACCCCAAAACACTGATCTTTATTAAGATGAATGACAGCATAATATTTTGCTGAAAAGATTTTTGTAACTTGTTGTTTATTAAATTTTACAAATATTGCCTTAGAGGAAATGTTAAAAAAGGATCAAAATGTCACATCATTTGCTTGAACACATGGCCTTTTAATTTCTGAATCGTGGGTGAACTTAGAACAGTCTGTCAGGCTACAGATGATTGAAACAAAAAAAAAAAAGAAAAAGAAAAAAGTGGTATTTCTAGATGAAAGGTAATTTGAATGTAGTTCAAATTGATTACATAACTTCAAATAAATATGTAGGGTTTTAAACTCATAACTTCAAATAAGTACATAGGGTTTTAAAAAAAAGTAAAACAATAGCTGTCCAAGTAGCAAAAGATACTTGATTGAAACCTGGGAAAGTACATCAGTTACTCAAGATAGAAAGTGTGCATCAGTCATGAGAGATATCTCACCTGATTACTCAGCCAGAATATTTGGCAAGTTTCAGAGAAGTAGTTAAACTTCATTTTTTCCCTTAGAATGAATTTTTCATAAAGTATGTTCCGAAGTGACAGCGTGTAGCCAAATTTTAGGACAATACTGTGCTCTGTAGTGAGCAGACTAAGATCGTGCTCTTCAACACTCAGTGTTCTCTAAGTCCTCTGGGTAAAGCCTCTCTTCAAACCAAATGGGTTTTCTTGTTGCATGATCAGATGGTGAGGTTCACTTCCTTCCTATTTTGATGTCAGATATACTTACTGGGAGGTATGTTGTCTCTTTCTTCTCTCTCTTTCTCTCTCTTTTTTTTTAAGGGCTAGTAACATTTTTACTGTGTCTACTTGGAGTCCTTTCCTGTTACTTCCTTCACTGCAAAAACTCCCAAAGGCTCTATTCTCTTATCTACCACTTCAGAGACCAGAAGAAGCCACAGGAGCTTCCAGATATGCAGGCACAATCATTGGTAGTGATGCAGGATTCTTGGTGAAATTGGATCTTTGGATAAACATTGAATGCTAGTTTACTATGAGTTTCCCCACATATTGCATGAAACATACTTATACTATAAAACTTTTCATTTTTTTAAACCAGAATTCATATTTAGCTGTATGTTCAGTATTTTGATATGCCATATCTATCAAATCTTCCCTCTAGCTAAAATACCCAACATAGCATCCATTGAAACACCGAACTGAAAAGGCACATGCTACTTTCAGTGTTTCTAGCTTTAAAGTCCTTCACAACTCCTACAAAAGTAACCTGATTATATTTTTCTATAGTGGGAATAGGAGAGATGGACGACTTCCTTTCTATTTTCTTTTGGCTGAACTGATTGGGTTCCAGTAAAGCTTAATTCCCCGACTACTTCTTTGCCTGTTTTAGATTTCCATGATAAACATTTTCTGTTCTGTGACCTAGAAATTTCTGGGCAATCAGGAGCCCTCTTTGGGAATAAGGCTGACACTAAGGCATAGAGTTGCATGTTGCCCTAGTGGGATTGGGTATGAACTCTGAGTACCATGGTGAGGCCACACTTACCATTGAGTATAGTACTGGATACATCATTTCTTCTTGAAATTGTGGTTGTTATTATTTTTATGGACTTTAAAAAATCTGTCATTCACATTTTTGCAAGTCTCCACCACTACTTAACAAATTACATTAGAATCAATAAAGTGTAACTGTATTTTAGTGGTAGATTGAGTTTATAAGTAACTTGTTTAGAAGAGCAAAACTGTGCCATCCCAAATGTGTTTTGACAAAAGGTTGATTTCATGGGAAGGTGTCTCAAAGCTGAATGGAGGTTACTTTTGAAAAAGATGTTTATGTAAGAAGTTCCCTAAGGGTGTATACAGGAAGACCTAATCTCCTTATTTCTTTTAAGTGGAGAAGGCAAAACTTACCTGTACTTTTGTCAACTGTGCCTTCCTCGTTAACTTCTCTAGTTGGCTTTCCTTTCTCTTCCCCCTCAAAGCCCTTCTGTCTCAAGTAAGCTATTTAGGACTTCTGAAGGGGTCTTCCTGGGGACACAAGGGGTCAAAGCACAGCACTATGAGGCCATCCACAGCCACTGTAGCATGAGTTCTATCCCTGGCCAGGGAGTGACCCACATGGCTCTCCTATTTTGCCTGCTGCTCCCCTCTGCAGTGTATTTCATTCAAACTGACTGTTCTGTTCCCCACTCTGTCCCCATGCCCCAACCTCTGGCCTGCACCTCAGTTCTTACATGATTATTTTAAAAAAGATTTATTTTTATTTATGCATACAGAATTGCAGGGTTACAGTGCAGAGGCGGTGAGAGGCTTCACCAGAGACAGAGGGGGGAGCAGAACAGGCAGATCAGTGAAGTACACTGCTGAGGGGAGCAGCGGGCGGGTCAGGAGAGGTCTGCCGCGCAGTGTGTATCGCTCCCTGGGTCTGGGATTGAACTCATACTGAAGTGGCTTTAGCTTCTTAGTGCTGTGCTTTAACCTGCTGCACCAGCAGGGAGGGCCGCATGATTTTTTTTTACAGAAACCTTCTGCAACCACTTGGGCAACTTACTCACTTGGGCATATTATTCACTGGGTCTCTCCCTTAGATACAGATGTTACACATGTTATTTTTCCATTTCTTTTTTATTTTTTCCCCCTTACAATCTAGCTTCTGCTTGGTTGATTATTTGAGGACCTGGAAAAACCCAGGTTACTGGATGCATTTGTCCCCTGGCATTTGGAATACAAAGAAGTGATAAAATGGAGTAGCATTTAAAGCAGATTAGTCTGTGAAATAAAACCAGTTAACTTGAATCTATGTTAGTGGTAAAAACAAAAAACTAGTGTTTGAGTGCTAAAAAGTGTTTTCAGTGTTGTTTCCATCTTCAGATTAGGGGAAATAAATTTGGAGAATTTGAAAATATTCAATATTAAATACATAAGCTTATTACAGACATAAACAGCACATAGTTAAAAAAATTTGTTTAAAGACAGAAGATACTTGTTCCTAATAGAACCTCAGGAGAATAATATTTCAATCCATAGAAGCACCCTTCCTTTTTATTTTGCAGCACATTTAAATGAAAGCTTTCAATAAAAGTCTAGTGGGACTGGTGATAGAGCCATTTTGATGTCATTATGTTCTGACACTATCTGAGAAAGTAATTTAAAGTGTTTCATTAGATAAATGCCTTGATGAGATTACAAATAATTTGAAACACATTACATTAAAAAAATTCACTGCAAGGAAATTGAGGTAGAATTACCATGATAATGCAAGTTACCTTCACTTGAAAAAAAAAAATGAGTGTTCCTATCAATAAAATATTGTTCTAATTTCACAGTTAAATTTGTGAGGATTGAAATTATATTATTAAAAATGATAAGGGTATATTTAGTTGGCACGAATCAGCTAAATCCTTAGCATTACAGTTGAGCAGAAAATGGGAATAATCACCAAAGGTATTCAGACCAAATAGAGGCCTTTATGTGAGTTAATTATTCCGATAAAAATAAAAGAAGCAAAGTCAGTCATCACTAGTCTTGAAAAAATGGCCATCTGCGCTTTGCAGCATTTCCGCAAAAGTAAACGGCTTAGTCAGATGTTTGATTTTTTGTGTGTTTGTGTGGCCATTTTTCTATTAGGCATTAGCAGTTGAACTGGGGTCAGTCGACAAGCTACAAAAGTAAATCATTTATAAGTGATGCAGCATTCTCACATCAAGTGAGTATGTTGTTTTATTGGTGTAAGCTCTAATTGAGGCTTCAAGCAGTAGTTTTCAAACTTGAATATGCCTAAGGATCTCCTAGGCATATTCTCCAGGAGATTTTGACATAGTACATCTGAATAGGGTTATTATATTAGCTTTTAACAAATATCCTAGATAATTCTGATGCTTATGGTCAGAAGACCATTCTTTGAGAGTCACTGACTATGCTTTCAGTTCACTAAATTTGTTATTCTTTTCTTTTTACTATGCCCTAAACAACATAATATCAACATGACTTGGATGCAGGTTGTGGGGTCAAAACATAGTGCCTTTCTTTGCAATTGGTCCACTGTAACCAATTCCTTAACTTCAACAAATATTCATTCTGCAGTGCAATGGGGATGCAGGGATGTCTACCCGGAGAGACCATAAACCTGAATAAAAAAAATGTGTTTGCCATTAAGGAATTTCCAAATACTGCAATATCTATATAATAAATAGAATAAAGGGAATTAATTTTGTTACGTGCCGTATTCCTAGGACTTAGAGCAATGCCTACAACTTCACACACGCTTAATTATTTGTTGAATGCTTAATGAATGAATTACAAAGCAAAGTGAAACTAAGTGATATAAATAATAAGCACTGTTCTGGAGATGGTGGCTAGAGAGAGGAGGCAAGTTGTGGGGTTAAGGATGTTACTGAAATAATTTCACACCTATAATTTGCTTCCCTAGTAACATCCCTCATGCCTCTCATATGACTTATGGACTACAATAACCTTATCAGCTTGTAGACTTTTTAGTAAGAGTTTTCTGATGTAGGCATTTAAAAGGGGCACTGTAGAAGAATTGTAATTGAAAGAGCTGTTGGCAATTAATCTCAGATCCATCAATGACAATGACTTCATGCGGTAGTGTTTTGAATTTCTTCATTTCGATATATTGAAAAGGACAATGAAACCTCCCTGATTTATGGAGTTGACAGATAATCATGGAGCACGCAGTTGGACTTACTATTTGTGAAAAAAAGAGAAAGTTATGGGTTCCTGAGTTATTTTATCACTAAGTACATACATGTTTCTGATAGTTAACCTTATACAAACTTGTTGCTCAGGTGACCCCTTTGCTTAATTTTCTCCATGATGTACTGTGGCTTCACAAGGCCTTTCTGTTATTTCTGTCTCGGGGGACTAACTTCCAAGTTCCACATTTTATTATTTTTTTTTCCTCAAAACTCATGTGTGTGTTTTTATGAATATAGGGTTAATAAACAAGTTATTTTGAACTTTGAATGATTATAATAATTATAATTTAGTAGGTTATTTACCTATATGTTTACATCTTAGTATCATTCTTTTCATACAATTTATTCTAATTGTAGAAATGTGAAGGATTGTAGTTGATTTAAAAAAAAAGAAGAGAGGTCCAATAGGGAATGATGGGGTGTTTATTTAAGGTTGTATGGTCAGGAAAACCTTTCTGAAAAGCCAACTTTTAAACTGAGATCTTAGGATATAGAGAAGCCTGCTAGGTGAAAATCAGAAGAGAAGAACACTAGCCCAGGGTACTAAGGCAGGAATGTGCTTGATGGATAAGATGGGGAATGATAGGAGACCAGATTAAAGAGGTAAGTAGGGCCCAAGTTGCATAGGGTTTTCAAAACTGGGTGAGAGGATTGGATTTTATTCTAGGTGCATTAAAATCACCTGTAATTTTTAAATAGACGATTGCTTTATGGTTTTTTTTT
>NW_004567103.1:36844665-36942756 GCF_000260355.1 Condylura cristata | reverse complement strand
AAACTCATGCTAAAGTGGCGTTAGCTTCCTAGTGCTGTGCTTTAACCCGCTGCACCACCAGGGAGGGCCTGCACTGTGTTTTTAAAAGACCACTCTGCCTATTGTTGGGAGAATGGCTTGTGAAGGCCAAGAGAAAAATTGGTATGTGTGTTAGAAGTTTACTGCACTATCTGGGTGAAAGGTGATAGTGGGGTTAGTGGAATGGAGAGAGAAGGTTGGACTTATTAAATGATTATCTGGTGATAGAGTTAATAAACTGTAACTAAATGTGGAATCGAGGCAAAGTTGACATATAGGATGCCTTCCTATCATGATGGTTCCATCTTGTCATAAATAAAACTTTTGGGGATAGTTTTAATTATTTTTGTTGATTTTGGTTATTCTTTGGTTAAGCAAAGTATTTTTCCATCTAGACACTATATTTGTTTGCTTGGATTGCTACAATAAAATATCATATAATGGGCAGTTTAAACAAAAGGCATTCATTTCATTTCTCACAGTGCTACAGGCTGGGAAGTTCAAGGTCAAGGTGCCTGTGGACTAATTTGGTTCTTGGTAAGCACCTTCTCCCAAGGTTTCAGGGGGCCCTGTTCTCTATTTTTTCATGAGCCCACTACCCTCATGACCTCATCTAATACTAATAACTTCCCAAATACCCCATCTTTGAATACCATCACATTGGGGGTTATGGCTTCAAATTTTTTTTAAGGTTTACTTACGCATAAAAGAGCTGTGGTGCGGCCCTCCCCGGTGGCGCAGCCGGTTAAAGCACAACACTGAGAATCTAAAGCCGCTTCTGCATGAGTTCGATTCCCGCCTGCCCCGGAGGTGACCACATGGCGCGGCAGACCTCTCCTGACCCGCCCGCTGCTCCCCTCAGCAGTGTACTTTGTCGATCTGCCTGTTCTGCTCCCCACTGTCTCTGGTGAAGCCTCTCACCACCCCTGAGCCTCTGGCTTGCACCCCAGTTCTGTATGCACAAATAAATAAATCTTGGGAAAAAAAAAAAAAGAGCTGTGGTGCAAGCCAGAGGTTCAGGGATGTGAGGGGAGTCACTAGAATGGAGTGGGGAGCAGAACAGGCAGATCTGTTGAAATAATGCTGGTGAGGGGAGCAGCATGCTGCGCCATGTGGGTCAGCTCCCTGGCGGGAGATGGAACTCAGGCTACAGTGGCTGCTGATAGTGTCAGTGCTGAGATTTACTCCCTTGGGTTCCCTAGGGCTTCAATTTTAATGACATTTGGGTGGTTACACTTTAGCCTAAGCATGCATCATAATTAATATTTAAAGTGGGTATACCTTGTCAAATCATAACTCCTGGTCAATTATTCTTGGTAAATTACTATATTATACTAGACTACTTGCAAGACATTACTCTGTTTGCTTTATATTGAGTGTCTTTATTCACATTGTAGAGAGATTACTTCTGGGAAATCTCTGATCTCAGATTCATGATTTCATGAAATTACTGTTTTCAGTAGAAATATGTTATTTTTAAAGATTATTGACATTCGGATTTACTGGTCACTTTGAAAAATGAAGGAAGAATAGAGAAGTTCACAGGATACTGTATGAATCCCTTTTTGCTGGAGCCTATCTTTGTGGTTTTGCGTAACCCCCCCAGAACAGATTACATGCTAAAACCTTTTCTAACCTAGAACAGATAGAAATAATAAAGGTCAGATAAAGACCCTGAAGATTGATTTCCTCTTCTTTATTTGCCAAATGTTCAGCTGATAATAGATGACTGTGCAGAGTTGCAGGCTTCTACTAATGCTTTCCTCTCTTCTGCCATCAGGAAAAAAGATCTGCTGAGATCAGTTAGCCAGGGCTAAAAGTCAGAGCGAAGTGATGAAAACAATGATCAAAAACAAGGAACGAGATTTCAATTGGATATATTCAAAATAGCAGTCAGTTGACAAGCACCCTTTATACTTAAGAAGCTTTGAATAAACTAGTTAGAAATGGTATCATTTAGGAATTTTAGAGTGGAAATCTTAACTTCAACATACAATATTTATTTATTGAGCAAGATGGTAGAGATTAATATGTTTAGAAAGTGAAAAATTCACACATTTGTGACAAATTGTTGCTTTCCTAATTCTCTGCTTCTTCAGTACTCTGCTGTTTTCTAGACATCTCTTGGCTTCACCTGCTGCATCAGGCTTGGCAATGCCTCAGAGCCATGCTATAGCTCTGTCTGCAGAGGCAGGAAATAATACAGGCAATGCAGACATGCTTTTTGGTGACAGTTCAACTTTACCTTTGACCTTAAATTGGAGGGGAAATGAATATTTTTTTCTTCTTGTATCTGGAATTAAAGTGTACTTATATTTCATAGAAGAGGGTGATTGGAAGACTAGGGAGAAATTGGAAAATGTTTGGAATATTTTTTTCTTCTTGTATCTGGAATTAAAGTGTACAAATATTTCATAGAAGAGGGTGATTGGAAGACTAGGGAGAATAGGAAAATGTTTGGAATGCTAGGAAAAATAAAACTGGTAAGAGAAACTGGAAGTGACATTCTGACTTGAAAAACAAAAAGGAGGGAGTGTGAGATCCACTGAAAGAGCACAGTGGCTGAAACAGAGCTTATAGTAGCATAAAACCTGTGAGGCAGTAGTAGTGGCAAAAAAAAAAAAAAAAAAAAAAAAAAAGACAGGTCTTCAGCAATCTCAAGAAGGCCGGGATAATGGGGATGGGGAAAAGAAGGATTGTTAGTATGTTAGAACTAATACTGATTAAATGTTACGTTTTATGTTTGGTTTTGTTAACCTTACTAATAATTTTCAGTATTAAAAGTACTAAAATAAATTTCTGAGGTATACAAATATCACCTTGGTTTAATGGGTATCCTAGCTATGTGGGAATTCTTGGTTTTCTACTTGTTGAATGCAGCTTTTCCTAAGCTTATATCTTCAGTTGTTGTGCTTGTTACCTTGGTGACAACACTAGCTCATGACTTAAATTGCTTCTCGTTCTTTTTCAGAGAAGTCAGTGATTTTTTTTTAAAAGAAAGTTTTACTGAGTTATAACTGATGAAATTATAATACTTTTAAGTGTGCAAAGTGGTGATTTGATATATGCATGCAGCAAAAAAGAATTCAGTTATTGAGTTAGTACATCAATCATCTCACTTATTAACCTTTTTTAATGATAACATTAAGTTCTACTGTCTTCACAAATTTCAATCACATAATACAGTGTCATATTTGTAATCACTATATTGTACAGTAGAGCCATTCTGCTTTATTTTTTTAAGTTCAACTGTGTGTTTTTTTTTTTTTTAAAGTTTCATATGTGATAGAGTATTTGTTTTATTTCTTTGTCAGGCTTCTTTTACTCTCATTAATGTTCTCATGAATAATAGATTTATTTCCTTTTTTTATTTCCTTTTTTTTAAAGGCAGACTTATATTCTGTTGTGTGTTTAAACCACATTTTTCTTGATCCATTCGTTCATGGATGAACTGATGGACACTTAGTTTCTTTTCATTCCTTGGATATTGTGACCAGTGCTGCAATGAACAGAAGAGGGCAGGTATTTGCTTTCAGATCCTGTTCTTACATAACTTGGATATATATATCCAGAATTGGGATTCCTGGGTCATATGGTAGCTCTCTTTTTATCTGGTTGAGGAAACTTCTAATTGATTTCTGTATTTTCCATATTGGTTATATTATCTACACTTCCACCAACATTGTACAATGGAGTGTTCTATTTTATCCACATTATTGATAGCATGTTTTGTCTAGTGTTTTTGATAGTAGACATCCTAACAGGTGTGAGATGATATCTCTTTGTCATTTTGACTTGCATTTCCCTGATGATTATTGATGTCAAAAACTTTTTCTTACCTTTTGGCCATTTATGCATCTTCTTTGAGAAATGAATATTTCCACTTCATGGTGTTAAACCCAAAAAATCATTGCCAATATCAATATTAAAGAACTTATTCTTTCTGTTTCCTAGTGGGAATTTTGTGGTTCTAGTACTTACACTCAAGTCTTCCATACATTTTGAGCTTGTATTGTAGGTGGTGTAATATTGGGGAAAGACTTTAGTTTCTTTTTTTTTTGTATGTCTTTTTTTTTTTTTGTACATAAATCTAGTTTTCCCAGCACCATTGAGTGAGGAGAGTACACTTTCTCCAATGTACATTCTTGGTCATTTGTCATAAGTTAAATAAATTCACAAGATTACTTCTGGGTTCTCTTTTCTGCTCTATTTATGTATGTGTCTGTTTTAAAGTCATTACCTTACTCTTTTAATTACCATGGCTTTATTATATAGTTTGAAATTAGTATGTGGAATGCCTCTAATTTTTTTCTTCTTTCTCAAGTTCCTTTGTCTGTTCAGGGTCTTTTGTGCAGTCATACAAATTTTAGTTTTTTTTGTTCTGTCTGTGAAATATATCACTGTAATTTTTGAATAGAATTGCATGGAATTTGTATATCACTTTGGGGGTGTGAGTATTTTAATAACACTAAGTCTTCTGCTAACAATAGTAAATTTTCTGATCCATGAGCACTTATTTGTGTCTTCCATTTATTTATGTGTTTTTCAATTTCTTTCATTTTATAGCTCTTTCATCTCCCTGGGTTAAATTTATATCGAAGTATTTTGTTCTTATTGATACTATTGTAAATAGGACTAGTTGGGTAATTTCTATTTCTGGTAATTCATTTATGGAAATGCACTTTTTGCATGTTGACTTTGGATTCTTCAGTTTTATTGTATGTGTTTAATAATTCTAATGGATTTTTTTGTGCTGTCTTTTAGGTTTTCTATATATAATATCAAGTCCTCTGTAAACAGATAGTTTTTGTTTATTCAATCAATTTCCTTAGTTGTTATCCGTTTGTTCAAGTATTTTGTTTCTTTATGATTCAATCTTGTTAGGTTGTTTGTCTCTAGGAATTTATCCTTTTCTCCTAGGTTGCCTAATTTGTTGAGATATAGTAATTTCTTATAAACCATACTATTTTTAAGTTAGCAATTTTGCCTCTATCATCTTTTACTATGTAGAACACAAGTTCTTTGCTGACCTGAGATTAACATAGGACATAAATCTTTGTGAATGAGACCTTGTAGCTATAGTTATAATACAGCATGTATGCTTTGTTCACACCAGGTACATAAGAAAACCCTTTTCCCCAAATTTGCTTCTCCTTAAGCTTTTCCATGTCAGTAAGCAGTACCACATCATATTAAAAAATTAAGGTCTGTTGATTTTTACCTCATCTCCAGATACACAATCTATTGGCAAGTCCTGTGTGCCATATAGTCACAATATATCTCCAATCTATTCTGATGATTTTTACTCTAATCCTACCAGTAATGGTACCCAGGTGCCATTTGCTCTCTTTGGTTGCTAATTAATTTTATAACTCTTGCTTTCACAATTTTAAGACCTAATATCCATAGAACAGTCTAAAAAACTCCTTTAAATGTATAAATTGGATGTGTCTTCTCAGTTTAATACATTCCATGGAATGCATAGAAATAATCATCCAGTCTAAAGCAGCACCCCCACTCAGGCTATTTCACTCTTTATCACAGTATTTATCCCCTTTAGTTTCTTCATAGTACAAAGCATCAACTGAAGTTGTTTTAAACATATTTGGTTACCAGTTTGTCTTTTATTTTATAGTTTTATGTAAGTTTCATAAGAGCAGATAGTTTGTTTTATTTGTTTCTATACTCTTAGGAACTAAAGCAGTATTTGGCACAGAGTTATAAGGGAAAATGGTCTACAGCATGTTTACTAACTTTAATGCTCAATTTTTTTTTCTATTGTCATTTTCTTCTATTATATTTAAGGCTAGAAAATTAAAGTCTACCACAGTATGACATGAAGCCCTAGGAAAGATTTAATGCATATCACATTTGCTAGAAAGAGAGAATAAGTGAGGTGAAAACATTTTGTAGTGTCATTTTCCCAAGAAATCTTGTAAGAATAGAGTCACCACATGAAGTTATTCTTGTGTCCATTATTGCTGCAAAAATGAAAAATTCTATTGTAGTCTGTTGATGTCTTGAAAATGGCCAACAACTACAAATTTATTAAGCATTCTATTTTTCACAGTCAGCTTAAATAGCCACACTATTTTTGAAAAACTTTCAGTGGTGCAGAGACAGTTTTATAGGCTTGTTTATTACCACCATGAAGGAACAGAAAGCAAGGGCATGAAAGTATTGCTCTAGTGCAAGGGTGTAATGTGCTGAGGTCCTGTAGACACCATGATTTAGGCCTCCCAAGCATAGTGCCTTACTTCCCCCCCCCGTATAGCTCAAATACACCCCCAGAATACCACTCAATTCTTAAAGAACTATTCCACATCTTAGTTAAGAATATTTCAAGGACTTAACAGGATAGCTTGGTAAAATATTTACACCCTTGTGGACACTTTATGTATTTTCTTTCCATTTCCTCTGATAGTTGGTTTCTCACAATAAATTCTTCTTCATGTCATCCATACTAGATATAATTAAGGAATTAGTCTCATCTTGGTTTTTGTATATTAAACTTTTATGATGTTTAAATCACCTGAGAATGAAATGTTTTTTCTCAAGTTCTCCACTGAGATGTGAAACATGATTATTTTACAGTAGATTTCTGACTTTCCTTGTTAAACTTTATATTCCATATCAATAGGATTCATTTTAAGGATGGATGTTGCTCTCTGGGTCCAATTATGCATGTTCTATTTCCAATAAAATATGGAAACTGCTATCTATCTTGAGGAAAGAACCAGTAGGGAAACAAATGCCTTAGAAAGCCAAAATGCTGTTATTACCCAAAGAATCCTCATTTAGAAGCTCTCTTAAGGCTCTTTAGGTTAAATGGCCTGTTTTATGTTATGGATTAAAACCCCTAATCAAGAAGATAAATAGAATCATTAGAATTCAGTCACTCAAAATAATTAATTTAGTAACCACTAGGTACAGATGTTGATTAGTTGTGACTGGAATTAGAATGGTACAAAGGATATAGTCATTGACATTCAATGCTAACAATTTAGAAAAAAAATAGAGAAATTTCACACGACGCACACAGTACTGTAGTTGAATTTATACAAATGACATTGAGAGGGCTTGAAGAGATCACTGAATCATTGAAGCATATGTGGCATTTGAAGACTTCATATACTTGTCTATTTGTCCTTCAAACTTTGCCCTACTCTTCATGAATCATCTTCAATTTGGGTGTGAGTTTACTTTACAAAAAGAACTTTAAGAAAAGGTACTCTGAATAGTCTTTTGTAAAAAGATTGAGATAAACTGGTTTGCTTCATTTTCTATATACAAGAAATCTAGGATCTTCCTTCTCAGATGTTGTTGCCACACTACATCCGCCACCAACACACCCTTAGTCCAGCACCATAGTCCATTATGAACCTCCCTACCTTCTCCTCTGCTTCTGGAAGCCTCAGTTCTAGAGTCAGCTTTATTCTGAATATTCTTTGATCTTTTCTTCTTTTGATGAGTGACAATGAAACAATCACGTGACCCCTCTTTTTTCTAGAAAGAAATCAATAGCAAATATTTTACAAGAAAAGTGGTATAATCACATTTCCCTAAAGCCTTTATATTTTGAAAAGGTATGTCCAAAACTAGTACAATTTTAAAATCTCATTTGCTTACAAGTGTTAGGAATTTTGAAAATGGTGGTGTCTTTTATTTCCATTAGCTTCCATAATTCAGATTGGTTAAGGTACTTATTAAAAACCCAATTTTGCTGATATTAAAATGTGGATATTAAGTAGGATTATCATATTCAATTAAACCATTAAATTTTGGGGTTCTTATAAATAATAATCGTTATAAGACTTAGTGCATAATTATTTTCACCTTGGAATAAAAAGGAAAGACAAAATGTGTTTTTTAAATAATTCTCTTTAAAATAGAAGCTATAATTTACTTTATAAAAGCAGATTTCGTGACATAGAGACTACAAAGAATTTTTATGTGGAATATGACTGGATCCAGCCACACTGAAGGCCTGGGTAATTGAGGGTTCATTAAAATGGCTTTTCAACTGAAATTTCTCTACTAAAAGTAGAAGCACATTTTAAAGTTCCTGCTAGTCATCTCTACTTGAATATTTGCATTAGCACCTAAGATTCAGCATCTTCAAGATTCTGTATAAATCTGCATATGTGCTCAAAAATATTTAATAAATTACCAAAGGAACTTGGTAATGAAATTATGAACTTCTTGTTATGAAATTATGCTTAATTATCAAAAATCTTAATACCTCATCATTTCCCTTTTCTTACTCATCAATTTAAAAACCTGCTATTTCTGTACTATGTTTACTCTACTTCATTTATTCAACAAGTATTTGCCACAAACAAGAATGAAGGAGTTCATGAGAGCATGGAGGTTGGCTTTTTGTGGGGAGATCTGCATTTTCTTATCCATTCTCTTGACATGAATGTAGATCTCTATTTCCTCTCATCTGGTGTCCTAACTCATCTGTTGGCATCCAGTATTTCTCTACTTCATCCTATACAATTAATCTTAGAGCTTAAGCATACTATTATTAACTTTTTGTGCAATCTCTTAAACAGCTCCCATTATTACCACCTGCTTTAGGAATCCTGTAACTTGCTGTTCCATAGCCTGACTTGTTTATTAACTTTCTTCTTGCATTCTGTGCTGTGGACAAACTAAGTTTCTCGCCAGTCTACCAACACTTAAGCACTTCTATGTCACTGTTTTCTGCCCCTGGAATGATCTGTTTTGTATCTGTTTGTGAAAGTCTTCCCATTTTTGAAGTCCAGTTCTGCTATTCTTCCCTGACTCCTTCAAATAGAAATGTTTTCTTTCTTTCTTTTTTTTTTAAAGATTTATTTATTTATTCATATAGAGCTGGGGTACAGGCCAGAGATGCGGAGGGTGAGAGGATTCACCAGAGACAGAGTGGGGAGCAGAACAGGCAGATCGCCGAAGTACACTGCTGAGGGGAGCAGCGGGCGGGTCAGGAGAGGTCTGCCCCGCCATGTGGTCACCTCCAGGGCAGGCGGGGATCGAACTCATGCAGAAGTGGCTTTAGATTCTCAGTGCTGTGCTTTAACCCCCTGCGCCACCAGGGAGGCCCCGAAATACTTTCTTTCTTAAGGGTATTTCTTTACATCAGTTGTAATACAGGCCAGTTTTGGTTTTCGTATTACCTAGTTGAAGACGTCCTGCATAATGGCCCATTTTCCACAACAGCTAGTATATCTTGCACACAACGTGCTGAATAAATGATGAGCTGATCTGGCTAATTCATTGGCAATGTTCATATATTGTATAAGGGCACAATGATATAATCCAAAGTAATCTAATCATGTTTTAACTGTGAAATTTAATTGACCATTTTAATTTCCATAAGTGACATCAAATATATTTTACCAAATTGTATTTATATAAGGTAGAGTTTCTGAACAAATGTTAATATGTGAGCAAGTCACTTAATTGTTTTGTGTACTAAGGCAATATAGTAATACTTTTTCAAGGATACTAAAAATCCACAAAATTAAAATAATGTTGTAATTTAATGTCAAACCAGAGGTCAAAATATAATATTTTCTTTTGTTAGGACATTCCCTAGATGACATATAACTATAAACACACCACTAAACTACCAGAGCTCATAATTTTGCAGGTTGAAAATACTTGCTGGTTCGTTGGTAATTCAAAAGCTTCTCTCAAATCTGCCCTTTCCACCTTTCCAGTTTCACTTAACTTGACAACTTCAAGCTATTGGAGACTGTAAGTGCTTTGATGAAAAAGCATCTAGTGAGATCATGTTGAGGGATGTTGAGTCAGATAAGCTCCAGACTTGCCTGGAATTCATATGATTTTGAGGTTAGGGGGCTGGTATTGTGTCTGGCTGTGGAACAAAGACCTGGAATAGGAAAAGTGTTGCAGAAGAAAAACGAATAGCAAGGCAGATGTACTATTCCTGAGAACAGGAATAGTACATGCCAAGGGATCGAGCTGTACTTTGAAATGTTTTTCTATTAGTCTTGGTCAATTCTGTCATTTGTTGGACTCTGCCTAGTGGCAACACATGTTTGTTTGTTTTTTTTTTAAATAATATAATAGTTCATTTTTACATCCTTTTGTGCATTTTCCCATCTCAGTTGTAATCTCCATGGGCTTCCCATCACCAAGTCTCCCGTGTGCCATCACCATAGTCCAGTGCATCCCCTCCCCCCACTGTTTTTGATCCCATTCCCCACTCCACCTTTATAAAATATCTCTGGTATATAGCTGTTCATTATTATTATTATTTTATTTCCTGGTCCGTTATACTCCTGCTATGAGTGAAACCATCCAATATTGTTTCTGTTCCTTTTTTTTTTTTTAAAGATTTTATTTATTTTTTGTGCATACAGAACTGGGGTATAGGTCAGAGGCTCAGGGGCGGTGAGAGGCTTCACCAGAGACAGAGAGGGGAACAGAACAGGCAGATCGATGAAGTACACTGCTGAGGGGAGCAGCGGGCGGGCCAGGAGAGGTCTGCCACACCATGTGGTCACCTCCGGGGCAGGCAGGGATTGAACTCATGCGGAAGCGGCCCTAGATTCTCAGTGTTGTGCCTTAACCCGCTGCGCCACCAGGGAGGGCCCTCTGTTCCTTTTTTAAAGATTTATTTATTTATGCATCTAGAACTGGGGTACAGGCCAGAGATGGTGGAGGGTGATAGGATTCACCAGAGATAGAACAGGGAGTAGAACAGGCAGATCGTCGAAGTACACCGCTGAGGGGAGCAGCGGGTGGGTCAGGAGAGGTCTGCCGCGCCATGTGGTCACTTCCGGGGCAGGCAGGGATCGAACTCATGCAGAAGTGGCCTTAGCTTCTTAGTGCTGTGCTTTAACCCGCTGCGCCACCAGGAAGGGCCTGCTAAGCATACTCTTTTCCAGCAACATCCATGTTGCTGCAAAAGGCATGTGTTTTATTTTTTTTTTGGTTGCTGAGTAATACTCTATTGTGTATATGTACTACATTTTTTTAATCTAGTCATCTACTTTTGGGCATATGGGTCATTTCCATGTCTTTCCAATTGTAAATAACGCAGCAATAAACAGCATGTGATTTTTATTAATACTTTTACAATGTACAATTCACTTTGCCTTTAAAAACAGTTTGGCTGAACACAGCTGTTCCATAAAGAGAGGGATACTACTTGCTTGAAGGATATATTTCTTACTACATTTCATATGTTTAATAATTCATTTTGTAGAATGATCTTGTAGTTCTCTTAGAAAAAACACTGCAACTAATGCTTATGTCATTGCCAGAGTGTTGTTCTGTCCCAAGAAACTGAATTACTCTTTTTTTGTGAATTTATTTCCATGGAATGCAGGAGAATATGATGCACGCTAAGTCGCTAGCAGACTTCTGCCCAGATGTACAGTGCTTGATGCCAAAGCTACATGGTCATCCCAGGGGCAAGCACATTTGTATCAGAACAATCATATTATTCCAAATCTTTATTAATTTATTCATTGTGATATTCCCTTATGAAGGCAATCAAAGGAGCATTAAAAAAAGCAAGTAGATTAAAATCTCAAAAAAAAATAGGTCTTTGCGTTTATTTCAAAAATATTAAACTCAGGTGGTTAAGTGAATGGCTGTTTGAAGAAGGACTTTCATCTAGTTAATGACTGGAAGAAGGCTTTTGTATTGAAGGAATCCTGGAGAATATGAACAATTTTGAAAACTATGCCTGAGCTTTTTCAAGGCAAGTGACAACTTCCTTAGCTCTCGGGGGTTCTTAGACACCCACTCTGATAGAGGTGCTTCTGATATTCTAATGGCCTAAGGGAAGAGCCCATAATATTTCTGATTGCTATTCATGGCTATTTCAAATTTCCCTCCAGGTGTGATTGGGCAGGAATTCATGAAACATTCCAATTGCTCTGTAGTCTCAGATGGCTATTAACTTTTCTTATGCTTAGAGATAAATAGATATAATTCCAAGGAAATTGAGCCCTAAGGATCGAGGATTGGAGGAAAAATCCATATAGTGCCAATGATAAGAGATGATTTTTAATTCTTGGTGATTGGCTAAACCTTTTTAAGTGCACAGTTAGAAAATGGTTTTGTTTTTAGTGCTTTGTTTTGTGGTGACTATCTGAGTTGTTATTTTGAGTAAGGTGTGAGGAATGCACTGATCATGTCTTTCACAGGTAAGGGAGGGAGGAGGAGGAGAAGGAGGAGAAGGAATGCTTTACATTTAAAGATTTGGCATAGGTATTTAGAGTATTCTATTATTTTGTATAATGAAGGCAGTAATATGATTCACAGTGGCTTTCTTCTTCAATTTCACACAATACCCAAGATGAAGATCTGAAAAGCCACCTAAAATCCTTGTACATCAATGAAAATTTTTGTTCAGTCTATAGCAAATCAGTAGGTTAACAACTGGGATGAAATTGTGGAAGTCCTGACATCTTTATCACTTATACAGCCAAATTGAAGCACTGATGATGAGTTTAGATGCATGAATATTTTTCAAACTAATGATATATTTCAAGGCAACATTTAAAAATCTTTCTACAACATAGAAAGTAGTAGTGCATTAGATTATTTCTAATTTTAAACTCCTAACATCTATAATCATGAATAAATTATATAGAACATGCAGAATATATTTTTCCCTTCATGCCTGTCTCAAACTTGAATTTATGATAAATACATGTCTCCATCAAGTTGGAACCATCAAAAGAGACAGCTTAAATGGTAGTAAGAAGTTGGAAAGGAGGAGAAATAATCACTGCATGGATGAGCACACTAACTTATATGATAATTACACTTTAATTTCAAATGTTGTCAAATTGGATTTCTTATATTAAAGGAAAAATATTGAAATATGAATTGATGCAAGTGTTTCCTTATCAGGTCCAGATTTTCAAACAAAATTTATTCTTTACAGAGAAATTTTCAAAGAAATTAATAATATATATGTATATTTATTATCTTTATCAGCTTTATTCCTATTTTGCTTAAATCCCCCTGTTTTATTTCAAAGAGAACCATTATACTCATAACCTTATGTGGACAGAGCTGGGTATACAACTAAGGTCCAAAATAACCAGCGTTATAGAGTTTCAGAGATAGCTATATGACTTAATTGGCCCTATGAAAAGCAGCCATAATACTTAAGCGCAAGTTTTATGGCCTTTGGGCAAGGGACAGTCTCTTCCTACTGTGGGTTCTAAGTCTAATTTTCTTGAAGCCATTTTGTGGGAAAAGAAGGTAACTTTTCCAAAACAAGGAGTTGAGAGGGACAGTCTAATGCCATTACTTGAATAATTAGCTTTCAATCTTATTATTTAAAGATTTATTTATTTATTTATACATACAGAATTGGAGTACAGGCCAGAGGTGCAGGGGTGGTGAGAGGACTCACCAGAGAAACAGTGAAGAGCAGAACAGGCAGATCGACCAAGTACAATGCTGAGGGGAGCAGCGGGCCTGTCAGGAGAGGTCTGCTGTGCCATGTGGGTCACCTCCGGGGCTGGGCATAGAACTTGCACTGAAGTAGCTGTGGCCAGCTTTCAGTGCTATGTCCTAACCCATTGCACCAGGGAGGCCCTCAATCTTATTTTTTTAAGTCTCCTTGTCAATTCATTTGACAAAATATCCTTTTTAATTGAAGTCAACTTGTATCAGTTTGTTATATTTTTAAGCTTTAAAGACAAGTGATTTATTTATTATGTGTATGAGAACTGGGATACAGGCCAGAGGGGATGAGAGAATACGCCAGAGACAGAGTGGGGAGCAGAACAGGCAGATGTACCGAAATACAGTGCTGAGGGGAGGAGCAGGGGGGTCAGGTGAGGTCTGCAGTGCCCAGTGGGTCACTTCCCTGGCCAGGGATCAAGCTCATGCTGCAGTGGCGGTGGATAGCTTCATCATGCTGTGCCACCAGGGAAGGCCATTGGTTTGTTATTTGTAAGCAAAATGTGATTGACTAGTATCTACATTCAATAATTTTATAAAATTTTGTTACTGAACTCATATTAAATTTTAATTAATAATGTAAACACATAGATTTCCTAGACTTAGCATCATACTCATATATTTGGAGGACATGATGTATTTGTACATGTGAAATTAGGACTAACACTTAAAATATTTAGTTTGCTTTTGCATATTAAATTATTATATTGTTAATGATTTTTAGTTGTGGCTGTAATGATTATATGACTGTAGCTAAAAAGGCTGTTATTAATAGAAGTTGGATTTTGACACTCTTTGATGGTGTTATGGATAGAAAATTTGTATTATTCGAAATCTGCTGTATGGATCATTATCCCTTCAAATTTAAAAAAGGGGAACTATGCATAAAGACATAAAAATTAACAATCAAAATGCAGAGTTTTTGTTCTGTTTATGAAGAGCTTCCTATAATATGCAATCGCAGGGCCCTTTGTTGCTTTGAGTTGGAGCACATGGCTAAAGACACTGCCTACATTTGGTACATTAAGGCACAGCTGTAAGGAAAAGGAAAAATTGGATCATCCAGGTGCCCCGATCTAGCCGATAGCATAATTGGAAGTAGAGAGGACAAGAAAGGGAAGTTGAAGTTTTGCATAAAAAGTAGAAGGTTGTATCATTCTGTAGAGTGTTGACTTGAAGACTCAGTTAACAACTTGCAAACTATTGCCCAGTGAATGTCTTGAGGTCTGATTCATCAAATTTTGGCTATATCATCTTTGAGAGGGATTGTAACTAACAGGAAATTGGGCTGAAGTGATCTGGTTTAGAAAAGAGAGAGGGAACAAATACCTCTATAATAGGATAGAGAGCCAAATATACTTCCCCAGTAGATAAAGGAAGTTAATTATTTGAATAATCAGTTTTTATGGATTTATATTAGAGCTTGGCTTCTGGCTTTGCTAAAGGAATAAATTCTTTCCTGATGGTGGACTTTCAGCGCTATTTCCTAGGGAGTCATACCTGTCACTCTTAAACATTAATTATTCTCTATGTTTGTGACTGTATTACATCATTTCATTATTCAGAAGCTACTTGAAAGTCATTTTACCATTTAATTTTCAAATTAAATATAATACAATCAAAGAATGCAGTCAACTCAACAGAGTTGTATCATAAAGAAACCCTGGGATTCCAACTAGGTTTTAGTCAAGCAACCATCCATAGAATTTGTGATCAAGGATGATAAAGAAGTAATGCAAGAAATATATACAATTTTAATAGTTATGGACTCACGTTTAATTGATGCATTTTAAGAGCCTTCACTTTTTTCTCCCTAGACCCTACCTTATATTCTGTTGGGAGAAGTGAACATTTTGACAAACAGTGAAGTTTCTTAGTTATTCTATCTTAGCCTGGTTGGATGATGTAACTTATTGGGGAAAAAAGTTCTACTGTGAGATTTATAAATAGCATTGTGTGCTATGGCTAGTCACACCTCTGAGAAGCAAAGTTTCTTTTTTGAAGCTTGTATTTACAGTTAAAGATCATTTTTTCCCCATCACTCTTGCCTTACTAGGCGATGTAGCCTAGAGTTAAATTTGTATTAATTTGAATGATATCAAAACCACTAACTGAATACTTTTTATAGTACCTGCACATGTATATTAAAAATCTTTCCTTTAATGAGTGCTTAGTTATGCATTCTTCACTATTCTTTAGTACTGCTGACAAGACAGATTATAACATGTATCTTTGACTTATTATGGTCTGATACCAATTATTAGCATTATTTCTTCCTTAATAATACTGGAATCCGATGATGTTACATTTATTCACTCCCTTGTTTTATGTTGTTGTTGTACATTCAGTCCAAGAAGACATCACAGTTACTGTCATATTAATATTCACTTATATTTACCTATTTGCTTATTCTTAATTTCTCCTAGCATTTTGGTGATAAATTTCTTTCTGCCTGAAGATATAATTTTATAATGTTTTGTGAACGTCTGCTGGATATAAATTCTCTCAGTTTTGATTTATTTTAATGCCTTTATTTAACTTTCCCTTTTTGAGAATATTTTCACAAAAAATTTAGAGATTGGCAGTTGTTTTCATTTAGCATTTTAAAGAAGTCTTTTCATTGTCCTTGGCTTCTATTACTTTTGTTGAAAAATTTTTTTTTTAAGCCTTACTGTTCCTTTGAATTCATACTCATTACTTGTTTAGCTAACTTAATTCTTTTTGAAAATCCTGATATTGGGTAATGAGTTATTAAAAGTAAAGAATTTCGGGCCCTCCCTGGTGGCAAAGCGGGTTAAAGCACTGCACTAAGAAGCTTAAGACACTTCTGCATGAGTTCGATCCCCGCCTGCCCCGGAGGAGATCCACATGGCATGGCAGACCCCTCCTGACCTGCCCACTGCTCCCCTCAGCAGTGTACCTCGTAGATCTGCCTGTTCTACTCCCCACTCTGTCCCTGGTGAATCCTCTCACCCTCTGCATCTCTGACCTGTACCCCAGTTCTGTATAAATAAATAAATCTTTAAAAAAAAAGTAAAGAATTTCTATTGATTTATTAAAGAATGCTATCATGTAATCCATCTGAACCTAAAATATCCAAACACTTTAAACTGAACAAAGAAAACATTTATAATGTAGTAAGTCAAATGTTGAAAGTAAATAAATTTTGTAAGTAAATGCAATAAGTAAAAAGTTTATTGTCCTCACCAAAAAGGGACAGAAGACTTGAGGATAAACAGTAATTGATGGAGGAGAGGTATAGCAGTTAGTCTTTGGACGACCAACTTCTTTTTCTTGCAACATTTCAACCTCTGGTTTTCAATTTGTTTTAGACTGCATTTAATCAAATATTGACAGCTATCAAGAAACCTGAAAGTAGAGGTTAAACATGAGAGAGGCTCAAAATACATAAACATAGCACATACATACAATAGATTGAATAATTGTAGAAGACATGACTTCTGAAGATTTGTTGAAAATGCTACCTTCCCATCTTTCTCACTTGATGTGCACTTGTAAAAATGTACTTTAAGATTATTTAAAACAGAATGCAAAACACATTTGTTCTATATTATGTTCTTTAACTAGGAACTTATGTAAATTAAGTCTGCATGGAATAATATTGAAGTATCATATATCGTAGTATGCTTAGATGTGTGTTAAGGGGTTGAATGTGTCCTCCAAAGAGATTAATTGGAGTCCTGCCCCTAGAATCTTAGGATATGATTTTTTTTTTTGGAAATATGTTCTTTGCCAATATAATTAGTTAGGTTCAAATGAGATTCTACTGGTATAGGGTGGATCATCCAATATGACTGGAATTATCATAAGAGAGAGACACAGAAAGAAAGCAATCATGCGATGTGTTTTAAACTTACTCTTAAAATCTTAAACATGTATAAATCATGCAGACTTACCAGTGCAATGGCTCTTTGTAAGGTGTATCCAGGTACTTATGATTTGTTGTGGACTGACAGCTCAACTGGCATGGCAGATTCTCCTGGGAGATCCAAACACTCAGCACCAAGTCCTTTACTGTCTCTCACCATTTACAACCTCTGAGGTTCCACCATCACAAAGCTGAGGCATTCAGCTCCAGAAACAGGCTCACCAGAAAATAGGCCATCACCTGATTTCCAGCAGTCCAGAATCCAAAAGTGTCTCTACATCAATCCCTTAACTCAGAATAGACAGAGCATATCACTTCTCTTAAATATTTGACTACAAATGCTTCACAGAGCTTGATTTGTTCATTTTCCTTGAGGGTTAGAAAAACCTGGATTTCAAATGAAGTTCTGCCTACCTTTTTGGGGAGAGGGAAGGGGAAAATACATTTTATGTTTCTAAGTATAAACAAGACATGATTGATAGCTCCAAAGGTGGTTCTATATAATTGAATTTTCAATAACTTATTTGCTATGTTTCTCATGAGATGAAATGTCTCATTTTATAAATTTTTCTAAACAGTCTTCCTCATGAATTTTGTTCTTTCCACTATCAGAGGAGAGAGACTGTGATATTTAATATTTTAATGCAGCTCAGATTTATCAAAATCTACTGCAGTCTAAAAATGTTCATTGATTTCAGCTGTACCCAGCAGCACTTCATGCACTGAAAACCTCTAATATGGTTAATAAGTATTTTTACATAAAAGAAGGATAGGCCATAATAGTGGCTAATTTGAAACAACTTAATTTTGTATCACAGGATTCAAACCCAATGAAGAGTGATTTTAAGTCAGCATTAAACCAAAACTTCACTTCTTGCATTATTATTTTTTAAAATCTCTTTCTTCTCTCAATAGCTGATCAAACTGTCATATTGGGAAATCTGTCTTAGACTCATCCATTAAGAGATTTATCCATCAAGCTCTTTCAGCTTTATGCCTCTAGACATTAAGATGATCCAACTAATTTTCTATTTTTTATTATTCTTTGTGTATTAATGTTAAACCTACTCATCTCACTTGCAATAACATTTCTTTTGATGCATGCTCCGCTTGGTGTCTGTTTACTCAGAATTCTTACTTTTCTCAATCATATAGTTTTACGTGGGCCTTTTTTCTCCAGGGGTGACACTAGCTGGAGCACAAGGGATAACCGTTTCCTCATTTTGTTCTTTCTATGACCTTTAAAAATGAATTCAAATACCCAAATGTTCTTAAAAGTGAACATTTTCAATCATTGTTCCTTCAAAGACAATATTCAGGGATGGCTGATCATGCCATTAGTGCATGTTTCTTATCTGATTTTATATTTCTAGCTGTTCTTTCTGCTGACAGAAGTTTGGTTCATTTTTTTCCATGCTCTTTGCTTTAATGGGTGTTTAATTTAGACTGAGCATAGGATAGTAGAAAAAACAGTGTTCTGGAATTTCTGACTGTACTATAAATTTCTCCTTCAGTTCAACCCAGTGCACCATTCTCTCTTAGACATTTTACGATTTCCCCATATACTTGATAGCTATAATTTCAGGCAATTTTTATTAATTGATTTTAAAGGTTCTTCGTAAGTTTATTACTGAACAATGAATAGCAATTCTTTTTTGGTTATTTATATACTTTGTATGTTTATTGAGGCAGTATTGAATCACAACACTGCACAAGTTCTAGGGTATAGGTTCATACCCATAGCAAGGTATGTTATCACACCATCTCTACTGCCAAAGCCCCAATAATTCTCTGCCATAATCATTGAACCCCCTCCTTCTTTTGCCATGATCCTTCCACTTTCTCTCCTGGTAGCTCAGTTCTTGTGTTGCTCTGTTCCTTTGCTTTGTTTCTTATATACCACACAGGAGTGAAATCATTTTACACAACCACTTTTGAGGCAAACGTGGGCACAGTATACTTCAAACTCAAAACAGTTCTCTAATTTTCAGGGAAACTTTTTTTTACTGTATGTATTTGGAATTTGAAAATCTGGGTCAAATTTGTACACTAGAAGTTGTGCATTACAACTTTACAACATTATGATATTGCTTTCTTTTTCTGAAAATTTATCATGTTTCCTGTTGCATGAATAACTTTTAGAAAACATTTTTGTGAATTATTTATAATTTACTTAAACAAAAATTCTCTGTATAACTCAGGAAAAAAACATTTTCCCTATAACAGTTCTTGTTATTTATTTATTTATTTTTGGACAATTGGAGTTTGGGTTGTTCAGTATAAGGTGGTAGATATTTATGTACTAATGCTTAGGTAGAGCAGAAGTTAGGTGTAGGAATATTTTTTTGTAAAGTACTCAAGAAACAAAATTCACCTTACTACCCTATTCTGAAATTATTCTAGCAATATTCTGAGAATTAATCACCTAGTCTGAACATATTCAGTGAAGAAAATTTACTGGGTTTTAAAGTTCCATTTTAACTTTTGGAACCTTGAATTAGAAAATATTTTCATCCCTTCATTGTGCTAAAATTTGCCTCTTGAACTGACATACTTATTTTCCCCTAAAATTTTCTACATTCCAGAATAAACTTAATCTAATTTTGCATGGTATTCCTTCAACAATTATAAGTGCCTCTCATCCTGTTTTTTCAAGACTATTTAGTTTTCCTACCCTCTTGTCTGCCCTCAGAAGCATTTCAGTTATCCATGTTTTCTCTTCTCTTTCTACTGTGGGATACTTACAGAGTCACAGGAAGTGGCAAGGGAATGTATGGAGAAATCTTAGATGCCACTCTTCACCCATCCTGTTCTAATGTTAACATTATGCATGATGACAGTATATTAGGAAAGCTAGGAACTTGATAACTGGCACAAACCATTGTGATTATTCAGATTTCCTCTATTATACAAGGGTGTGTGTATTATTATGAATTTTTATCACAATGTAGATTTGTGTAACCACCACAACTAATAATACTTAATCTCAAATTTGAGAGAGTGTTATTATAAGACTCTGAGTTATTCTTATGGTCACACCTGTCCCTTTCCCCCATTACTAGTCTCCAGGAAGTCATCCATTTTGTGTCTCTATCATGTAATTTCACAAATATAACACAAAAGGTCATATATTTTAAAAGCTGACAAAGAGTTTAGAACTCTCAAATTTGACACTATGTAGCTAGATTCTGACTTATAAATATTTGATTTACAAAGCACAACTTGTATAAATAATGGGGAAGTCCGATTAGGAATTCATTTTTTCTTTGGATATAAAGTTGTTCTTAGGTTGAAAGTTCTGAAAAATGACTCTTTTAGGCCCTCGCTAAAATCAGTACTGATTCTTTTCTCCTGACTAAATCTTTAAAACAACAGAGAAAACAAATTAAAACCCTGATAGAAACTTTAGGACTCTAAAGACAATGATGTTTATCGGTCTCTGCTTGTGAAATCTTTCAAAATGTCATATGTCTGAGCTCCTTTTGGCCTCCTGACATTCTGGAGGTCCATAGCTCTTTTTTACCCATGGCTGAATGTTTTTCACTCCAACTTAATTTGGGCCTTTGATAACTTTTCCTGGAGCAGATAACATTCTTGTGCAGACATCAAATTTGACCTCTACCACCTCATTTAAGAAACATTAGCAGGGATCAACAGGAAGATGGGAAAATTTTGGCTAAGATTTCTTTCAGACACTTTATAACCATGGATAAGTTTTTGCTGACCAAGGTAGCTTTACCACTCTCTTCAATTTGACTATACTTTCACCAGTTTCTTCTTGTCTGTAGCTTTTGACTTCCATTTTCTTTGAGAAATTACTTTAGAAAATTTTCAATTATACATCCTTTCTCTGCCACAGATCTGTGAGATGTAATTCTTCTACACCTCAGGAATGTCTTTTGCAAGGATCTGAGAGTCCTCTTTTGAAAAGGACTCATCAGCACCTATCTCCTAGTTTTTGTGGAAGAGTAAGAATCTACTTTGATAAGCGCAAAATAGCAAATACAGATGATATGATCACACCTTACCTTCTTATTCCTACTTTTCAACTTGCTCACCATAGTGCTTAAAACTCTCCCATCTTTTGTTTTATTGGATTTGAGTTTGATCTCACTGTATTGAAATAGTCTTCAATAACGTTTTCTTTACCTGTTTAACTCCATCCAGTATACTTTTTCTTTGATGCTGCAATAAAATAAATACTTCTAGGAATGTCATATAATCTTTTGGTGAGACAAATAAGTGTAGAATTACTAATTAGAATATGTAATTTTTGTCTTTTTTTTTCTGGCAAAGAAGAAAATTATTAAGTATATGGTGATATCAGAAGACATTAGTTCCATAAACATGAATTGACCAGTGGTCGCCAAGAATATAAACCCAAGGAGAAGAAATATAGACAGTTGCTTTCTTATATGCGGATAAAGTTGATACATTTCCTAGTAGCAGGATCTCTTACTATTTTTTGATGCTAAGAGGTTGACATATGACATGTCCTTTTGGAGCCATGCTTGATTTTTATGTTGTATACTTTAGAATTGTGGCTGGCTTTGTTCACAGTTGAAATCATAATTGGATGCAGGCATGCTTGGGCACATTTAGTCCATTTGGTTGTCAGATCCTTTGTGGTCTGAGTGACTGTGAGGGAAAGCATGCCGAGAGAGGAAGTTTGCACTTGATAAATTTGCCTTATTCTTTTTGGTGCAGCTTTCCTCATTCGTCTTTTCACTTCTCGTCATGTCTTCTCCTGCCCTAGTCCAAACTGCCATTTTCTCTCTGTGGGCTATGAAACGGACCTCTATCTTCCTTTGCTGTGTGTTTGCAGTTATGTCTCACCTGGCATCCACTGAGATCTTTTAGAAATGTCCTTTAAAACTGCTGCTCTAAGTTTTCCCATGCTTTCTCAATACATTCTAAATAAAACCCAAAATAATTTCCAGGGCTTTTGAAGTCTTACTGTATCTCATTTAGCCTGTTCTTTTATTTTGTTTCTTTATATTATACTTATGCATGGAAATGTGGTGTTTTAGACAAACAGATCTTCTATGAATGTTTGTAATGTACCCAACAAATTCTGGATTTCTGTTTTTTATTTGGGTGGGTGTTTCGGGGGAGAGGATTTTGCATACTATTTCAATTTTCTTTTCTTTTCAGCTGTTTTTTTTTTTTTTCCTGATTCAGTCTTGGAGGATTTATCCATTTCTTATAGGTTGATATAGGAGAATTTATCCATTTCTTAGAGGTTGTCCATTTTGTTGGTGTAATAGTTTCTCATTATAATTTGTATTTCATTTCTGAACTTCTATTTTGTTTCTGATTCTTTAGGGTTTTTGCTCTTCTTAGTGAATCTTGTTAAAGATTTGTCAATTTAATTTGTATTTTCAAAGCCTCAATTCTTGGTTTCATATGTTCCATTTTCATTTTAGTCTTCATTTATTTCCTGTCCTTTTTTAAAAATTTTCTTACATTGCATATTTAATTGACTTTGTTCTCCTTTTTCTCATTTCTATGTGCTAGTTAATTTTTGATGTTTTGTGTTTCTTGAGATAATCCTATATTGTTATAATTGTTCCTTTTAGTACCACTTTTGCTGTATCCCATAGGTAGGTTATATTTTCATTTTCATTTGTCTCCAGTATTTTTTCTTTTCTGATTTACTTGTTGCTCCAATAGTTGTTCAGCAGCATACTGTTTAATCTCCACATATTTATAGTTTTTCCTGTTTTCTTCTTGTGTTTGATTTCTAGTTTCATACCATTCTGATCAGAAAAAAGGCACTTGACGATTTCTATCTTTATAATTTTATTGAGACTGTTTTGTGTCTCAGGATGTGTTATATCTGTGAGAGTGTTCTATGTGCTCTTGAGAAGAATGTGTTTTCTGCTGCTTTTGGATGAAATGTCCTATAAATATCTGTTTAGTCCATCTGGCCTAATGTGTCATGTAAAGCTGTTGCTTTCTCCTCGATTTCTGTCTGGAAGAACTATCCATTGATATAAGTAGGGTATTAAAGTCCTCCAGTTATTATGCTGCAGTTAATTTCTCCTCATTATTTATAACTGCATTATATATTTTGGTATTCCTGGATGGGGTGCATAGATATTAATGTTTTATGCATTCATGATCAAATGGCCCTTTTATCATAATATAATGTCCACCTGTGTCCTAGTGCCTTTTTTTTTAAGAGGAAGTGTAGTTTGTTTCAGATGAATATAATTTATTTATTCATATAGAACTGGGGTACAGGCCAGAGATGCGGAGGGTGAGAGGATTCATCAGAGACATAGCAGGGAGCAGAACAGGCAGATCGACGAAGTACACTGCTGAGGGGAGCAGTGGGCGGGTCAGGAGAGATCTGCCACGCCATGTGGTCACCTCCTGGGTAGGCGGGAATCGAACTCATGCGGAAGTGGCTTAATCTTTCCAGTGCTGTGCTTTAACTCGCTGTGCCACCAGGGAGAGCCCGAGTATAATTTTTTTTTACCTTCTTCTGGTTACCACTAGCTTGGCATATTATTTTCCACCCCTTTGCCTTGAGTATATATTTGTCCACAGAGCTGAAATAAGCCTTCTGGAGACTATATATGATTGAATCTTGTCAGTTAGTGCATCTGGCCACCCTGTGACATTTGATTGGTGAGTTTAGTCAATTTATATTTAGGGCATCTATTGATATATGAGACCTTACTACTGCCCTTTTGTCTTTTGTTTACTGGGGCTCTTTATTGTCATGTCCTACCCATGTTTCCCTCTGCCATTTTAGTTAGATGTTTTACAATGGTAAAAGTTTCCTCTTTTTTATGCTTTGTGATTTCTGCTCCAGATTTCTGTTTTGTGGTTACTGTGAAGTTTGTATAAAATGTCCTGTAGCTAAAATAATTCTTTATCTTCTGCTTTTTATCTTCATAACATCTCTTTATACCTGAAGTTAGAAAGTGCTCATCTGTTTATTGTCTCTTTTCTCTATTAGTCTGTAAACATGAGGCAAAGAACTTTGTCTTGTCACTGTGTCTGAAGTACTTAGAATGGTGTGTGGTATTTGGCAGCAGGCAATGGATAGCATATGAAAGTATTTACCAAATGAATGAATATAACCTGCTAGGCTGATGAGGCCTGTGAATACTTGAGTTATACAATTAGAGGCTAATTGTGCACAGCAGTATTTCTGATAGTTTCCCTCAGGTAGAGTATAGCATGAATTACAGGGGCTTATGTGTGGTTGACAAAAATACTTATTCAGTGGATAGCACTTTATAAGATAATGCACATTGAGTTCCAAATAACTAGCTTACACATGGCTTTTTGGAAAATAATATATTTAAATAGGGCATAAGTTGGTTTTCCACAAATGTAGTCTGAGAGTTCAGTAATATATTTTGCTAAATGTTGTTAACAAGATTAGCTGTTTCTGGAGAAATGTTATCTTCCCTGGTAACCATGGAACCATATGGGTAAGTAATATGGGACAGCAACATTACTCAGAGTTTCAATGTAATTTATTCCTCTGTAGGACTCTAGCCATACCTAAAGAATGTGAAGGAGAATGCTGAATTTCTGTGCCACCTTGAATAAATAAATGGCAAGTAGCAGGATGAGTGTAAGCCCAGGGGAATAAACAAGGCTCCATTTTCTTCTGAGAAAACCTGTTCAGTCAGAACAGAGGCAGAAAGTTCAGTGTTAACCGTTGAAATTAGGTGCTAGTGCAAAATGGTGAACATGAAGGAGCCTGGGATTTCGGTAGGAATGTTTGATGCTAAAGCTGTGGCATCATATTTATAAATCTCATCTCTATAAGAGGTTCTGTCTCCTAGTATATGACTTCCCTTGGTGAGCATTAGGAAAAGGTGTGGAGGAAGCAAGTAACATTTACTGAATGTGTGTGACAGTGCTGTTCTGCATGTATCCTCCCAGTAAGGCTTCCACAATGTCACAAAGTTGGTGCTTGTTTTATTTTGATTCCTTAGGTGAGGTAGCTGAGACTTAGAGTTAAGAAGCAGCACAGTAATAATAATGTGTGGATACTAATCTGGTGCTGTCTGATTTAGAAGTCAGTCTTGTCTTCTGTGACATTCTGTGATTATAGCTGTTTAGGATTGGGAAATAAGCAATCGATGGCATGGACTCTGAGGGCAGCATTTCAGAAAGTTGTCAATATTCTTGTATTTTTTTGTGAAAGCTTTTAAAGGTATTATTAGGGATTTAGAGTCAGATTGGAAAGAAAGCAAGATGAGAATAAAGTGCACATTAATTCTTAGGTCTGAGAGATTTTTTGTAATATCTTTTTGTTATCACTTACCCCTTTAGTAAAGCATGCACAATAATGAGAATTAGTGAAATTGTTAGTTCTTATGAATATCATTATACATGAATTCACAGTCACCAAAGCATAATCTCTGCTGTGCTTGAGTTTGAAAGTTCTTATCAGTTTGAATTCTTATTTGTTTTATAAAGCAATGGGTAGCTATTGTAATGAGTCTCACACAGAAAAATAGAGGGAAGATTATGAGTAATTGTATAGCTCATGTAAATACTGGAAAAATTAAAAAGTTATGTATAATCTTAAAAGCACAGACTCATTAATAACAACTGTTTCTGAGGCCAGAAAATTTTGTGGATTCTTTGGGACAGAGTAAGGAAATTCTGTGTTGAGGCTTCAAGATGTATAGGGAAGAGCTTTCCTGATTTCTTGTTATTTCCACAAGAAACTTGTTTTGATGTTTTTGATTTGAGGTCGGAGGGCTTCAGTCTCTGAACTTTGCCCTGTTCCTAGAGTGTTTCAGTACTTGTGTTATTATGTCATTTATGTTTAAAAATAATCTGTTTAAACAAAATTTACAAATTTATATGTATTCCTTTGTTCACTACTACACTATTAGCAATAGCCAATGAATAGGACTAATCTAAGAGCCCAATAACAGATGAGTGGACAAAGAAGTATATAACTACAATGGAATTCTACTCAGTTATAAAAAAAAGATGAACTGGGCTCTCCCTGGTGGCACAATGGGTTAAAGCACCACATTATGAAGATCTCCAAAGCCACTGAAGCATAAGTTCGATCCCCAGCAAGGGAACTGACCCAAATGGTGTGGCAGACCTCTTCTGACCTGCCCGCTGCTTCCGTCCGGAGTGTACTTTGTCAGTTGTCCTGTTCTTCTCCCCGCTCTCTCTGGTGAATCCTCTCAACCGCCACACCTCTGGCCTGTACCCCAGTTCTGTAAGCATAAATAAATAAATCTTTAAAAAAAAACAAAGATGAACTCTTGTCATTTGTGAAACTAGAGGGAGTTAGGCTAAGTGAAATGGTCAGAAGGAGACAGAAATACTGGGTGATTTTACTCATGTGGAATATAAAGAAACAATACAAAGGAACAGATGAAATACAACTAAAACAAACCTTGCAATCTGATTGTAGAACTAAGGCTACCATCGGAGATGGAGAGGGGCTGAAGGGTTCCAGTGGGCTGTGGTGGTGGGTTCTTGGTATTTTGGCAGTGGGTCTGGTGCGGTAACTTTCACTTGAACAGGTGTGAAGTTATATTTCTAAAATATATGCAGTGTTGTAACCAACCTTACCTTACTTAAAAGACAAAAGTTGAAGACAAAAAACTTAAAGCAGAAGAAAATGACTTATTTAAAACTTTACTGGTATGATCTGCTCACACCAGTCTTCTAATCCCTGTAGCAATAGACTTACTCAGAAATTCTCATAAAGTCCTACTGATGGAAATTTTGCAGTGGTCAAAACTGCCCAGAATAGCATAGGAACTTAATAAGTGCTTGACTGATTAATGAGCAGCAACAAATCTCTGAGTTTGTTTTGTCATTCTATTTAATTTATGCCAGTTTATTAAAGATAGCTGCTATCGAATGAAGGTACACGTGAAAACATAAGGTTTTAATTAAATAAAAAATAATTTCTGGCTTATTTTTGGTAAAGGTTACAGATTTTAAAAGTGTTTTTATTTGGTTTTGGATATATAATATCTATATTTATTTTTCCAACTTATTGCAAAGAAAAATTCATGACTTCTGTAAATAAACTAGTAGTCACATAACACATGTATCATTTGCAGTGAGCACTACAGATAGACCATTGCTGCATCCAGTGGTACCTAGCAGTTCTGTAGCCTACCTGGTTATTACATCATCAGATTGGCTGAAATAGACAGTCTTGATCCTTTTTTGCACACCTCTAATTTGACTTCAGATAAATGAGAAAAATGGGGGAAAGTTCGGGTCTTTCAAATTTGTCCAACCTCTCCCTACTGCTTTCTTCTTTTGTTTTTTCCCTCAAAACCACCCTTCAAGGTCCTAAGAGATCTGAACATTTAGGTGACCATGCTCAGAGGTTTAGTGCTGAAAGCAATTTGCAGTGAAGATGCGAGCTGTACTCTCAGGGGCAGAGAAGACTTGTTTTTTTTTTTTTTCTTTTTTCTTTTTCAATATTCTTTCTTTTGTTCCTAGAATGAGCTCAAACATTTTGTAATTGTAAATCTTCATTCCAAAAAGCATCAAAGTGTTTTCTGCGTTAATTTCTTTTTAAAAGAAGTAATTGCTAACTTTTACATAATTAACAAGCACTTCCCGCCTTTCTGGTTGACAATCTATCTTGACTGTCAGGTTAGGTAGGGGTCCTTTTCTGTTTGTTCTTAAAAGATTTATTTATTTATGCATACAGAACTGAGGTACATGCCAGAGGTGCAGGGGGTGGTGAGAGGAGTCACCAGAGACAGAGTGGGGAGCGGTGTAATGAAGTACACTGCTGAGGGGAGCAGTGGGTAGGACAGGCTAGGTCTGCTGCCCCATGTGGGTCACTTCCCTGGCTGGGAATCTAACTTGTGCTGTAGTGGCTGTGGATAGCTTTGTAGTGCTATGCTTTAACCCACTGGCCCTGCTTGTTTTTTTTGAATTGGGTTAGGTCCTTTGGAAATACAATTTGGGTTTATAATCACAAAAAGGGAAATATTAAACCAAGCAGGGCTGATTGCTTTTCTGTCAGATTTACCTCGAGTGTTTGTGTGTGGACATATATACACATGAGTGTTAGACTCATAAAATATTTAATGTGTATTTTCAGATGTGACATACATTATGATCTTCATGATTCTTTTTATTTCTTAAAAGAAAGGAATTGCCTATCAAGATAGTGAAAAACATGTAATAGGCAATGTACATTTATCCTATAAACCCAGTTTAAGAGAAACAAAATACTGTTTGGCAAGCAGTCAAACAATTTTAATGTAAAATTTAATGCAACGGGAGTGACATATTTTAGTACAAATTAATTAGATTACCGAAGTGAAATGGCTTGAATCAGAAAAAGTAAAATGAGCTGCATAACATGAGGCACTTTGCAGTAATTCTTAGGCTATCAATTCTGTTACTTTGCAATTTGAATTCTATTTAGATCATCAAAAACCATATAAAACCAATTCCTTTTTCTTTGTGTTGATTACATAAAAATGTAACAATGAGTTCCATGTATTTGGAAAATGTACAGAACATCACTTTGTTCTATAAAATATTTATGTATTTGTAAAATATCTTTAATCATTTTTTTAATTATCCATGTTTGTGTTTATATTATGGACTTTCTGAAAAAGGTCTGCTTGATATTTTGTTAATTCATTCTATTTTACTTTATTTTATTTATATTTCACCTTAACCTGCAAGTAGTCTATGGTGATTTATAATCAATATTAAAAATGAAAAAGAAAAAACTGGTACTTGTGACTTCAGTAACAATGATCTGGTTACAAAAACCAGAAACCAGAAAGGTAGAAAAGTGGTCTTTGTTAAAATAAGACCCCAAGACATACAATTTTTTATAGCTTGAATTTAACATTTGACTTTAAGCTCATGTCAGTGAAAATAAAGACTGACACAGTTATACAACTGTCTTACCTATGAAAGAGAATATTTTTAATTGTATATGTTAGAGTATTTTAAGTCATAAGTAATGAAACCCCAAATCAAGCTGCCCCTTGAGAAATATCTATAGGTCAACCAAGTCTGGCTCAATCAGAACTTGCTGTGATTGGTTGAGACATTCTTGGCATTGTCATCATTTTGTGTTGGTTTCATCTGTCTTGTCACAGATGGCTGCAGCAGTACTAGTCCTAACACTTGCACACAACTGCATACATAAACTGTCTTTTCTGCTTTTCTCCTAAGACAGAAACTTTTTTTTTTTACATTTTGCCCAGTGAATGCACCCTCAATCTCAGCGATCTAGTCATTTGATCAATAACCGACAGGCATAGGAATGCAATGGGTGGACTGGATTTGGCCTCATTTGTTGAACCAGTCATGGCAAGAAAACTGGAACACATTGGGCCAGTCAGTGGCACCCATGAAACACAGTGTGTTCAAATTCCCTTCATGTCCCTGTACTATATGGCCTGGGGTGGGTACCTGAATAGGTGTCAATCTACAGATGCAGCCACCAATGTCCTCTATACAATTTACCTCAGGGAAATGAACCCTTTTTATTAACTAGGAACTTAACATCCTGGGTTCATTTATTGGTTGTAGAAGGCTATTTTGTATTCAGAGATAGTTATAATTTAATTTGTAAATCTTCTGAAGATGACTTGATAAAAATTTTATGTGATGGAAAAGCTGGTAGGGTTGAATGTTTCCAGTATATATTGTTTTACCAAAGTCTTTATCTACTTTTCAGTACATTTTCTCAATGTTAGTCTAAGTAGAGGTTAAAATTATTGACTGTCAGTCAAAATATAGGATAAACCATTTTTGGGGGGTATGGGTTGGAAGACAGTTTTGAATAAGAGTGTAATGACGGAAATACCATTGTTAAATTTTGGATTTAAAGTGTTGTCCCAAGGTCAATGGTGCTGTTACTTTGGGGGTTAAGATCTTCGATTACAATGTGCTGAACTCTTGTGTTTTCAAAAGTACATACAGACGCACAGATACATGCATATATTTCAAGTAAGATGAACCATGATTTTTGAGACAGTGTTAAATATTATTTTTATTCAGAGAATCTATGGCCTTTCAAATAATGTGAATGCTATTGCCTAGCAATGGAGGAAAAATCAACACTAACCATCTTTTTTTTTTTTTTTAAGGATTTATTTATTCATACAGAACTGGGGTTCAGGCCAGAGATGTGGAGGGTGAGAGGACTCACCAGAGACAGAGTGGGGTACAGAACAGGCAGATCGACGAAGTGCACTGCTGAGGGAGCAGCGGGCGGGTCAGGAGAGGTCTGCCCCGCCATGTGGTCACCTCCGGGGCAGGCGGGAATCGAACTCATGCAGAAGTGGCTTTAGCTTCTTAGTGCTGTGCTTTAACCCGCTGCGCCACCAGGGAGGGCCAACACTAACCATTTTTTAAGATAAAAATGAAATTCGAGAATGACTTGGTGACAATAACTATTCATTCTTGCTTCTTCAAATTTGATGATGCCACTGGTCCTTCTCCTTCCAGTCTTTGAGACATTGTTTTTATTTAGCCAACTGCTCCTAATTTTTTGCTCCTGCTTTCCTCCAAGATGACTCTTTTCTTTATAGATAGCAATCCAGGTAGGCAAATCAGTTCCCATAAGCATAGTCTCCTGAAACGAAAGCAGGTTCAGTGTCCTCTCCAGGGGCAGAGCCAGACAGTATTTTATTATCTCTTCCAAATCATGGCACTCAATGAAGTGTAGAACTGATAAAAGATGAATTTACTTTAAGGTCTAAGAGAGAAAACACAACAGAAAATGAGAAGTTTCATCATAAATGCCTCAATGAAGTTGCCCAGGAGACTTGGTGATGGTGCAGCTATCACATAACCACAGAAATTGCATCTCACTTTATTCATGATTGACACTTTAATGGAATCTCAGAGTGTCTCAGCATACTGTCTTTACCAGCTTCATTTTCTCTTTCAGGTGCAAAGCAATGTTTCTGGTTTGACCCATTGTCCCAAGCTAGGCAGTCAGTTTCTTTGGCACTGGCTCAAAGGACAATGTGGAAGCAATCTAGGTAAAATTACATATTGATCTTCCTTTCAACCAGGATCCTATCCAGTTAAATTACCCTGCTTCCTGAAGGGATGACTACGAGTTTTCAAAACCTGCTCACCTAGCTTCTGAGATAATTTTTCCTCTTACAGTTTTCTAATTTAGATTCTGATGTATTTAAATAACCTACTTCTTTCATAAAAAGTACCAATTACAGTGTTGTAAGTATACTCATTCAGTAAAAAACAATTTTGAAGTTGGACAAATTAAATATTTCTTGAAATAACCCTTGAGGAAAAATTTCACTATTGTGGTAAACTTGAATATATTTCTTCTTATTCTTTTCACTTAGCAAGGCTTCCTTACAACCAGTTTTCCATACAGTAGAAATTTCTATAAACTTTCAAACTCCTTGAATTAGTTTAAACTTTTCCTCTTTCTCCTTTTCTGTTCTCCCTTGTCTTCACTTCCTCCACCACATTTCCCCCCCCCCCTTCTTACTTTCATATGCACAGACTTGGTTATATTCCTTGGATGATGGCATTTTCTTTTAATCCATGGAAAGTCCTTCCCTGAATGATATAATGTATGCTCAATGAATAGTGTTTACCAAGTGATTATCATCTTACCACTTCAGTAATTCTCCAATATAGGAGATGTGTGGAAAGATTGAAAATTGATCAGAGCTATTTCCTTTGTTGCACATTAGAGGTCATCAGCAGTTCCTTAGCCAGTCAAAACTGGAATCTGACATGAAAAACATTATATATGCTTTATATTTTATTACCTGTTAATATGAATATTAAAAAGCATGCCATTGAATATAATTCAACTTTTTGAAGCTTCACATTTAATTCATGGACTACTTTAAGTATTTCTACAGATAGATAGATGGCTGATCTGATGTTCCCTCTGTTTATTCTTGTTGAATTTTGATGTTTGGAATGTGTAAATTAGGAAGTTATACCTTTTATAGAATTTTGTCTTAACACGACTCAATTCTGTCTGGATTCTACAAGTTGAAAAGTCATTTACTGAGTCTTCTTTGATGACATTCAAGGAGGAGGTCAGTGCAAAATCTGAGGTAACAGGCATAGCCGGTTCCAGTGATGCAGTGTTTACTTATAGCAGGAGAGAAGAATGCACACAGCCCAGCCCCTTCACAGTGGGCCAATCCTCTGCAGCCAATGCACTCCGCAGGCAGGCAGATAATGAAAGCAACGAAACTATATGCACCCCACTCCCTCTTGCAGTAAAAGACCCTGACCTCTCTTCTGTGGGTCTGAAATCGGAAAACAGGGAACACGTCTGAGTGTATTGACTGAATGTGTTTCAGCAGATCAAGGAATTTACCCTGATTTTGAAACAGGGAAAGATAATCCCCCAGGAGGAGAAAAGCCCAGCACAAACTGTGAGCATGCTTACCACATGGGAAGGAAGTGTTCACGTCCCGGAGCCCATTCAGATGAGACTGAGTCAGGTTGGGGAAACTAAGCATGAGACTACCTTTCCTGGCACTTGAAGGGTATTATAAAATACTTTGATCTTAAACAGATTGAATCATACGCACTAGAATAATACTCCCTTGGCAATGTTGCCTTTTCTAGCATAGAAATTTCTGGAACAATGTTTTCATATTTTTTGACTGTGAAAATAAAAAATTCATTTTCCATAGTGACCCCTGTTGTGTGTGTTTATAAGTAAACAAAAGCTTCAGAAACAACACACTTACCATTATTATATGTAACATATTCTTACATTTTTTGGTTGGATTCTCTGCTATTACATTTATTACAGTGACTCACTTGATTGGTTTCATTAATGAGTGTAAACTATCCTTGAGAAAAAAACACTATTCTAGGAAATGGGCCATATAGATACAATAAAGTTTACAAGAGCATTCAATGGTTTGAAAAACAAAGGAAGGGGAGAAAAAGAACAGCAATTTACTCTCTGTAAAGCAGGCATAATTTCACTATGTGGTTATTACATGAATCACATTTATCTTATGTCACAGTTATAAGTTGTACTCAACATATGAACAGAAAACTTTTGGAAACAGCAGCTTATATCTCATGCATAAAGAGATACATAGGTTTTCATAGTTATTTTATTGGAAAAAGGATTCATTATTTTAGCAACTTGTAGAGGAATTGGGAAATTAAGTTAAAATCGCTATGTGTAATATATATATATAAACTTATATAGAAAATTTGATCACACCCATGTGTAAGGCATCAAACAATTTACATTTTTCCTATGTATTCTGGGTTCCACCTGGTTTTCTTTCTATTAGTCTAATAAGAAATCCTAGTGGCTTGTTTAAGATTTTGTATTTTTTTCATACCATTCTTCTACCTTTTTCTCCACAGATTTTAATATTCATTTGCTTTAACTCCCATCACAATTGTCATACTTCCAGGGTTGTTTGGTTTCTTCCAAGATATTATCATATTCACACCCATATTTTTATATTGTACTTTCCTAGTCTTCATAGCTCACGTTGACCCACCAGTTTATCTCAAGTGCCCTATGTAGTACTGAATTAATAATAAGCACTTACATATTTGTTGCATGATTATTTGTATCCTGATGATTAAAATGCCAATTGCTTTAAAAGAAATAAGGGATGGAAGTCAGTATTTACAATATGCTCATAATTTTCAGCTTGATTCATAGTTGGTTTTGCATAGGAACATATATTTCTCTTTCGTATCTCTATCATTTAGATTTGGTACTGACTATTTGTGGTAAGTACTACATAGTGTTGAATTGATTTAGGTAAAACTCATATTATGGCATACATACATACATACATAGGCCCATGTTATAACACACATATGTATTGGTTATTATGTATTACATATTATTCATGTAATGAAACTTATAGAGAAGGGAATATAATTCATATAATGTTAAAACACATTCACATAGTGGTTATGGTTGTGCTTATTGATTGCCATCTTTTACTATCAATCTAATGAGAAGCATGTTTTGATGTTAATGTGCCAGTGTTACAAAGTATGCTCAAGAGCACCTGTGGGAAGTCAATGTAATGAGATGTGTGTGTTTGGTATGTTATTTATAGTTAATGCTTAAATAATACAAAAGATAAAATTAGCTTTTGAATATCCAAAAGTGAGAATGGAAGAAGGGGAGGAGGGGTGTGGTAAATGAAGTAAAACTTCACATTTCATAATGATGACAGTCAATTAAGTCAAGATAATAGAAAAAAAATTTTACATAAAAAGGTCAGCAATATCTTTGGAGTATGTATCTGTGGTAGAGGAGGCACTGGGTGAGCGGTTACTCTTTTCATCACAGATCTTTGGTAGTAACAAGGCAAAAATATAGGAAAAAAGTTATACAGAATTCTACTTTTGATTATACTTCCTTAAACCCATTTTTGTGGCCCATTTATTTCTTCTGGCTCTTCCTTAATGTCTTGCCTATGAACTGACTATAACCTTTATTTTTTTAAAGCAGGTATTGAATTGTGATGGTGTTAAGTATTCAGACCGTTACACATGAAGACCATTATGGGTGAAAATCTGCTTTTCTATAAAATTCAATCTATATGCTATATAAAGTTTGGAATTTCTGTGAAAACAGAATGTTTTAATAATATTTCTCACACTTTCATATAAATAGTAGTGCTTTAAACCTACTTAGTAGAATATTATAATTCCTTCCAAGGTAATAGTATATATTTATTATTATTATTATTTTTTTGTTAAGAGTAAGTATTTATTTTAGTGGTCATAGGCTCAAACCTCTACAAAAGTGTGTTGTCACACCACGTCCACCACCAGAGCCCAAATAATCCTCCACCATTTTCCATGAGGCTCCCTCCTTTCTCTGCTCATCTTTGGGGGTGTCCCTAATGCAGTGATGATAGATAAAATTTCTATGATGAAGTGTGCAAATTGGGACATAGAAGTTTGGATTAATCTGCACAAAATCATGACAGCTGGATTTTGCTCAGAAGTTTGCACAGAAATTCCAAACTTTCATATAGCATATAGATTTCTCTGTTGTGAAAATCCATTTTATAAATATTACTATACACTTTCTTTCTCTATTGAGGTTGAGTTAGTATGTAACACACCTGATTCTGTGAGTGGGTGCCATGATTTTGCATGAAAGCTAGTGCTCAATCAAACAAACTATGTTTTAGAGTCTCCGTAGTGGCTGGCTATATTATATAGATATCATTTTAAATTGGAAAAAATCTTACTTTGCAATATGATTTGAAATTTCCCTTTCAATTAGCAGCCTATTAACCCCCAAATTTTATAGAACCAGCTAACATAGTTATTGACATTTTCAGCTGTGCTCAGTCACACTCAATAGCTGTGATAGTTATATTAGTTGTGTATTCCCCTTATTTTTTTCTCTTTTAAGCATTTCTATTCCTATGATATAGAGGGAGCTTAGACATTTTCAAAATTGTACTATGCTTGAATACCCTTTGTATCATAAAACAGCATATTAACTGGGAATGGTATGATGGTTTCTAAATATATTTTCACTCATTTCATATTAATTTAATTTAACATTGACACAATGCAAACCATTACTTCTGTGAGGTCTGAAAATATTTAAAGTGAAAACTTGTGTCTGTTTATTATTGTAATTGGATATTTAGGTATAATACTAGAGAAGTTCATATTATTTTCAGTCTCTTTCTTGACATTTAATATTTTGAGTTGCTAACACGTACTTAAAAGATTTGCTTTTGAGGGCCCTCCCTGGTGGCGCAGTGTTTGTTAAAGCACAGCTTTGAGAAGCTAAATCCACTTCAGCATGAGTTCCATCCCTGCCCCAGAGGTGACCCCCATGGCACGGCAGACCTCTCCTGATCCGCCTACTGTTCCCTTCAGCAGTGTACTTCATCAGTTCTGCTCCCTGCTCTGTCTCTGGTGAATCCTCTTACTGCCCCTGCACCTCTGGCCTGTACCCCAGCTCTATATGCATGAATAAATAAATCTTTTAAAAAGAAAAAAAATTGTTTTTGAGTATTCAAGGAGAAGCCATGTCTCATCTAAATATGAACATCTAATCAAACTGTTGATTTAACACTTGAATTTAGCAATATTGAGAAATGAACCTAAACAGAATAATTCTTAATAGTAAATTGTCATTGTGTAGATAATATCTTTAGCAACAAAACTTTTTATGATTTTTAATGATTCCGATTTATTGAAGGGTGAATCACTTTATTCAATAATTGAAGTGGTCTTCAATGAAAAGTTTAATACTTTTGGGTTTAAATAATGTTTTGTCTGTATTATGTTGAAATTATTCCTTTACATGCTATATGATTGTTATGATAAATTCTATAATGAATGAATGGATTAAGAGGCTCCTGTTATTAAACTCATTTTTATAATGATCATCTTTTTACATGATGCTATTCTGTGAGTAAATGCTAAAGATCAATTAGTGTGTTTTCAGAGATTCATTTGATTTATAGATAGAATGGGAACATCTAAGTGTAATTTAGTTAGATTTGTTTTTTCAGGATACTAGGAAATCTGAAAATGCATATTTTGAGTTTCAGTATTTATGGTATATATACAAGAAAATGGTAGGCTTTGATTTACTTCTCATCACTTTGCATGTGGCGATGTACAAATGTGGGGTAAGAAGAAATAGAAAAAGAAGACAAACAGGACAGGGTTTTAAAAATATTTTTCATCACAAGAATTCTGAGCAAGTTAGCATACAGTGGGAGTATTTACTAACACCTTCCCTTGTAAGAATCCTTTTTATTTTGCATTTAATCAGAATTCTTGAGCTATTAATACAATAATATCATGATTTGCTCAGAAATAAGTTTTTGAGGTATTATTAGCCCATTTGTACTACAGAATCTTGTATAAGGGGCAATGTATTATTTATCTTTTTACTCCTATGCTTATCCTAGAACTGAACATTTTGGAAAATACTCAATACTTGTTTGTTAAATGAGGAAATAAGTAAATTAAATCGTGTTTTTTCTTCCCCTCTTCTAGTAACAAAAATTTTTAGTCAATTTTGTTGCCTCATTTATAAATTGGCAGCCTGGATTAATCTTCTCCAAGACCCCTTTCAATGTCAAAATTTTGTATCTTTGTTGTTCTTTTCTTCATTGGTCTTGATAGAAAAGGAGGCCATGCCTTGAGTATAGAGAAGATGGAGACCCCTGGGTAATAAGGTCTTTTCAGCCTGACAGGTTATTTGCTGATTCTAATGGTTGATGATAACAGTGAGAGGTGGATTTTGATCAATGGCAAAGGCTTCTAGCAGCTTCCACTCTCTTAATTCCATGGTGATTGGATTGCTCAAGTAACATTCTTAGCTTTCTTTTTCCTGTTGAATTTTCTAAGACTAGTAGAGTGCAAGATGACTCTTTCAATAGACAGCCTTGGCAGGGGATTTATTCTAAGAACTATAGTGATCTAGTCCTGTTGTGACCTGAGACTTTAGGTTCACTGGCTTCTTTGTGGGTTTGTCATAGGTCCTGGTTTGCTTATTGACAGTTCCAGCTAATACCTGCTGCCTAGTGTAATTGTTTATGGTGCCTCTTTTACTCTCAAAAGTGTGATGGTTTGGTCAATAAATTATAGGCTTGTCTACTAACTTAGATTTTTTTTTTTTAACTTCTGAAGGGTTTCTTATCCTTGTTTTGAAGTACAATCATTACTGGAAGTCCTGGGTCCTGGTTATTTGGCAACTGTCCGACATCCCCTCAATCCTTCCATACAGTGCTTGTAAGACCTTGAGTAGAGAGGCAGACTGAGTTTACTCACTTTCTCATTTCTTAGGAAAAAAGAGTAAATTGAACTCAGCTGGGTTGAAAAAGTTATTTTTTTTTTCTTTAAGGAGCTGCTAAAATAGAACTAAATGATAATAAGAGTAACAACCATATAAGAATGGTTGCAGTAGTCATTGGAATGATCCAGAGATAGCTTGTTGATGAGAGATTTGAGTAAAGACTGAAAAAAGGTGAGAGAATTGACTAAGATGTTATATTGAAAAAAGAACATTCAGCAGATAGAAGACCAAGACAAGGACTGGACTCAGGAGCATGCCTGATGTGTTCACACAGCAGGAAGGATACCAGGAAGTTGGAGTAAAGTAACTTTGAGAAAAATGGTGGAGGAGGTCTCAGGTAGCCCAGGACAAGCATTTAGAGTCTGGTAGACCATTACAGGGACCTTGACTATTATTGTGGGGGAAATAGTAGGCCAATTCAGGATTGTCATAATCCAAATTATGCTTAGAAGGGTCATAGTGGTTGGGAAGTGGGTAAGGCCAAAAGCAAGCCCTGTAAGGAAGACCCTGCTGTACTCCAGGCAAGGTGGGTTGGGTTAGTGATGGCAGTGTAGACAGATTCTTTGAACATAATTTGGGGTGAAAGCTTTTCTGATGAGCTGGCTGGGAAAGACAGACAGGAGTCAGGGGTAACTCTAAGGCTTTGACTGAGTATTTGGGATATTGGAATTGCCAAGGCAGCTAAATATTTTATAAGCAGAAGATTTATTAATTTATAATATGCAAATATTTCTGGAAGTGTTTTCCTATAGTCTATCTGAAATGGATATTGGGTGAGAATACAATACATTAACACACATTGGGTGTGTTAATGGTTAGGTAAAATTTCTGGCTTATTGACTGTTGTCCTGACAACCCCTTATAAAACTCCCCACTAAAACTGTGCATCTCAAATACATGAATCTTGTCTTTGCATCTTTGATATCTACTAAATTTTGATATATACCTTATTTGATCAAGGATATTGATTTTCGGTTGAAGCATTAACTATTACTAACAAATGCTACCATTTATTTCAGTGACGTTATTAGTTTAATTGAAATCATAAATTAATTTAATTCTATGATATTTATCAAAAATTATTTTGGACAATTTTAGACATTCAAGTTGATTATTTGTTTCTTGGCATGTGAAAGGAAATGCTTTCATATGTACCAGTAGAAAAGTAGAAAATAAGTTCATTTGCTTGTGGCTGTCATCTTTTCTTCAGTGTCAAAGCACTTGTTACTTTACAAAAAGTATGGAATTGCAATCATTCTCCCAACAATGAATATGCTCCATTAATATTAAATGTCGCACAGGTTTCTTTTCTGCATATGTAATAATGTTTAGCTCAATGGTGGATCATAATTTAATCTTTGTGAAGGTATTTTATTTTATTTTATTTTTTATTATTTTTTAAAAGATTTATTTATTTGTGCATACAGAACTGGGGTACAGGCCAGAGATGCAGAGAGTGAGAGGATTCACCAGAGACAGAGTGGGGAACAGAACAGGCAGATCGACGAAGTACACTGCTGAGGGGAGCAGCGGGCGGGTCAGGAGAGGTCTGCCACGCCATGTGGTCACCTCCAGGGCAGGCGGGAATCGAACTCATGCGGAAGCGGTTTTAGATTCTCAGTGCTGTGCTTTAACCCGCTGCGCCACCAGGGAAGGCCTGTGAAGGTATTTTAAACAACAAACTTTACAAATAGGGTATTCACAATGCACATAACTCAGTTGGAGAGAAGAAAATACAAAGAGCCATGATGGAGTTCTGTGAAGACTTTGAAAATTGTGTCACAACTGCCCCTGGCTAACAAAGATTATTGGAAATCATTTGTTATAAGCAACATTCTGATATATAGTGGTTAAAATATGAAAAACGTGCATCCTTCAGAAAGTGAAATACAGTAGTAGTAGATGTGCACCAAGTGTTTAATTGCTTAAGTGGGGCTCCCCAATTTGTCACTACATGTGTACTTCTGACTCTTGGCTGCTCTGCTTTTTAACCTGTACTTGCTTTACAAATAATGTAGTATTTCTAGTTTCTTTCTTTTTTTCAATTGCTTAGCATCCCTATATAGGGAAATATCCCTCCCATATATAGGGAACTGTTCCTTCCACCCATCCCTGTGGTTGTATTGAGGTTCAGATAAGTGGGATTCTTGTGTCCCTTGGAGAATGAATTCTGAGGACTTCCCCATTAAGCATCAAGTATACTGAGAAAAGAGAGACATGGGCAGTCTAAAAGGGCAAGATCTATGTTTGTTGGAGAATTGATTTTATAGTTACACATAACATGTATACATATGGTTAACAGATACCATGGCTAATACATGTATGTTATATATGTTTTTTTTTAATGAAATTAGTTGCCTTGGTTGGGTTGCATTTCTTTTCTGCCTCTGATAATGTTCTCTGTTTCTGCCTTAGATTCCTGAAAAACTTCCATGTAAAGACTTGGGCCTATTCCCACCCTGGTTTTTGACCTTTTGAAAACTTTCATCCTAAATGTTTCTATTCTAAGCTCCCATTAGTTAGGTGGGTATGATTTCAGTCCCATTTTTCTATTCTAAGCTTCCATCAGTTAGGCAGGTATGTTTCAGTCCCATTTATCAAAACCAGGCGAGGGAAGGAGATTCAGCCAGCTACTTGATCATGCAACAGTGTGAAGGTGACCTGGTATAGAGATGGTTCTCTCATCCAAGCCAGGTCAGACCCCAACTTTTCAGAGCCCTCAGGAAACAAAACATTTTTTTTCCTTTGGATAGTGATCTTCTAGGGCTTTGAAAGCTTTTGGTGACCTCCTTATTGTCAACCTGAGGATGAAATCTGCACAAGGAAAGCAGAATTGAGATGGGGAGAACTCTCTGGCAACCTCTGATCATCTTGACCTAGCAACACACTGAGGCTAGATTTAGTCTTGGAGTTTTCTGGTATAGGCCAATATATATTCTTTTTCTTTTTCCACTGTATATTCTTTTTCCTAAGGTAGAGTGAGCTAAATGCCCTCACTAATATAGAAACATTTTCTATCTGCCACTACCTTCTTCACAGTGAACATCCTGTGAAGACTGTGGGCTGACAGTCATTTACCTTCTTCACTCCCATGGCTTCTGGATTTAAAGTCTTAGACTCACCTTTGATCTATGTCTATGTGAATTATCCCACTAATATAGATTGATTTTATAGTTATTTGTCAGAATCAGGTGCAAATTAGTATCTTCATTTGTTTTTCTAGGCAAGTTACTTAACTTAGTCTTCTTAGTCATTGAGTAAGTAGTGTGTACTTGGTCCTCAGATATTTTAAATAGACTATGATTTCTGCTCTTGATGGGATCAACTCCTAACTTTTCTTTTTGTGTTTAAATGTATCTTTTTGCATCCTCCAAAGCTTTGGCTTCTTTTTGTGATAAACAACTCAAACTTACAGCTCTCTGGTAAAGCAGAGAGACTTGTGATGAATTATGGGAAGGAAAACTTCTCGAGGTCAGGTTATCAATTCAAGATACTTTCCAAAATTCTCTCTGGTGACTTAGATATTCCCGTGCAGAGATCTGAAACTTGAAATTTCCTAATTAGACTGAATATCATGTAAGGAGATATTGTAGGGATAAGGATAAGTTTAGCAACTAGAGAGACCTGGATTCAAACCTTTGCTTTAACATTTTCTTTTTATAGTCCTGGGTAAATTATTTTAACTCTCAACACCATAGTTTGTATAATGAGTCTGGAAAAACTGTTCCTGGCTCAAATAATCATTAGATTTAAATGAATCTATATACTAGCTATTTTTTGTCAGTCAGTCAGTCTATTTCTATCTATATGTCTGTCTATCTATCACCTATTTATCTATCATCTATCTATCTATATATCACCTATTTATCTATCATCTCTCTCTCTCTCTCCATTGTATGTCTATCTGCATCTGTCATACAGTCATTTAGTAAGTTATCATAAATGGTACTATCATTAGAAAATTGTATGTCATAGAATTTCTGAGCAGTTTGACATCTGAATCTATCTTGAAATTCTTATCACATATGTTTAGTTATTATTTTAATCATTTTTTCCATATATACACTATGGCAGAACAGTTAAAGTTAATCTAAAGCAGGGAACTTTGGATCCCTGTAAACAAAATTCTTTTAATATTGCAGAAAAATGCACATATCTTACTCTAAAATAAAAATGAAGAAAGCTCTGAAAGCAGAGTCAGAATAGTAGTAGAATTTATTACCTAAAAGACAGAACTTGGCCAGATTCTGCCATCTCTTATAGGTTCAATATGTCTCTACAGAATTCTTTGCTGTGGATAAAGTAATCTTGTTTGATTTATGTGGCCCTAGCTTTAGAAGTCTACAGAAGGAAAGGTCTATGCCAATTCTTTATCTTATTCACTTTGTTGGCAGTGTCTGTGTTCAAAATGATATGGAATAAGAGAACCTAAAGGACTGTTCTCTCAATGCAATTTTCATTTGCTCAGGTTCTTCAGTACATTGTGGTATTTGCTGAGCTATATTAATTGAGGATTAAAAAAATTAGTTTTCTTAGTACTTGCAAAAAGTGCCAGATTGATTGCAAGGGAGTTTGTGTCCTCTCAATATATCATAATTAACTAAATTTAGTCTCTTCTTTGCCCACTTCCCATACCCATTAGAATTTATACAGCTCTAGGACGAATGGCTGTCAAATATAAAGTCTATCATTGCATTCTTTATGTGGAAGAGGAAAGATGGTGATTAAAGATTTAGATCTATGGTAAAGTTATTAAGAATTATTCATTACAGAGGTCATTCATAACTTTTATGGATCACAGACCCTTTAGAGAAGATTTTGAAAACTGTGGACATTCTTGTCAGGAAAATAAACATTGGCAAAAAATTCTGCATCTGATTTCCAAGATACTATGAATCCCTTGAAGCCCATGGCCATTAAGGTGACATTTTAAAATCATAGACTCTTAGAATAGTACAAGACCTTACCGGCCATTTAAGTCAATCTTCAATTTAACTTGGGGTTTTTCAAACTCAACAGCATGGACTTTTTGACCCATCATGCTCATGTATTATGGGTTATTTAGCAGCAGCATCATACTCAGTGGATGCTAGAGCTGGGGTAGGTATAGCCAAGATAATAAAAAATGTTCTTAGGCAAACTGTCCCCTAAAGGCAAAAATTAGCTGAGAACTACTAGTATATCTTAAAAAGCCTCTTCCAGGTTTTGATAGCAATCATTTGATCCCTACGAGCATTAATTATCTTCAAGCCGACACATCAGTTTTAACTTGAATATATGGGCTGTCAAGGCTGAGCTGAAGACCTGAGGGCAGGTAGTTTATTTGGCAGGTGATCTTCAGAAGTACACATGAGAGTGAAAAAAAAAAAAAAAAAAGAGAGAAATGATAGGCAAGAGACTAATATACTTTGTGTGAGTGAGGCAGTTGGGGTTCAGTTACAATGGGGATTCTTTAGTGAACAGTTTAATACCTGTCTTAGAATTGTTCTACTGAAAGAAGGAGCTGGGATATTTATTTCTGCCTCCTAACCCACATTGGTTGAGGTTACCTGAGGTAGGACTTTATTGCCATCACTACCAAGCTGCCCTGCAATTGTGCTTTGCCAGCTCCTTTGTGCTGGAGAGGGCCCTTAAGCAGAGTAGCAGAGTTGTGGGCAGGTGTCAGTCTGCAGAATAATTGTCTGAGAGGTTGACCAAGAGGGCACTGGACAGATTACCTATAGCACAGTGTCCTATGATCTATTCCAATGATCAAAACAACATTTTATGTTCAACTGGTATTTGCTTTCTTATCATTAGGACATAAGACTTAGGTTTTTAATCTATATCAGAGGTTGGCATACTTTGTATGAGGGCCAAATTTAACCAGTTGTCTATTTTTCAAGGACTATGAGTTAAGAATATATTTTACAATTAAGATTTGTAGAGCCATATGTATAATTTTGTTGATTAGATCCATGCACACTAGTTTCTATACCATCTATGACTGCTTTCCTATTATAATGGTAAGTTAAGAGGTTGCAATAAAGAAGGCAAGGGCTACAACATTTACTTTCAAGCTGGCTTATTACAGAAAATGTTGGCTTGCTTTTGATCTATTGTATAGTAACAACGAATAAATTTATTTCTTCTTTCAAATGCCAGCCTGAAGACATTGTAAGACATTTATGTTTTCTTCCCTTTCTTGTCTTCTCCCCCGATGAACTTTCCAAATTTCTTAATATATTTATAACATAGAAATTTTCAAGACCCATTTGTTTTGTTGGTTACTTTCCTTTTCATGTGTTCCATTTTATTAATATTTCTTTAAATAGAACATATTTTGTAACACATGGTTAAATAGTCATAAGAATATTAACACTATACCTTGTCTTGGATATTTTACTTTCTAAATGCAACCTGATGCTAAAAGAGTTTTGGAAGGCTAATATCATGTCAATTCATAATGAGCACTGAATCAATTAAAATTCATTTTCCTGTAAATTGATGTTTGATGTAGGTGTGTTATTTCTTGACATTAAGTGTTCTTTTCTTTTAAGTAGCTGATATCTTTTCTTTAAATAAAGTTGAAACATTAGTAATCAGCTTAAGGATCTTATTTTTTTACTTCAATATTTGTTAAAATTTTTGTGTTTGTACTTGGGATCCCTCGTTTGAGATTCAAACTTATTTTGGGATCTTTCCTGGATAATAGTTGCAATGTGGAATCACTGAAAATTAAGTGTAATTTTCTATACCATAATAAAATAGAGCCGTTTGGTAGGTTAAATAAATAACTCCAATGTTTCGCTCTCCTGGAGTGGGATTATGAATCATGTTTTTGTCAAGCCTCATGGTTTTCAGTAGGAAACTTCCCCGCTTTTTGGCTTTCAACTTAGAGATGTGACTTGCTTTGTTAAATGGAGTAGTAATAATCAAGAAATGGATTTTCATGGATGAATTTATCCTCCAGGACATTCTGAACAACATCATGAGAAAAAAACCTGCCTAGCTAGGCACTGATCGACTTCCAGAAAGAGAATCTAATCAAGATTTTTTTAAGGGAAAGGTCAACATTTGCTGAGTGTAACTCAAAACTTTTGGGGACAAGTGATTTATTTTATATCTATTATCCTTTTCCTTTTTGTGTGGAAGTGTCTGTTACAGTTATCATGTCCTTCTTTGACCATTGTGGAATTGTCTTTTTATTTCCGAGACCTAAAGATTAATCGTAGCCACATTTGTACCTGATAATAGACCACAATTTAGCTTGCTGTTGTGTTTGGGTGAACATTTCAGTGCTTTGGGATAGAGATGACTAAATTTTGCCCAAGAATAAAAATTATAATAACCAAGAATGTGAATCATGGTCCATTAAATTTTTGTCCCACTTTCTAGATTTTTTTTTTAAACTCCCAATAGTAATGTTATCATGACCTAATGCATTGGTGGAAGGCAGCTTGATTTTTCTTTTAATGTCCTCAGTCAAAAATTGTTTTTATATTGTTAAGGGGTTTGGAAAAAGAGGAGAATAAGCAAAAGAATTTAAGTGGACTGCAAAATCTAAAACATTTCTATTTGGCTTATTATAGAAAAAAAATTGCCAATCCCAGGTTTTAGCACATCTTTGACATATTTTGGCCAGTATAATATTAGCAGAAGACATATAAGCAAAGACTGGAAAACTGTTTAGGAGTTTGACGTCATGTTCTAGTATTCCCTCTTTTTACTTCTCAGGTTTTTTAAACATTTTAATTTTGAAATATAACACATGGAGAAAAATGCACAAATCAAAAATATATGTCCGGTGATTCTCTACCTAGCAGACTCTGGACATGCAGGGAACTTATAATAAACTTTCTTGTCAATTTAATGTCTTCGTCTCATGTCATTTTGTCTTTGTTCAATATATATTTTAAACTTGGTGAGTTTTTTTTTTACACTTAATCTAACGTTTAATAAATAATCTAGTATTCATTTGAGTTTATCTACATGTTTATAATTCTTAATTTTTATTTTAATGTCTCTAGACTTATTCCCAAGTTGATTTTCCTTTTAATATTAGCACCTATTATTGTAGGTCTTTATCTGAGGAGTTCTTAATATTTGTCTGAAAATATTCTCAAAAATGTTTTTCACTGAATATAGAATCTAAGGTTAGAGGTATTTTACTCATTGTTTTCTCCACTCTCCTTGCTTTTATTGAGAGGTTAACAGAGATTTTTTTTAAAGAAACTATCTATGTTGAGATAAAACTGACATTCAATAAAAGACAGAGGTTTAAAATGTCCAGTCTGGTAAGTTTTGATAAACTTAAGCTTCTGTGAAATCATTATCTCTGTAAGATAATGAATATAGTCCTCAAAGCTTCCTAATGCCTCTTTATTATCTCTCCCATATTTCTCTCAGCTCTTCTCCATGTCCAGGTGAAAGGAATATGCTTTGTCTGAAAATATTCTCAAAAATGTTTTTCACTGAATATAGAATCTAAGGTTAGAGGTATTTTACTCATTGTTTTCTCCACTCTCCTTGCTTTTATTGAGAGGTTAACAGAGATTTTTTTTAAAGAAACTATCTATGAATTGGTTTTAATTTATGGAATTTCATGTAAGTGGAGTCATACAATATGTACTTTTTTTTTTTTTTTGATCTGGTTTCTTTCACTCAGCATGTTATTTTTTGGAGCCCATCTATATTTTAGTATAATTAAGTTTATTAATTTGGTGGATACTTTATTTCAGCCCCAATTTTTTAAAGATCTTTGCAATTGTGATCATTAACCAGAATACTGGTAGAAAGAATCTCAAAGCTGCTGCATGAGTTTTCCAAGAAGACAAGGCAAATCACAAGTAAATGTTGGTTTGTAATTTAATTTTATTGTACCTGAAACAGTCAACATGCAAATCATTTTTGTCATTCAAAGTATTGTGCACAGCTAAGTGAAAAGGATTATTAAATCTCTCCTCCCCAAATTTTGAATTAATTGAGGTTTAAATACCCTAGGCCACTGTTTTTCTTAAATGAAGGATTAGATAGAGTAGAGTTGAAGTAAATAATATTTCCAACAAGCCAGTATCACTCGAATAATAATGTATGATAATAATAAATGTTCTTTTTTAATCTTAGTCCTTGTATTTTTATATTAGTAAAGTCTATAGAATGTGTTTCCTTCTGGAAATTTGTAGGAAATACAATGAAGCAGTGAAATAGAATTAAAATCTGTATGTTTGAATAAAAGCACTGATTCCTTTCTCTTTCTTTTGCATGGTTATAGAACAGTGTGTTTGTCCATTCACCACGTATTGACCTTTGGGTTGTTCCAAGTTTTTGTCCTTCAAATAAAACTGTTAAGAGCAAATGTATATAAGTCTGTGTATGAAAGTATGTTTTCTTTTTTCTTTGCTAAATTCTAGAGGTAGAATGACTAGATCTTATGATAGATGTATATTTAGCCTTTTGAGAAACTGCCAAACTCTTTCAGAGTAGTTGTAACATTAAACACTTCCACTATCATTGTATGAGAGTTCCATTTCATTTACATCTTTATCAACACTCTGTATTGTCAGTCTTTTTTATTTTAAGTATCCCATTACGATTTTGTATTTCAGCAAGTTTTAATTTTCATTTCCCTATTAACAAATGATGACTTCAGTAAGAAACCAAAAACAATGAAAAGTGTAAAAGAAAGCATTTTTAACTTAGGTTTGGTAAAGATTTCTTCCTTTCAAGAAAAGCACAATTTTAAAAAAGTTTATAAATATGACTTAATCAAAATTAAAAACTTCTACTTTATTAAAAATAGAAAAAATTATCAACTTTGAAAGTCACTAAAAAAACTAAAAGCTGGTCACAAGGTTATTTCTAATCATGTATCTGTAAAACATTTGTGTTCAGAACACATAAAAACTCTCAGAACTCAATAATGGGATAACAAAAACCAATAAATTAATTAGACAAAATATTTGAATAGACATTTCAAAAAAAAAAAAAAGGGAAATATAAACATGGTAAATAAGCCAATGAAAAGATGTTCAATGAACATAGGAATGCATATATAATTTTGAGTTAGTTCTTTTGTATTTTTTTGGTAAATACCTAGAAGTTGAAATACTGGGTCACTTGGTAAATCCATTTTTAATATTTTGAGAAACTAGGGTTTTCTAAACTAGGGGCTAAACTAGTCTACATTCCACTAACAGAATCCCCTTTCTCCAGATCTTGGCCAAACTTGTTTCTGGAATTTTTGATGTGGGCCATGAGAATAGGTTTGTGGAGGTATCTTATTGTGGTTTTGATTTGCATTTCCCTTATGATAAGTGATGATAGCCAATTTTTTTTTTAAAGATTTATTTGTGCATACAAAACTGGGGTACAGGCCAGAGGCTCAAGGGCAGCGAGAGGCTTCACCAGAGACAGAGTAGGGAGCAGAACAGGCAGATCAACGAAGTACACTGCTGAGGGGAGCAGCGGGCGGGTCAGGAGAGGTCTGCCATACCATGTGGTCACCTCCGGGGCAGGCGGGGATCGAACTCATGTGGAAGTGGCTTTAGCTTCTTAGTGCTGTGCTTTAACCCACTGCATCATCAGGGAGGGCCCAATGAGAGCCAATTTTTTTTAAAGAAGATTTATTTATTTATTCATACAGAACTAGAGTACAGGCCAGAGGTGAAGGGAGGGTGAGAGGATTCACCAGGCAGAGGTGAGGGTAGGGGGGAGAACAGGCAGATCAATGAAGTTCAGTGCTGAGCAGCAGGAGGGTCAGGCAAGGTCTGCCCTGCCGTGTGGGTCACATCCACGGTGGGGATCCAACTCACACTGAAGCTGCTGCCGCTAGCTTGCAGTGCTGTGTCCTTATGCTTTGCGCCACCTGGGAGGGCCTGATGATAGCCAATTTTTCATGGGTCTGTTGGCCATCTGTATGTCTTCTTTGGAGGAAATGAAATGCCAGTTTAGTTCTGCCCACTTTTTGATTGACTCATTTGTTTTCTTTTCTTGAGTGTTATATGAGTTATTTATAAATTCTTGATTATCAGCACCATGCCAGTTCAATTGTGTGCAAATGTTTTCTCCCATTTAGTAAGGTGACATTTGTTTTAGTGATAGTTTTTTTCATTGTTCTGAAGCTTTGTATCCACAGAAAGGGAAAGAATGGTGTTATTATACACCCAGACTTCAAACTATATTAAAAAACTATGCTAACCAAAATAATATGGTACTGGAACAGAAGCAGACACACAGACCAGTAAAAAACCCACAACTGTATGGAGAGTTAATCTATGATAAAGGAGCCATAAATATATACTGGAGAAAAGAAAGTCTCTTCAACAGATGGTATTGGGAATACTTTACAGCCACTAGAGCACTCTGTCACACCATGCAAAAATTAACTAAAAATTAATAGAAGTCTTTAATGTAAGACCTGAAACCATAATATATATATAGAAGAAAACATAGACAAAATACATCATAATATAAGCTTCAGTGATGTTTTTATTGGTTTGTCTCCAATAGCAAGAAAAACAAAAGGGAATATAAACAAGTGGGAATATATTAAATTACTGATACTTCAATGGTAATTTTTAGAGTGAACAATTCTATATTGACTGGTTCAAACATTTTGGTTCTGCCTCCTCGTTACATCCCCCTCCCTAGCCCAAATCAAGGTGTTGTTGAAGTTCTCTCCAATAGTTTTTAAACATGTTCCATGTTATGTTCCCAGCATAATTGAATAGGTCATTCTACAGATGACAATAGATTCTGTGTAACTTTTACAGGAGTTTTATCTTTCAAGTCTGATTTGTATTATCTTAATATAGAGCCAGAAATATGGTTGCAAGCATCTTCTGAAAGACACTGCTTTTATTTAGGGTTCACTCATTAAAAGAGATAAGGGTCATCTTGCTGTTATTTTGTGATAAGAGAGTAGCATTCATCATTTTTCTCACCAACAGATAGACACTGGTTTATATTCATGCTTAATCTCCAAACTTTGGTATTCTTGAATAATTTTTATTCTTCACAGGTTCAAAATAGAAAGCCAATATATATTAATCAATAATTGTATGGTTGATGACCAGTTTTATTAGGGAAAATACAAATATGAATTTATATGGGAAGTAACTATAACATTTAAATTAATGAATACTTTTCACTTCAGGTTTGAATCTGGGCTAGATCAGGAATGCCAAAAACAGATTTGAATTGAAAAATGTTATGGTTGATTAAAAGTAATTTGAGTGATTTGTAAGAAAGACATTTAAGCTCTGTTGATGCTATTTGGGAAAGAGAGTTATGAACAATTAGTGAAGTTTGCTTGGGTTAGATCCTTTCTAAAGTAGTCTTCTAGATTTCAATTCCATCAACAAAGTTGAGAGTTGCTAAATTTGTACTTTAGAGAATTTCAATAAAGAGAACAATTTTGTACTGGAGCAGGAGGTTACTGATCAAGAGAAATTTGCAAGTTTCTCTTGTACCAAGGTGGTGACGAATTACAGGAGTTCAGTGTTAAGTACATAGGACTTGCTCTATGCATATATGTTTTTATGTCATGTGAACCTCTAATCTTGATCCTTTGACTTAGTTAATTTCACTTTAGGAAAAAATATATACTACAGGGGAAAATATACTTCATTTTAGGGAATCTTATAAGGTAAAATAGCAAAGAACCATCAGGTGGCAAAGAATTAATGTGTATACCAACTATGTAACCTTAACCCACAGTTTGTTTAGATACAGGTGTTTAGCTTTTTTTGCCTGTTTGCAACTTGTTTGAACTTAATTGGATTTCTCTTTCTTCTCCCCTTCTTCACTCTTTCTCTCTTTTCACTGTGGTCAAATGTGATTTCTGCAGGGTGTCCTTCCCTCACCTTGAAGATTAGATCAGCAATTACTGCCCAGGTTCTCATGGCTCTCTTTACTCTTCTTTTGTAATACTTAGCACAATTTATACTTTTATATTTCTGTAATGGTTTTTCTTAAGGTTCTCCTCTTTACAATCCCCCCACCTTAAAACCAAGAGACCAGAGTTTATTTGTTTTGTAAGCTCCACAAGATTGAAGCTTACATTTATTTTGCTTAGACTCTCTGCCCAGAGCTCAGGCACATATGTGTGACAGAGAAGGAACTCAATAGATATTTGCTGAATGAATGAAATTTATAAATAATTTTAATAATAGTAAAGCAAGGGCAGTAAAATTCTAGAAATGATAGAGAAATCTTTACCAGGGATTTAAAGTTTAAGCATCTTCAAGAGTGAGTATGAGTTCATTGTGAGAGAGAATGGAGGGGTATTATGTAAAAGAATGGTTGCATGTTGGCAGAGAAGTGTGACAGAGAAGAGGGGAAGTAATTGTATGGTGGATGCACTGAGAGCAGGGAAGGAGGTGGCTGCAGTGGTTCATAGGTCCACTAATGAGGACTTTGTGATTCCATTATAAAAAAATGTTAGCATTATCTTCCAGAAAGTTTTGGGGAATGATTGGAGGATTTTTTTTTAAAGATTTATTTATTTATTCATACAGAACTGGGGTACAGGCCAGAGATGCGGAGGGTAAGAGGATTCACCAGAGACAGAGTGGGGAGCAGAACAGGCAGATTGACGAAGTACACTGCTGAGGGGAGCAGTGGGCGGGTCAGGAGAGGTCTGCCGCGCCATGTGGTCACCTCTGGGGCAGGCGGGGATCGAACTCATGCGGAAGTGGCTTAGTGCTGTGCTTTAACCCGCTGTGCCACCAGGGAGGGCCGATTGGAGGATTTTAAGCAGAGCCAACTAATATGATCACATTTTTACATTAGAAAATTCATGGTTTTCAGCAGAGACTGGTATCTGGGACTACAGTGAGAAAAATCCTGCAGTTCTTCAGGTCAGAGATGAAAATAGCATTAGCTGAAGACATAACATGGAGCAAGAGAAAAGATAAAATTGAGAAATATTTCATATGCACAATATCTAGGCTTGGTGACTGAGGAGATAGGCATGGGAGTGTGTATGAATACAGTTACCCTCTCAGCTTTGAGGAGGTGAGGGTAGGTATTGGACAAACTGGGCAGGGGAGGGCAGGACACTGCATTGGGAGTCCAATACATTCCATAAATGCTCATTACCTCTTTTCCTTTATGTTCATGTGCCTTTAAAACATATAAGAGAAGTCATAAAATTTTGAAGAGGAGGATTTTTAATTGACAAGAGAACACTAAAAATAATTTTACTTAGGTCTCTTAATGTTGAACAGGGTTTTTCCCTTGTCAGGGAAGAATATTTTTTAAAGTATTTATTTATTTATGCGTACAGAATTGGGGTACAAATCAGAGGTGCTGAGATGGTAAGAGGTTTCACCGGAAGCAGAGTGGGAAGCAGAACAAACAGGCTGATGAAGTACACTACTGAGGGGAGCAGCGGGCAGGTCAGGAGAGGTCTGCTGTGCCATGTGGGTCAACTGCCTGGCCGGGGATGAAACTACTGCTCAAGTGGCTGCAGCTAGCTGGTAGTGCTGTGATTTAACCAGTTGCACCACCAGGGAGGGTCAGGGAAGAATATTTAATCAGTGATATAGGCTGTGGTTTTCTCTAACTATATATATTCTGAGGAGAATGAATACATTGTGGAAAATAATTCAGATGTGCTATTATATGTTAAGTGGCATAAAAAATGATAGGCCATGGTAGGATGGATGGGAATGAGGCGTTTTTGACTTTGGCACCTGTATTTATATTATAGCAGCATGTTGTCCTAAGAATTGGAAATTAGGAGGATGACTTATTGTATTTTAAGTATCATATGAGACCTGAAGTAGTACTGAGAGGCTCTGTGGTTGATTGACTGTTGTATCTATCTCTGTACATGGAAGACTTAAATATCACAACTCCAATTTGAAATAACAGCTACAACAAATTAACTCAATTTGTCGATTCCAGTGTCCACAGAGAGCTCTATTCCTAGAGAATGTAAAAGTTAAGCAAATTTTGAATCTGCCAGGGTAACTGCAATTTCTTCCCTCATGCTACACACACAGCATGTACCTTCTAATAGCCTTCCTTCATTTCTGATTCAAATCCTTCAAATTGATACAAAAGCACTTAATGGGCTTTTAAAGGATTATCCCCCTTTAAAAAAGCCTTCTAATGAGTAACAAAGCTTGCTCACTATCTATCAAGAAGCAGGTCATCCTGAGACTCAAAAGACCTAAATTTTTCCCTCAAATCTCTGGGGACTAGGAATATAAACCTTGCTTTCTCTCTGGGCTGTGTATTACTGCTAGTGTATAAAATCTGGATAATCGTCCTCCTACTGGCATTCCTTATGGGAAACTTGCATAGACAGATGAAATCAGAGCTGAAAAATGGTGTGAAAATATCTTCACAAATACAAAGAAGGTTTGCTGTTGTTGTGCCCTGGGTGCTTGCTCGAGTTCCATGCTGTCCAGTGCAGTATGACTTCTGAGCATTCTTTCCTTGATGATTAAAAACATCTAACCCATGATGTAAAAATAAACTGTTATATAATAAAACAAACAAACAAACAAACAAACAAAAAAAATCTAACCTGTTCAACAGTTCTAGGGATGACTTTATGAGTGTAGGTATCATGGCAGTCTCTGGGAAGAGGTAAAGGCGATGTTAGAAGCAGTAGGGTGCATTGCAGTGTGAAGGCTAATCAGTGTCTGCCCAGGTATCTGGCACAGAGAAGCAAGAACTTACCTGTCTACTACTAGAGCACATTCTGAGTGATTGTTCATAATGATACATCTGTATACCAGCTATGCTTAGCTGTGAGCTAAGTCATGTGACTCTTACGAACACTCCTGTCTTGAACAGATATCCAAGGAATATTAAACATTTGAGATTCATGACAAATTGAAGTGGGCTTCCTTACGATTAACTAATGCTGACCTGTCAGGTGGCTTATAAGCGCTATTTCAAAGGCTGGAAATAATCAGTCCTTCTAATAGTAAGTGAAAGCATTTAATTGGATCCTGAGATGTGATTGGGATAAAATGTCAAGGGGAAACCGAGAAATTCAAGGTTGTTGGTCTGTCTAGTCTTATTTTAAAAGAGACATATGCTGGCAAGATCAGTGGTTTAGCATTCTGGATTTGGCATCAAAGAAGAGTTTTCAGGGCTTAATAAGTTTAGCCATGGTCCCAGAACTATATCAAATTTAATTGCTTCCTTTTCTTGGCTGGACTATGAGAAAAAGTTTAACAAATAAAAGCTTGCTATGAGGAACATTAAATTTATAGTAATCCAAATCTTTTGTGACATAAATCCTCCAGTAAAATTGAGAAAAAATTCTAGCATGGTATACATTACACTAAAATACAAGTAATAATTATTATTTGCACATTTTGCTAAAAGTATGAGAAATTTGAAATGGTACTGGCTGTCTTCGAAATGAGTGGATAAAGTGGTCTAGTGTTTTGGGCAGGTTCTGAATTGATGTTAATATTTAGTCTTATAGCACTTCAAGAATCATATATATCCATTAAAGTCACCTTCAAATTACCTTGCTTATTTCTAACTAATGGCAGATGCCCAGACCTTGCAATATGAAAATGGACCTTTTGGAAAAAAAAATAGAAAAATAAGCCTGATGAGTTTTATTCTTATGCCTGGAGTATTACTTAAGTTGTTTGTGACAAAAGCCCCTCTATTGCATGTTCACTTATAGCCCCATTAGTATTGTGTCTTTTGGATTTAGAGGAGTGATTCTTGGGTGCTGCAGAGAAAAAAAAAGTATCTTATGTATAGTGCTCAAAAATGGTGTCAGTGATTATGAAGTAACCAAAAGAAAAGATATTAGCTTTTCTTTCTAGAATTGAAAGCTCAGAGAACCATCAAGTAGATAAAGATGTCATGGCAAATTTAGAGTGGTGCTGGAGCTATAGACTTCTAACACTAAGTCATGCTATCCCCATCCAGGGAAAAACTCCCCTAGCATAGATTGCTAAGTGATAGAGCTCTCTGGGGTGAAAGAACTGGATTTCTACTTCATACCTCTTCTCTTGGGTACATGATTTTATTTTTCTCACCTATAAAGTAAAGCTACTCTTACAAGGTCAATAACATTGATTAAGACCACTTTTTGTGGATGAAGACAGTCACAGACCTGACATACAGTATTTGCTAAATAAATAAGACATCCCTTCTCTTCATTTCTCCGGCCAGCTTCAGTATGTGAGGGTCTTCTTCCATCCAACTCCCTCCTCCCATTCTCCAAGTGTGGATGTCATTTGTTTGGTCATGAGCTCTCTAAAGTTATTTCTGAGTTCAGACTTAGGGTCATTGAAATTAGCCAACCCCACTCCCCAGTTATTCTGTAATCTCTTCTTTTATAGACCCCAAGTATATTATCTATGTTATTATTACAGGAATGATAATAGTTGACTCCTTCTTTCCCATTTCTCCTCACACCAGACACAAAGTTCCAGGTTTTACAGTTGTCCTGTAGCCAGCTAATTAAATGACAAATGAATAGCAAGAGAAATGATGATATAGATCTTTGTCTAAACTAGCTTCTTCTTAGGTTGATACTCAGAGTGGCTGGTTCACACTTACAAGTTGTACTCATTGGCCTACAGTAGTTTCAGTTATAACATTAATCAGCATTCAGTTAGGGCCCATTTTTATACAGGAGCAAGATTTGAAGGATTTCTCCATTCTTATGGTTTTCTCTAGAATATGCTGCTGTCTGCTGTTTGGTTGGATTAAAATTGATAGCAATATTATTTCAGAATGATTTTTTTCCCCTCTGAGAATAAATCTAAAGGTGTGGTGGTTTATAGTATTATTTCAATGTAGTAGACAAACCAGGACTGTATGTCAAGCTAGTGTAAGTAGCACTGGAAGAAATATTTTTAGCAAAGAAACCCGAATGCTGGCTTTTGATATAATTTCTATTTGAATATTACACTGTGCATGAGTTCTGGCAAGTTTCTGAAAAGTTGAAGTTACTTGCTAAATTAACTTTGAGAGAACAAGATATGAAACAAGACTTTCTTGAAGTCCCAGAAAAGAACTTTGATTAATAAATACTGTTTAAGTCTTTTCAACTTCAGCTAGTCTTATGCATGCTTGAAACTAGTGTTTCTAAAACAGCACATTTTAGCATGTACTAGCAATTGTTATCTTTGTTTTGGCAATAAATGCCTGTATCTTATTCATGAAAATGCAACAAATGGTAGGGAGAAGGAAGAATTTTCAGATGCTATTGTGGGTCACAGCATGAGATTTTATATTATCACTCAGTACCAGGTAAAGGCTTTCTACTGCAAAGAAAGAAGCAATAATTACTTCATTAGTTACATAAGAGAGTCATAGGTCATTAGCATAAATTGATTCTGATTCATCAAAGATATTATTAAGTTGTCAAAATCTGTCAATATGGAGCATGACAACAACATGTAAAATTCCATTAAAGGGTCATTAACAAGGTCTTCAAGCTCTTATTTAGCATTTTCACTTAGTTCCTAGTGGAACTTTTCTCAGATTAGGATTTAAGTCAGATGTTTCATAAAATTTAATGTTGTTAAAAGTTTGCTATTAGCAGAAAGTATTAGTCTTTTCTGGGTTTTCCAGTTCCTATGTCAGCCAAAATGAAACTGCAGTTAAATACAACTATAATAATTTTCAAACCTTGACATTTACACCTGTTATTTTTAAAAATCTGCTAAGTTCTGAAGGTGAGTTGCAATTGATGACATATTAGTTTGTATGTAGAGACTTAAACACTTCTCTGCCACCAACAGACATTATTGAATTTTTGCCATAACTTTAATAGATTTTTTTTTGTAGATGAAAAGGAAGCACAATTTGTGATGAAATCATTTTTTCTTTCATTACACTGTCAATTGCTAAGATTGGTGGTATTTGCAAATGACAGTGTCCAACAAGAAAGTTAGTGCAATTTTTTTTTCTTTCCATAGAAATATCTGACAACCACAGAAAAAAGAAGTGAGTCATTACATTTTTCTTACTGCCGTAAATATAACTCAAAACGCCAAGTTGATTGAGTCTCAGTATTGTAGGTGATGGCAGTTATGATCCAAATAACTTAGTTCTTCATTTAAATGGCAGACAGGCAGAAAGATTAGAGCTATTCTATCATTTTAATGAACACTAAAAAAAAGTTATCTATGATGCATTGAACAGCTAGTTGCATTCTTTGAAAATAATGAAATTTGAAGTTTTCAAAACTTTTTGAAACTTGAATCAAGCAATTTTTTATACTTATAGATTTTAAAAAATTATAAAAAGATAGGACAAAAAGATAAACATTCAATGAGAAAGGATTCTATAAATATTATAGAATGATCCAGATGGAATATATCTACATATAATGTAACTGATAAGCTCTGGGGAATTGGGATCATATTCACCGGACAGAAGAAGAAATTGGTAGGATTCACACAGTTGCCAAGAAAGGATATGAGACAAGAGTTCAGTAAAAGAGTGGACACTGCAAGATAACTTGGAAAGTCAGAAAGAGTAGAGCTGGGAAGATAAGAGAGGATGATGTATGACCAGTAGGAGGAGATTTAAAGCAGCTAATAAGAGCATGTTAAATTTAGGGGTTATTAAATTTCTTGATTCAAAGTTGTTTGTTTGTTTGGACATAACGATAGAGCATGCTTCCTACCAGAATGAGATCTAATAAGAAATTAACGTATTTAACAAGATTGTACTGGTACTGTGACCACTGATGTCAGAAACTGATTGCTGATGATGCCAATTTCATACTTTGGAAGTCACCAGCAAGATGCTCATGACTTTTGAAACATTTTTACCTTGAGAGATATAATAATTATTTGGTGGCAGATGGAAAAGGAACTGGTGTCATGAAACAAATCTTTACGCTCTCAGAAGACATGAGAGGTCTTTAATATTGAGTGTTTCACATGGTAGGGTTGAGGTTCCTCATATAAAATTTGATGAAAAGCTATGTCAGTTTTTATTTTTTTCATCTGGTATTAAGAAGCAGAATTGCTTTGGTTGGTCACACGACTGCAGGCATAATATTAAAATATTGAACTACTGGTGAATTGTGTGTATGAACCAATCAGAGGTTGGTTCTGCTTTGGACAGCTGACATGGCCCATGGATCCTTTCTAGATACTCATCAGATATGCATGGTGGGCTCATTTGTGTTTGAGTGTGGTCTGGAGCAAATACAGACGCTACTCTGTGTGAATGCATGTAAAGCATATGTTTGTTTTCTACTAGCTAAAAAGGTGAGCCAACATATCTATATTAAAACACCACTCTGTTGACTTGTTTGCCAGTGACTAAAAGCTTATTTAAATATGTGATGTTTTCTGGGATTATTCTTATGAGGTAGAATATTAGACAGTGGCTAGCACAAAGCTTGGTATAAATTGTTACTGATTTTCATGCATAACATAAAGAGGGGTGTAGACAAAATGACTGCTCCATTTTGTCAGCTATATTATTTTGTCACTGGATAAATTTTACTAAAATTTTAAATGTAAGAAGTCCAGTCAGAGAAAAAGGAAAATATATCATGAGTTTGTATCTTCCTGCTCTTAAGCTAGTCATCTTGAGAGGATGTTATGTTTTCAAGTAAGGGTAAGGGCAGTCATAAATACAACTGCTAGGATTAATAATATTTAAAGAGTAATTTAAAAAAGTTTATTTTAAATAATATTTGAGGTGTGGAAATAGGAGGCAATTTCTCATGAAGAGGAGATGAGGATGGTGAAAATAATAACAGATGACATCCATGAAAATAGTGGTCTTGAGAGTCCATTGGAAATTTTAACTTAGATTTGTATGTAAAATACACAAACATGAAAGTCGCAGGAAAGTAGCATCACAATGAGTTTTTGAGAAATGTGAATCATTTTTATATTTCAGTATTCTCACATGTTTCTCAGCTGTATTTACAAGATCAATAAGGGAACTTACAATTGATAAAAGGTTAGAGAAAAGGTTTTGATGTTGTATTTAAGTTCAGACCATTGTCAAAAGTTGAATGCATTTATGATAGCACTTAAAGCTGCCATTGGAGGACCCTCCCGGTGGCGCAGCAGGTTAAAGCACAGCACTAAGAAGCTAAAGCCACTTCAGCATGAGTTTGATCCTCAATCCCCGTCCGGAGGTGATCCATATGAAGCGGCAGACATCTCATGGCCCACCAGCTGCTCCCCTCAGCAGTGTACTTTTCATCAGTCTGCCTGTTCTGCTACCCACTCTGTCTCTGGTGAATACACTCACCGCCCCTGCACTTCTGGCCTGTACTCCAGTTCTGTATACATACGGAAATAAATCTTAAAAACAAAACCCAAAAAACTGCCATCAGATATGGAACGGGAAGTTCAGGAAAAATCAGAGCTATGACTTGTACAGAACAGAAAAATGGACTGACAGAACTATTAATTGACACGTTGAGTAGAAGTAACATGTTGAGGCTCTGGTGGCTAATGCCTGAGTTAGTAGGACCTTGATTTCTAAGCAAATTAGCAGCAAAGGGATGTGCCTTAGATGCAGGAAGGCTTTGGACTTAATACCTGATTGGCCTCACAATGGGGAGTGCGAGGGTGTCCACAGCATGAGTGCTGATTCAAGCTAATGGCCCTATCTCTGCCTACTGATAGAGAGATAGCAAAGGACTGATACATAGCTGTGAGCTATAAATGCAGAGTGCCTCTTTAACTCTTTTTCTATAGGAAATCTGCCAGGTATGGTGCTTGCTCTTTCCAGGGAGATATGCCCCCATTGGCTGTCTCTGTGTGTTGTGAACTAATTTAGGCTTGCTGAATCTACCTGGAAATATCAATAGCTAAGTCCTGCATTGCTGTGCTTGAGACTTTATTTTGCACGATGAAAACAGTAAGCAGGAAGAATAAAACATCGTTCAGACAACATTTCTACTCAGAAGCTTTTCAAAGGAGTTGTGAATTATAATATAAAAGGACACTGCACTCACTGCTTGGTGATCTTGTTCTGAAAGCAGAAAACAACTAAAATCCCAAAGATGCAATACTTGTTATTATTATAAGAAACCTGCGTATACCTATGCTTGTGTATTATCTTCCCACACTCAGTTGTGTGTTACTATTCAAAAACTAAAATGAAAAGTCGCATGGTTACAGGGCACCCCAGTGTGAACTGCGCTGCCTGTCTTTGGGGCCTCACCTGTGTGCTTAAAATTCAGTTGTACTGGCCCTCTCTGGTGGTGCAGCACTGGTGGGTTAAAGCACAGCACTATGAAGCTAAAGCCACTTCAGTATGAGTTCCATCCTCGCTGGCCCTGGAGGTGACCACATGTTGCTGCAGACCTCTCCTGACCCACCCGTTGCTCCCCTCAGCAGTGTACTTTGTCAGTCGGCCTGTTCTGCTTCCCACTCTGTCTCTGGTGAATCCTCTCACTGCCCCTACACTCTGGCCTGTACCCCAGTTCTGTATGCATAAATAAAAAAAAAATTCAGTTGTACTGCAGGCACACACAAAAGGGTCAATAATGGGTTTATTTACAAAAGGGGAAAAGAAAAGGAAACAACCCAGGGAAAGAGAGAGGGATACAAAATAACTGGATTATCTTACGGCTGACTTTGAGCTCTGGTAACAAATTATCTGAAAGCCCCAAGTCACTGTGGTCCCAAGAGCCATTTCCCAAGTGAGAGAGCACCGTATCAAATGGCGCCCCCACATTCCCAGAATGCCTCTTGGGTTCTCTCCCTGGTACTGCTGGGAGTTGTAGTTTCCAATCACTGTAGTAGGGGATAGAGTCCAGAAATCTGGAGTAGAGGAGGAGTCCACAAAACTCTGCAGAGTTCCTTTAGGACATCCTTCCCCTTCACAGCATTACAGCCCATTCTGGGCAACCAGGTGGATTGTTTATAGGGCCCCCAAAGCTTCCTTTTCTTAAGTGCTACCTTTTTTGTGGTGTGTCTTCGGGTTTCTCTTTGCCTCCCTAGTACAGGAGTTTCTGGCAATATGGCAGGATAAACAGTTGATCACAGCAGGGGGTGGCAAACAGGGCTGTGGATCAGACCAATTCCCTCACCTGTTTTTGTACTGCCTGCAAGTAAGAGTGGTACTCACATTAGGAAAGGACTGTAAAAAGACTTCCCAAAACCCAAAAAACAAAGACTATGTGACTGAAAATAACTAAAATACATGCTATCAGGCCTTTCACAGAAAAATTTGTCTATCTTTTCAATAAAATTCTAACAACTCAGCTTGCCACCTCTGCTTTCTTTCACAGACTCCCTAGCCCCGAATTCTGTGACCTCTTCTTAGTACTGACCATGCACATATTGACTTTTTGTAGCTCTAGCTTATTTTATCTATTTGTGTGTGTGTGGTAGATTTGGATATATATATTTTTTGCATAGAAGAAGTGGGGTACAGGCCAGAGGTGCAGGAAGTGAGAGGATTCACCAGCCACAGAGTAGGGAGCAGAATAGGAGGATCTACTGAAATACATTGCTGAGAGGAGCTGCCAGTGAGACAGGAGAGGTCTGGTATGCCACCTGGGTTTGAACTGGGCATTGAACTCAGGTCCTAGTGGATGATAGTGCTGAAACTTAACCACTAGGCCACCAGGGAGACCCCACTTTATTTGATCTTTCCTGGAAGTGACAATGTATCCCATGGATATTGTCTACTAATTAAATGAATCTTATTAAAGAAATAATAGCTAGCAGAGAGAAAATTATAGATACTAGATGGAAAGTCAGTGAACAATCTGTGGTTCCTGTTGTTCCCACTTTGTTGACATCTCTCTGCACTGTTTGTCTTTGGTCTTTCTTTTCTCACCTGTGTTTTACATATGTATGTATGTATGCACATATGTACACACACATGTAAACACACACATTTAAAATATTTTTTAATTTGGCATATGACCATGTGGTACACACACGCATTTTTTTTGTTGTTGTTAAAGATTTATTTATTTGTGCATGCAGAACTGGGGTACAGGCCAGAGGTGCAGGGGCAGTGAGAGGATTCACCAGAGCCAGAGTGGGGAGCAGAACAGGCAGGTTGAGGAAGTACACTGCTGAGGGGAGCAGCGGGCGGATCAGGAGGGGTCTGTCACGCCATGTGGATCACCTCAGGGGTCGGCGGGGATTGAACTCATTCAGAAGTGACTTTTGGTTCTTAGTCCTGCGCTTTAACCAGCTGAGACACCATGGAGGGCTAACATACACATTTTTAAGGTACAGAGATACTAGTGGCTAGAGTTTTGAAGATTAGCGGCTAGTGCTCTAAGCAGTAGCGGGAAACTAACATTTCAAGAGAGGAAAGCAACTTGTAGCAGCAAGCAATTTTTCAGGAAAGATATATGCATTAAATAGTGTGCTTGCTATGGGGAAGAATGGAAATCATTAGCCATAACCTGCAAATTTAAATCCTGATATTACCAGTGTAAACTGAGGAACCTGTCATGGACACTCGCACAATACCCACGATGATAGAGGGAATTTAGTATATTTAGACACAAATATGAAGAATAAAATTTGTTTTTAATTCAAAAGGAAGAAAGTGAAAATGAGTTTGTTTGGTAGCCTACTAGCTGTGAGCATAGAGGTTGGAAAGAATGAAGATAATTGGTTAGGTTATAATAAAGATGTGGTAATTTAGCACTTATACTAAAAAAATTCTGCATTCTATTGTGAAATCTTGACAAGAGGGTTAAAAGGGAGTTGAAAATGAAATAAACTAGTACTACCAAGGTAAACAGCATAAACATTCTTAAATGGTGGCTTAGAAATCATAAAATAAAAAAACAAGCAACCTATTCTTTCCTATACTTAAATCTAATGTTTGGAACATTCCTATAATTTAAAGCTGTTCAAAAGCAGCTCTTTTTCCATTGCCTGCTTTCCCCTGACCTTTAAGGAATCTGTGATTAAAACCCCACCTCCATTTTTTCCCATTTTAGAGCTACCCCACAGAGCTGTTCTTTAGTCAATATAATGCCTTCATCTCTTATTCTGACTTGACCTCAATTCCTTTTGTGATCCTTTTCTCCTAGAAAAGCCTGCTTCATCCTTTGGCATCAAACTCACTCCTTCTGTGGGCAAGTAAAATAGTAGCAAAGTGTATTGTTCCTTATGTCTTCATCTTGAAAATCCACCTATGTCATTATTTGTTTATCTTCCTTGAAGTGGGAAATAATCAGTGTTGTCATTTTTTTATTAAGATTCACCTTTCGTTATCAAGGACATCAAGATTCATTTATCACTGTCTATTTGAGATCTGAGATCATCAGGTGCTAAATTAATACTGTATATTTTACTTTATATATCTAAACAGGGACATTTTTGGATTCATTTAGAAAATGAGCAAAACGTCTTAACAAGGCTTTGCCAAATTAATGTTTTCACTAAGTTAGTTCATACATTTGCCACATTGATAATTCAACTGAATTGATAATTCAATTAAAAGGCATTTAATTGAATTGACAATTCAATTAAAAAACATTTTCATTTTAAGTTCAGAGAACTCTTATTGGGTATTAATTTTATTTTTGCTATAAGTAATTTTTTGAAACTTTGGACTTTGCATTTTAAAGTTCCTAGTGGGACTTAGAGAAGAAGGCTCCAACACTATCAATCAATTCTGACTATATGCTTTTTGACACAACTGCTGTTGTTTACACTATCAATTAGACTTGGAGAACAAGAAAAGGCAACTCTTTTGTATACAGGACTTTTCAGAGGTGCACAGGTAAGCAATCAGTGATTTTGCTATTGACCCTGAACCTTAGTCATACTCTGGCACAGGCCACTCTCTTCATAGTCCTTCTCTTCATCGTTGATTCTCTTTTAGCCAGCTGACCAACAATGGTCATCTTGATTTGAGGTCAGCCAGTATGGGTAATAAATAATCTTTACATGACACTGACAAGTTGAGAAAGTTAGATTGTCTGCTAATCCTTGTCATTAAAAATCATGGGTGATCCTTGCAATTCAAAGTGGGGGATGAGTTGTAAAGGTTATGAAGAGAACTGGGAGAACTACACAGTAGGGTTGGCCCTATGAGGATTTATAAAATTATAGTCTAGCACATTTTCCCAGAGTTGGAGTGAGACACCACGTGACTTCTGAGTGAGACTGAAAGGTCAGTTCTTTGGGCTGCCTTTTTGTTTGACTAGAGTTCAGTTCTGATATCAGTTTATAAAGCTTTACAATCCTTACTTCCACCTATCTTTTCCCCTGAGTAGCTTGAGGTCTTTAGTCAAAAAAATTGACCAGAAACAAGTAAAATTCTTGTCATTTAGACCTTTGTCCCCTTGCTCCATCTTCCACTGCTGCCCTATGCATGCAGGCTGTGTATGCTGTGAACAGGATCTGACAGGCAGCCATTATCCATTCAGGAGATGTCATGCTCTTTCTGCTTTCCTTTGAACAGATGGTCCCCAAAGAATTGCAGCACTGTCAAAATTTAAACATCACTAGATCTCCTTAAACGTGCTTGTGTGAAAAACATTCAGTCTTTCTGCACTTAATAAGCAACCTAATTATTCCTGGGATAGAATTGCTTGTATTTTGTATGCTTACTTTCCCCTGTGTGAGCAAACCCAGCTGGGTTTGCTTTGGGTTAGTTGAGGCACAGGGACTCGCTTCGAGTGAGCTGATCTCTAGCATTCAGGCTTAGTTCCTCCCTTCCTTGAAAGGCATAAGATCATACAACTCAAGACTCTTGAAATTATTTGGGGAAATTATTTGTTGTCTTCTACTAGGCTGTTATCCAGGTCATGACTTGCTGCCTCTTTCCTGTTCTGACATTCTCTGGCCTTTTCTCAGAATGATACTATGAATTATGATGTGTTGAGTGTATATAGAGATACACACATATAGATAGAGTATTTACATATCTTTAGGTTGTCTCTGGTTCCTGACACAGAGTTCTTAAAAACCTTAAAGTGTCCCAAGTGATATGAATGTCTTTTTGTATGATAATGAGATGACTGCTGTTTGGGAATCCCTGGACAGCTTTAAAATGGGATTTGGTTAGCAAATAGACAAAAACGTGATTAGAGGGGTGAAACTTTCTGCCCCATACTCTGACTTCTGCGAAGGGGAGAGGGGACAGAGATTGATTCAACTACCAATGGACAATGATTTAATCTAGCATGCATGTATAATGGAACCTTCATAAAAATCAGAGAACTCCCATTTGCAACAACTTTTCCACATGTTGAGAGGGTGAAAAATCATAACTCCTTGGAGACAGAAATTCCTGTGCTCTGGTCCTTCTGAATCTTGTCTGAGATTTCTTCACCTAGTTGCTTATTCATATATATTCTTTACAAGTGGTTTATATGATAAACTGATATGCTTTAGTAAACAAATCCCTAAATTTTGTCAGCTATCTAGCCTATGATTGAAATCAACAGGGGGCTATTTGTGGAAACCCCTGACTTTGTAGCCAAGTTGGACTGGAATGCGGATACTCTGGGGGTCCATTAATTTCTACTGGTATCTGACATGGGGGTGGTTTGTGAGATGAAACCCCTAAACCTATGGGTAGTTAGTGTCAGAAATGAATTAAATTATAGGAAGTTTAATTGGTGTCCAGTGACTTGGAACACTGGTTGGTGTTGGGAGCTTCTTTTCTGACCTTTTTAATGTCAGTATATGGTGAGTAGAAAAACAATTTTCCTTTAACAGTGAGTATTTATAATATGCCAGTAATTTCAAGCATATGGCAGACTGTACTGAACATAAAGTAAATCAGGTGTAAATCTTATAATGAACATTTCAATTAAATCTAGAAGCTTCTGGGCTCTCCCTGGTGGCACAGCAGGTTAAAGCACAGCAGTAATAAGCTAAAGCCACATCAGCATGAGTTCGATCCCCACACCAGAGGTGACCCACATGGCGTGGCAAACCTCTCCTGACCTGCCAGCTGCTCCCCTCAGCAGTGTACTTTATCAGTCACCTATTTTGCTTCCCGCTCTGTCTCTGGTGAATCCTCTCACTTCCTGGGACCTCTGGCCTGTACTGTATGCATAATAAATATTCATAAGTAAATAAATCTTCAAAAAATATAGATGCTTCTATATGCATAAATAAATAAATCGTTAAAAAAACAGAAGCTTCATTCAACCTTGTAAGTTTCATTTTTCTTACATAGGAGGGTTCCTTTTCTAGTTACATTTATTTAATGAAAATAAGTACCTGGTTCATATCTGGGGATATAAATAATGCCCTTAAATAGATTATATTTCATTTCTTTTGATCCTTATAAGGATCAAATACTACTAGGTATTTATTCTTTCCTTTATTTTACGGATGAAAACATTGAGGCTTAGACTCATTAATGGACATTGCCAGAGTCAGTCTGCTAAGAGAAAGATTTATATTGAAATCTTATTTATTCCAAAGCCTGTAATCTTTCCTACTTTCTGTGAAGATATTAGAATAAGATAAATTGTTTTAGCATTAGTTTGAAGTGTCCTTAAAACTTCCATTTAATTTCTCTCTCTTTTTTTTTGTAAATTGATTAAAAAAATGCATCACCAACATTTCATTTCCTAAAAAATTAAAAAAAAATCTGATATTGGGGGCACTAGCCTTGAATAACAGTTGGCTTCTAGAGCATAACTCATTGTTCCTAATCAGGTGGTATAAAGGAATTTTTCTATTGCCTTGGCTCAATGTAATTGCTTATCTATTTATCTAAGCAATTAATCAGAGACCCAAGTAATCAAAGCAGCAGCCAGAAAGCCAGAATTTCCCATGTTGGATTTTTATGTTATATTCACCAATTCTTAGCACTTTAAATGATTTCTTACCTAACCAGTATAAAACCACATGAATCAAATGACCAAGTACTGACTATACTAGAATGATTTACCTCTCTCTCGGAGAATGTATTTTTAGATGACTTTGCAGGAAATATAAAGAAAAATGATTAAGTAAAGATTTTATAAATGGAAAAGCAGCCAATAGTTTATATCTCTAGCATTATACTACTGTACTTTTACATTTATAGGCTAAAATTATATTTTATAGAAGCTATGATATAATATTTAATATTATAAAAGGAAGCTTCCATAAAAAAATCTTCATCTAAAATGAGCATATATAGAAGGCTCAGAATAAGTACTTTGGCCATTTTCTTTAGCTTTATATAAGTGGGTGGGAAAAAATGACAGCTCTTTGGCTTCTGCTAATCAAGTTTGAAAAATAGATCTATCTTTGATCAAAATGTTAAGTGGCAGGTTTATTTTGAAAGATGGAAAGATTTTGAAGATTAAAAAATAAATTAAAACATTAATTGGTAATGAAAAAATCAATTTTTATTGAGATGCTGAAAGTATCCCTCAGGACCAAATTATCAGAGATTCAAGAACCTTGATTTTTGGAAGTTAGGTACAAAACTTGAAGGGCTATAGAATAAGATTTCACCTCATAGGTATATTTGTATACGCCCTGAACAAGGTTTCATAAAAGTTCACATAAAAATCAGAATTGTGGGCTCCTCTTGAAAAAATATCAAAAGATGGGACTCACAGACCAATTGTCTCTTTTAGTGTAGGTGCATATTCTCCAGTTCTTACTCCCTTGCATAATGGGTGTATGCAAATTCTCTTCCATCATTGCCTTAGCTCATCTAAAGTTGGTAGGCATTTGAGTTTCAACCCATTTTTTAAGGCTTGCTTGCTGCTGCATTCAATATCTGATGACCATCATGGTCATGTGTCTTCTGAGACAGTCTCTTGATCTTTAGGAGAAGATGCCAATGGTCATGATGATGATGATGACTTTTGAAAATTGGACTCATTATTAAGGTCTTAGAGAACTTTTGAGATCATGCAGGCATTTTAGAAAAGATCCATTGATAGAAGAAAATAGATGAGAAATTAGTGATGTTAAAACTATGACATTTGGAACATTATATGTTGTGAGAGGTTTATATGTTGAGAAAGGTTTGACACATGGGGATTACAACTGAGATGAAAAAATGCACAAAATGAAGAATGTTATAAAAAATTAAAAAAATAAAACAAAAACAAAACAAAAAGAAGAAAAGTTTCTTTTCAAGGGTTCATTCCAATGGGGGGAAAAAAGAGAAAGGTTTGGGACATGGGTATTCAAAGCAGCCTCAGCCATATAAAGAAATGAATTGCTATCGGGTTGGAAATGTAACAGGAAATTCTATGCTATAGCTTCACCTTCCTCATCTCACCCCCACATTCTCTACCTCTCTTCCCCTTATAAATAAGAACAAAGAAAAACAAAGTCTGTAGTAATGGAATGCTGAAGTAGAAGTGTGTCTTACACATTTAGCAATTTAGAAATATAAAAAGAATAGGCTAGTCAGATTTAGCAAATAAAAACACAGAATAATGAGGTGTAAATTTCAGAAAAGTTATCAAAATTTTTGTAGCATAAATATATTTTAGGTAATATTTAGGACATATGCTATAGTTTGAATGTGCTATGTGTTTCCCCAAAACTCAGACGTTGAAATCCCAATGTCCAATGTGTTGGTATTAGGAGGTGGGACCTTTGGGAGACAAGTAGCATAGAGTCCTAATCAATGAAATTAATGCACTTAGAAAAGATCTCCGGAGAGTTAGCTCTGGAGTTAGCCCCTACTACCACGTGAGGATACGAGGAACAGTTGGCAGTATACAGTTTGGGAGAAGGCTTTTATCAGAACCATGTTGGCCTCTTGATAGACCAGAGACCTCTAGCGTCAGAACTATTAGAAATAAATTTATTTTGTTTATAAATCACCAGTCTTTGACATTTGTTTTAGCAGCCCGGATAGACTAAGACAGCATAGTTATACTAAAAATATTCATGGTTTATCCGAAATTCAAATTTAACTGGTTCAGCTGTATTTCATTTGGCAACCTTGGAAGAAGGGGAAGTTGCTGCACCAAAATCTTGATTATTGTTAAATTCAAGTCTTAGTCAGCAAATGGAAGAAGCCAGAGGGAGTCTTTCCACAGCTCAGGCCAAGAATCTGAGTATTAAAGACCAAATATCAATATTGCAGAAAAGACATTTTTGCATTATTCAGTTCTCGTTAAAAGTGAAAAATTTCAAGCGTCCAAGGGTCTTGTGTTAATGTTTGTGGTAGAAAATCAGAGGTTAATACCAGCATGTACTGCTGGATAGTGTGGAAAATTCTGACCTATCTTTCTCCCAAACTTGTTATAACCTTTAAAAGTCCAGGAAAGGCAGAGAATTTTCACTGATGTGGGTAATTTATTGAGACTTTCTAGGTTTTCATTCTATAGCTGCCTTAACTCATGAGGGTAAAGTGGAATACCTTAAAAGAAAAGGACAAGGCCCTCCCTGGTGGCGCAGCAGGTTAAAGCACAGCACTGAGAAGCTAAAGCCACTTCTGCATGAGTTCGATTCCTGCCTGCCCCGGAGGAGATCCACACGGCGAGGCAGACCTCTCCTGACCCGCCCGCTGCTCCCCTCAGCACTGTACTTCGTAGATCTGTCTGTTCTGCCCCCACTCTGTCTCTGGTGAAGCCTCTCGCCGCCCCTGAGCCTCTGGCCTGTACCCCAGTTCTGTATGAAAAAGTAGATCTTTTTTTTTTTTTTTTTAAAGATTTATTTATTTATTCATACAGAACTGGGGTACAGGCCAGAGATGCGGAGGGTGAGAGGATTCACCACAGACACAGCAGGGAGCAGAACAGGCAGATCTATGAAGTACACTGCTGAGGGGAGCAGCAGGCGGGTCAGGAGAGGTCTGCCGCGCCCTGGTGGATCTCCTCGGGGCAGGCGGGAATCCACCTCATGCGGAAGTGGCCTAAGCTTTCCAGCGCTGTGCTTTAACCCTCTGCGCCACCAGGGAGGGCCCAAATAAATAGATCTTTAAAAAAAGAAAAAAAGAAAAGGACAAATGTTAACTTAAGTGGATTGGCATAATTGGTAGGGTGATGTATGCTTAAACCAGGGTGTGCGGTACGCATGTGTCTTCTATTTTTACTGAGGGAATCATATAGAAGTCTACACAAAATAACGTTGTGGTCTTAGACAATCCATCCTGGAATATCAATAGTCAGTTTATTAATATTTTTCTTTTTTTACAAAGGAAGGAAGTTTTTATATGACATTGCAATAGAACACTGAATTCTCTAGGGTGTATCTTCCCCTCTCCCTGGACATTAATATTAAATTAAATAATTTATTATTTCAATATTCTTTCAGTTATTCTTATGTTATTTGTGAGACAACTTAGAAGGGTCAAATGAATTTGTTAAGGTCATATATCTAGTGAACATAAAAACTCTTAAGGTTTGTTTACTTCTAAGGTTGTGTTTTTTGCCTATAAATTATTTTCCAGGGGAATTTTTGCAGCCTTCTTAGCCACAGTTTCTTCATTAGAAAAAACGTGATGGTATTGCCTGCCTTTTTGGCAGTAGAGATAATTGATTACCGCTCAAATTGTGAACCTATTATCTCTAATAACTGCCTTAATATTTGCGCAGTGGTAGTATAAGCTCATTTAATGAGAACTTTTTCTATTATTAAGCAGGTAATAAGTTAGTTTCCCAAAGGGAGATGAGAAGAGCACATTATGAAGAACAAGTCTAGTGGGAGGCCCTAAATAGAGGGTTAGTTGTGGGGAGGTGGGAAGTAAATTTCATGGCTGAAGACTGTAGTGAGAACACTTAGTTCATGGAAGGGTTAGACTGAGAATAAACAAAGGAACAATTTGGTTTTGTAGAAAATGAAAAAAGGAACCTAGACTAACTTAAACCTAGAGTGAATTTAACTCTGAATGAATTTTCTTGGAAACTGTCCATACTTCCCTATAAACACATAGGTATTGGACAATTGTTAATTAAATAAAATAAATAAATTTGAAACAAATTTGTTAATGAGATAATCCTTTTTTTTAAAAAATACAAGCATCAAAATAGCAGAAGTCACTATTTTTTTAAATTGTGATTTGGATTGGGATTGAAATAATTTTTACTTTATTTCACATTCAACCAGGATGAGAATTTTCTTTAGTTTTTTTTAAATATAGTGTAATACAGGTTTGACATTTTAAAAAAGTGATGATCTGTGACAGCAGCAAGAGTACTTTTGTGTGTAACTATATAACCTGTCAGAGAATTTGCATCAGATTTTTCTGAAGTGCTGTCATTCTCATTCATAATAAAAACCCTCAAGCCCCTCACTGTCCCACACCGCCAGCACCAATTTTGTCTGTGTATGAGGCGACTGTGATACTGCTGATGCATGTCAATCTCTTGTTAAATTCACTGTGGGTCAACTACCTTAATGTTTCTTCTCAATGATTCAATCATAGAGCACAAGGCCCTGGAACACGTAGAGAAATGCGGCAGGTGGCATCTTTATGATAGATGTGTTAGGATTCTGATGAATGGAGGTAGGAGATGGATGAATTCAGTCCAAATACAAGTAAGAATGAAGTGAAGATTCCTATAAACTTGTATTAATTAGTTAGATAAAGAGACGAAGGTCCTATATATGTAAGGATGAGAGTTATTTATTGACTTTGACTTTTTGGGTAGAAATTGTTGCTCGTCAGTCTTTGCATTTAGTATTTTGATGGGGAATTTCTTTTTTACCATTTCTTAACTGTAGGGTCTAAAGCAATGTATCTAGAGTTAACTCTTTCTTCCTCAGGACCAGAGAATAACTTAAAAAGGATGTAGGCCCTCCCTGGTGGCGCAGAGGGTTAAAGCACAGCACTGAGAATCTAAAGCCGCTTCCGCATGAGTTCGATTCCTGCCTGCCCCGGAGGTGACCACATGGTGTGGCAGACCTCTCCTGACCCTCCCGCTGCTCCCCTCAGCAGTGTACTTCTTCGATCTGCCTGTTCTGTTCCCCACTCTGTCTCTGGTGAAGCCTCTCGCTGCCCCTGAGCCTCTGGCCTGTACCCCAGTTCTGTATGAACAAATAAATAAATCTTTAAAAAAAAAAAACCAAACAAAAAAGGATGTAAAACTGGGCCGGCCTTCCCTGGTGGTGCAACAGGTTAAAGCGCAGCACTATGAAGCTATCTGAAGCCACTGCAGAACTAGTTTGATTCCTGACTCAGGAGGTGACCCACATATGGCACAGCAGACCTCTTCTGTCTAACCTCTGCTCCTTTCAGCAGTGTGCTTCATTGGTCTGCCTACCCTGCTCCCCACTCTGTCTCTGGTGAATCTTCTCACCCCTGCCATCCCCACAACCTCTGGCCTGTAGCCCAGTTCGTATATGCATAAAATGAGTAAATCTTAAAAAAAAAAAAGATGTAAAGTCACGATAAAGTCTTCTTGACATTTGTTATTAGTTTTATCTTATTGTTCTTTCAAGTGTTATGCATGTTTTTGGGTTACATACAATTAGTAACTTTTCATCAGAGAACATTCCAAATAGCATATAAGATACTATGCACACTTTTCCTTAAAAACAAAACACAACATTATGGTAGAAACTTTCTCAAGTGCTTTGTCAAAAAAGCAAAAACAAAAAACAAACCTACATACTACATCTTTTAAAATATTATCACATTGCTTTCTGAATCAGTTCTTAATCTCATTGGCACACTCTAGATGTGGCTATACTGCTGAATTGGTCAAAATGAGTTATTATTATTAAAAAAGTGCCTTATTTAGTAGGTAAGTGCTTTCAATATTTAGATCAGTGGTAAAATCCCTTGGACCCCTGATTACCCACTGGCTCAAGACATTCTTTATCTGAGATTCTTTTTTTTTTTTTTTTAAAGATTTTATTTTATTTGTACATACAGAACTGGGTTACAGGCCAGAGGCTCAGGGGCGGTGAAAGGCTTCACCAGAGACAGAGTGGGGAGCAGAACAGGCAGATCTATGAAGTACACTGCTGAGGGGAGCAGCGGGTGGGTCAGGAGAGGTCTGCCACGCCATGTGGTCACCTCTGGGGCAGGCAGGGATGGAACTCATGTGGAAGTGGCTTTAGCTTCTCAGTGCAGTGCTTTAACCCACTGCGCCACCAGGGAGGGTTATCCTCATGATTGCAATCTTTCTTTTTTTCCCCTTATCCAAACTTGCTGTGCTTCCTTGAGGTGTATTTGTATTGCTGTTGCTTGTGGTTTATCTGTTGGTTTTCTTTTCCGCATGCGGTAGATTGTTTTGTCACTGGTCCTTTTTCTGCTCAGAGACAGAAGCCTGCTCATAGGAAGGAAAGAATTAGTATAGATTTCTACTCTATTATTTCATTAATCTATTAAAAATTGGTATTTATGATTACTAACTTGTGTACAACTTTTATTGGAAAGTAAATCTTGTCCTTCATTTATACAGCTGATTGTTCATGGCTCTCCTTATAGGAAAAATGCAATACAATTTCTTTGATCAGAAAAACAGTAACCATTCTTAGTTATTTCAGACAGGGTAGAATTTAATTCAGAGACTTACAGGCTTGCAAACTGTTAAAAAGATTAATGGAGCACAAATCAATGTCTGTGTAGAATATATAGGAACTATGATTCTATGTAGAATATTTGTATTTGCATTGGATGATACAGTTGCTTAGATTAGGGTCATTTCCATAGTGAGTTTTCATCTACTTATCTATTTGCATCTGGGATAGTGTTTAATTCTTGTTATGGGTTGCTATCTTCCCCTAGAGGCAGTAGGGGGAAAATTACATATATAATCTTCACTTCACTTCTCATGGCACACTTAAGGTGACTTATGTGCTATTATTGCTATTTTTTTTTTATAGACAACAGCAATATTAACTTTCCTGAAGTTGTGTCTATGTACCTTTATGCTGCTCCTCCAGTTCTTGTTTGCCACCCCCCTGATTCAAGTTGCTGAGCCATAGCTTCTGGATTTCTGGCTTGAGTCCATCCTTTTCTAATATACACCCTATGGGTGAGTTGCAGTGAGCAAAGATTCAGTGCTGTGAACTGGCTGTGCTCCAGGCCTCAGCTGCTGATAAATCTGCTTTGGCATTTGATGTTAAGTATAGCTCTCAGATGATGACTACGTTTTTTGAAACTGCATGCCACGTTCTGATAGGCTGTTATTATAAACCACCACCTAAGACTAGAAACAGAAACGGGAAGGAATTTTCCATGCAGAGAAGCCCGTTAGCAGTGGTTGTCCTTTTCTGCACTCATTAATGTAGACTCTAAAGATATTTTACAGAATGTGATCTTCAAATCAAAAAAGACAGGGTAGGTTACAATTACCCTCAGGTGACTTAAGTTTGAGTGCTTACACAAACAGCATTACTGAGAACCGAAATCAGCTTTTGACCTAGGATGTCCTTGAAAACATGGATAGTTTTCTATTATGTTTGCTTTCAAAAAAAAAGTAACCTGGTCTAAACAATAGGACACAAAAATGCCAGTTGACTCCAGCAGTTATTAATACTCCTTACTTTTATTAACTTCAAGTCAGTGTTTTCCAAAGTGCTCTTTAAACCGTGAGCCTTGGGATGTATGTCAAAAAAGACTTTCTGGTCAAAGTAATTTGGGAAGTGATATGATATTTACCTGTAACTTTGGAGTAACAATTGACCTTTCACAATATGTGACAAGGTCTGCAGTAACAAATCCTATTTAGTTTTGTTTAACGCAGCATTTCCTCCCCTCCCTTTTAGTTCTAATAACATACATTTTATTTCTTCTGCAGTATTAAAAAAAAATTAACTAGAAAAAATGTTGAAATCTGGAATTTCCTTCCAGCCCATGCTCTCCTGTGGCCAGTTGCTGTGTTCTGTACCTAAGGATGCTGAGTTTATTCTCAGCTATTGGCGTTGTGGCATCTGGTGCTTGAATCTCTTCTGAAAAAATACATATTTTTTTGCTTGCTGATTTCAAATTTTTCTCCTTATCCTTGACTTTCAGAATTTTACTGTAATGTGTTCATTTCTATGACTCTGTATTTTCTTACATAGAGTTCATTGAGTTTCTTGGGTATGTGTTATTATTTTCCAATAAATTTGAAAGTTTCTAGCCATTAGTTCTTTTAATTTTTTTTCCTTTTTTCTCTCCCCTTTCCTCCTGGAACATTTGTCTGTGAATATGTTGATATGCTTATAATGATATGCACACTTGGAAATTTTGTTTTATTTCTTTGTTCTTTTTGTTTGTCTTGCATATTTCTACTAATCTATCTTCACTTTCACAAATTCTTTCATCAAAATCTATTAAGTCCCTATAGTAAATTTTTAATTTCAGTTATTATAGTTTTATATTTTAGAATTTTCACTTGGTTCTTTTGGCTAATTTCTGTTTGTTTTATTAATATTCTAATTTAATGAAACATGCCATCACATCTTCTTTTACTTCTTTATTAGAACTTGCCTTTTAGTTTGTTGAACACATTTACAATGGCAACTTTGACATCTTTTTCTTTGAAATCTCATGTCTGGTCGTTCTCACAGGCAGCTTTTGTTACACCTGCTTTTTTTTTCCAGGTATGATATTTTCAGGGGTCATACTCTCATGATACATCTTTTTAAAAAAATTGAATATTTTTGATATATTGTAGCAAATAAGAGCATACACCTTGTCTCCAACCTACCCAGGGTTTTTTCCTTACTATTTGCTTATTTATTAATGACTACTTGGGTTATGTCAATGAAGTCTATTTTCCCCTCACCCCCTACCCACCACACAGGATGTTAAGTATTGTTATGATGCAGCTTGGGTATACTCTGGGATGATAGTGGATCTGGTAAGACTCTTGTCTACTCTTCCCTTAAATAAAGTTAGCTATTAAATTTCACTCATTGTGATGGCTTGGGGAGCAGTCCAGAGGAGAAAGGTCTGCTCTGCCATGTGGGTCACCTGCCTGGCTGGGGATTGAACTCATGCTACAGTGTCTGAGGACAGCTTCATAGTGCTATGCTTTGACTCTTGTCACTAAGGATGGCCAAGATTGCTTATATTTTTTTCTAGCAATGTCATGGGGCATAAATTTCTGGACAAAATGATCCAGTCAAATAGTTTCTGGTATTTTCTGGTCTAGCTCTCTAATGTGAACTAGCCAGCTTCTTTATGAGATCCACACATCTCACTCCAGTGGACTTTCATGACAACCTCCTTTCATCTTGAGAATCCTGTGAGGTGTAAATTCTTCATAGTTTGTCTCAAATGAAGTTGGTTCCTTTGAGAAGGGATTAGGAGATACTTATTTTTTATGACCTGCTTCTCCTGGGGGCAAAATCTGTGAGCAGGAATCTGGAGCTTGGGTTTGGACAAAGCAAGTGTGTCTCTGAATGACTTCCTTGCTTTAGAAACAACAATGCTTTATGGAGGGGGTTTAGCATATCAAGGTCCTGTTGGTTTCATTTTCTTTGTATGTAACCATCACCTCATGAGTTGGAGAAAGTGTTAATTGGGCCCCAGTATTTTTTAATGTACCATACGCATGGCAGAGTCTCTATTGTATAATGGGTTGGGTAGAAAAAGGGAAAGCTAACCTCGCAGAAGTACTCAGTTGTGGCTGAACCTACACAGAAGCAGCTTAGGGTGGGAGGAAGAACACTGAAGTTCTTCCAGGAAGAAAGAAAAATCACTGCTTCTTCCAGGTACAGAGTCCTTGGCCAGGAGCTGGAGAGTGGAGCCAAGTGTTCTTCTCTGTAGTTTGGAATGAAGTCCTTATCCTGATGAGCTAGGAGGAGCAGAGTGAGAGCAATCTTATTTCAAATGCCACCGACTTTTAACCTTTTTTTTTTTTTAAAACCAGTTTCATGGATCTTGTTGAATTGAGGTGTCTTCATTTTTTTGGTTTGTGTTCAGGACTATTATCATAGATTCTGAATGATTGGCTGTGTGAATGTCTGTCATCATGTTGAGCTCCATTTTTGTAGAATAAAATTTAAATGCAGAAAATAAAACAATTACATAGAAATATAGTATCACAAGATTTTAAAATTGTGTAATGGTAAAACTGTACTTCTTTATTAATATACTAAATAATAATAATATCTAATTTTGTGTTTGATAACATCCCAAGAGACTAGCATAAATGAAGCAATTATTTTGGGATATCCTCCATTATTATAATTTGATATGGAAATGTAGGTGAATATTTTTGGTGATAAAGTCAAAAGGACTTTAATACCACCGTCACTTGTTTATATTCATAATTTCAGGAGATGCTAAATTTCAGTCAGAGCTCAATGAAAATAAGGACATCATTTTCTCCAATTTTTACTTACTGATCCCTTGACTTTTATCCATAATCCTTTTAGGAATCGATGCACCCAGGTGAAGATTGTTCATATGATTCTAGACCACAACTGAATTTAGAAAAAGCCCCTGAGCAACCCATGTGTGTTATGACCTAGAATTGCTATGATTCTTCTTTTCAATGGCCAGTAAAGTGACCTGCAGGGACTTTGAAGTATTCTAAAGTCTTACCAGAACTTTTCCATGGAAAGTCATAACCTCTACCTATATTCAGCTTTGTCTCTTCTCTACTTCTTCTGACCTGAGTAACCTTGGAGATGATGGCACACATATGGGCTGTACATTTTAATAAAAGGGGCATGATTTCCATTGTTGGAATAAGAACACTATTGGTGATTTTAGAAAAATAATACTGACTTTGGAATATGCAAATCTGGGGCTTTGGATGGTAAATATCAGGCAATATAAATTCAGAGATTGAAAGTTAAAATATTTAAATAATTTCCTACTAAAATTTTGGCCTCTATAGAAAACATCTTTGTGAAAATGCAGTACTCATTTTAGAAACCTTAATTCTGTTACATAATCCTCTGAAAGAAAAACTGTTGTATATTACATGATAGAAAATTATTTAGTTGTTGCTTAGTTCAGTTTTTTATTTAAATTAATTCAGATTTTTGTTCTACCACTAAACACAAGTATTTCCAAGGTACAAAGTTGCCTTTAGAATTACATCCTCTAGTTTATATGCAACAGCATATTGTATGGAAGCTTAGTTTAAGTTGTTTGTTTAAATCACCTCAACAATGATCTGCTTTTTTTTCCCCTAAGATTTATTTATTTATTTGTACATACAGAACTGGTGTACAGGCCAGAGGCTCAGGGGTGCTGAAAGGCTTCACCAAAGACTGAGTGGGGAGCAAAACAGGCAGATGAACGAAGTACACTGCTGAGGGGAGCAGCGGGCGGGTCAGGAGAGGTCTGCCTCTGGGGCAGGCGGGAATCGAACTCATGTGGAGGTGGCTTTAGCTTCTCAGTGCAGTGCTTTAACCCACTGCACCACCAGGGAGGATCTGATCTGCTTTTTTTTTAAGGAGCATTATTAAATATTTGAAAATATAAAGCCATATTAAGTTGTGAATTAAATTATACACGTATTTTTACTTTTATCAACATAGACATGAAGTGTGTCATTAAAAAATTAGTGACATGTTATGAAATAAAACAACCCTTTATGCTATTATTGTACCTTAAGACATTTAGATTAGATTAAAAAATATTAGGATTGTTAGTATTATAAGAAAGATATCTCTGTCTTTAAAGGCTATTAAAAAGAAACCTCTGTTATCCAAGGTGATTTGAGAGTTCTGTTGCTTGAAGTAGTGGGTTGGACTGGATCACATTTTAGTGCCTTGGCTGGACATTTGATTTATGATTCTGTTTTCTGGTGTGCAAAAGCAGTTTGGTAGTCTGATATGCAAATGATCTGGCTTGAATAAATCACATCAAACCATTCTCCCTGTTTCAGTATTTTTCTCTCTTACAACAAAGATTCTATTTTCAGAGGGAAAATGAAGGAAAATTATTAGTGTTTGCAGAATATTTCACAAAGTGAAAAGAAATACGAAAGGCAAATTTCATACTTAATGTCGAAACTTTCTGTGGTTGTGTTGGAATATTATTTAGTCTTTCCTTCTATTACAGAGCTTTAGTTCTCTAACAGCACTAAAGGTTACCAAAAGAGTAATATTGGTGCTCGGGCTAGAAAAACACATCTGTTCTTCTGGGACCAGAACACTAAGGTGATTAGTGCTCCAGGATGTATGAAACCAATGTAATAGTTTGCCTTAGCATGAGAAATCACCTCCTTCCTTAAAACCCCCAAATACCTACAGAGTTATGACTAACCTAACACACTGGGAGGGCTTTGGGGAGGACAGCACCACACTGAGAAGGAAGGATAATTGTGAGAGTCAGTAGGGTTTCAGAAGACAGACTGCTTGAGTGGAAAGAGAAACATTTAAAGGAAATGCAATATATGTACAATAAAAACATCAGTAGATAAATTGGAGAGTAAAATAATAACGGCTTAATGGATCAAGACTTGGAAATAGACTGAAAATTCAGGGAGTATACATTCTGGTCATGGCACTGTGATTAGCTCAGCTTGTGTGACAGCACAGGCAAATCACTTTCTGTCTGAGTTTCAGTCGCTGCATCTAAGTAAGTTCAGAAGGTGACAGCATACCTAATAGGCGTAGACATACTTTGTTTTCTTCTTCTGGAGTATTGCTTCTAATTGGGAAATCAGGATACACACTGTTAATTCCTTACATATTCTTTGTTCATTGCTACTGCCCTCTCACAACCCCATCCACATTTGAAATTATAGGAACTGAGACTAAAGACATTGTATAGGAACAGTATGAAGCTGAATTCTATTCAGCATCATAGATAAACTGGATAGAATGTGTTGACTCCTGGAAGAAACAATATGGCCTCTTTTTCTCAGATTCTAAAAATACAGCTGTCTGCTGCTACCATAGAACAGCCTAGAAACTCACTTAGGTTGAGATGGGGATGTCTGGGTCCTGGTTTTTATATTCTCAGATGGCCAAAAAATAAAGGGGTGGTGACTCTTCACTTGAGTTTTACCTACTGTTCTATAAGAGTTGGTATGTCTTCTCCTTCCTGGTAATCAACAGTTTTCATGGTTCTCTGATTTTTTTCTATTTAACTTCAGATTAACTGTTCTTTTTTCTTGCTTTAACTCTCAGGCTTGCTTTATTTATGATTAAAAAATAATACTTAAGATAACGTATGTTCTTTTTTATTATTTTTAAAAATTATATATATGTATATATTTTGCATCATTCTTCATTTTGTACATTTTTCATCTCAGTTGTAATCTCCATGGAATTCCCACCACCAATTCACCTATGTGCCATCACCGTAGTCCTGTGTTCTTCCCACCACAGTTTTGACCCCCGTTCTCCTCTCCACTCCCAAAGAATGTTTCTGATTTATAGTTGTTTGTTAATTTTGGTTTTATTTTATTACAATTGCTTTATTCCCTCACTGATCCCTTACATCCCTGCTATAATTGAAAGCATCCAGTATTTTTCTTTTTCTTTATGCATGCTATCATCTAACCCATCCATGTTGCTGCAAATGGCATGAGTTTATCTTTTTGATTGCTCAGTAATATTACATTGTGCATATTTACCATATAAGAAAACATATTCTTTTGAATGGGTTTTTCAAAGCTGAATACAGAATTCTGTTTGTGGTACAATGAATGATATCACTCTTAGAATACCTGAATTCTGCTGTGAAAGGAATACATGTGCCCTTGTTTGATTAGTATAAATTTTTTATATCCACGGTCTTTATGTGACTTCTACAATTGTTAGAAAAAACTCATTGTGGGTAATTAGATAATAAACAGCTATTATCATCAAAGGTTAACCCTCATCCTGCTTCTGATTCTAATCTTCTACACATCATCCATTATTTTTCTCTACCAATTTCATCTTCTTTTATATCATCTTCAAGCCTTTTCTTGAATCTTAAAATATTTGTACTCAGTGTCTTTGATGTGTTAGGCACTCTGTAGGTTCTGAACTTGGGAAGCTCTTGTGCAAACTATTTTGAATGAGACACAGTGTCTGTCCTTAGTGAACTTAGAGCCTAGTGTTGAGGAATGTAATAGGCATCACAAGAAAAAGGAAGAAGTACTTGCAGTGTTTGTGACATTAGCATACAATGAGGGACCCTCATTCTTTTCACCAGGACAAGAGAATGCTCAGGATTTCCCAATACAAAGTAACTTCCACTCAACTCTCTTACCATTCACCTTTTCTACCAATTTCCCCCCTAACATATGAGCCATTTCTGTTTGTAGATGAATTTATTATCTTTACTCTTCACACTTCTGTCATCACCATCCTGTCTCTATCGATAAAATTCATTATCTTCCAGTTTGAAATTTCCACTGATCCAGAGTAGTCACATCTCCATACTTTTGTCCATGCCAGATCCTCTCTTCCAAGTTCAATTCCTACTCCTTCTGCGGTATCCTAGGGAAGACTCATTGCCTTTTGGAGCATATCTAGACCATATCTCTTGGGAATCGTAATTTCAGCCTTGAGTTTCCATAGCACTTACTTGGCGCTAATAGCTATTATTACTCAGCTTTTTATTGTTACCGTTAGGCTCATATATTTTTTATCACTTCACAGAGGTCATATGTCTTTGTAAGCAGGAGCCATGGTTTAAACTCACAGTGCCTGCAGCACTGTCTGATATCTACTAGCATTCAATGCATAGCTCATTATTTACTGTGTTTGATTTGAAAGACAATTTAAAGGATGTCAGTGTCTAGCTTCAATGTGAGCAGAGCTCTGAAATCATAATCTCAATCATAAGGAAAATGTAGTTCTGTTTGTGCACTGATTCTTTAAAATATAGCTAATGAACACTTTTATTCTTGTAGCTGGAAGATGGATGACAAAATAATAGTGTCATGGGTTTGTGGAAAATGATGCTATCAAGAGAAATGTGGTAAAATAATAGAGAGTTTATCATTTGGATCTTTTCTCTTTCCCTATCCTAAGAAAAATAAGTTACTATAGCATTTTAAGAGTCCATCCTTACAGTTCTGTTAATGTAACAGTTACGTTGTTAACAGTGTGCTATTTACTTGCCAAATGTAACACATAGGTGCCAGACTGTGGGTAAGCTACTTTTTTGAGAGTATGTTATTCCTTAAGCAAGTTCACAATGACTTGTAGCACCATGTTATGTGAGTTGGGGGGAAGATACTTAAGGAAAAGAAATAAAGATAGTGCTTAAACTTTTTTCCCAGTGGAATTATTTTTTACATCTTTGGGAACTTGTGTTGTTTATGATTAGCTTTTGACTTTTATATTATCTCTGGTTTTTACAAAGTTTTTCTTTTCCTCAGATCATTTTCTGTAGATAAGGAAGACTGGGGGAAAAGAGACTTCAAACAGATGGGCCCTGATGCCTCTGGTCTGATCTTAACAATCAGGCTTCATCCTGCACTGTGGGAAATGCTGTTATTGAGGTAACTAAGCATAAGGCATATGGTCATGCCATGTTGATTTTGGGAATCAAAAAATAATATTTTCACTCATGTCTGGCAGAAGACCAGTTTACTTACTATCTGTTCCCTTACCCTTAAGTAAATGAACACGGGACTAGAAAATTTAAATGTGTGTGGCTGTGAAGGCCTCATTATTCACTGTCTCACAGGGCAGTTTGGTGTTGTGATTGTGAAGTAATACATTTTTTTGGTTTTGTTTTTGCTTTGCTTTTTAGTGGCTTCTTCTCAGTCTTCTGCTTGTTTGACCTCTCGGGCATAAGGTACAGTTGCTCATATTCTCTTCCTTGATATCCTTTGTTTACATTTCTGTTTCTTTCATCCTATTGCACTGGCCAGTGTCATTAATGAATGCTTCCTTTTTTCTCCATCTTCCACTGCTGGAGTATCCCAGCACATTTATTCCTTTGACCTTCTCATCCAGCCAAGTATAAGCCAGCAAGCCCCAAACATATATTGCTAGTCCAGAACGCTAACTGAATGTGTAATACAAGATGTCTCAACCTGAACTTGTCTAAAATTCATCCCTGACAGACTTGCTGCATGGCCAGTTCTTCTGTCTTATTAATGGGTGCTTGTCAAACTGGCTGCGTCCACCTTTCCCTGTCTCATTTGATGGTGCTTTCATTCCATGTGGTAAATGGAAAAATGGTGGGGGGCCTTGAGGACCTGAGGATTGTTTTTCAGGCTTTCATTTTGGATCTTGCCTGAATTTATTTGTTGGGTTTCCACTTGCTAACAACTCATAGAAAGGAACTAGAAGACTAGAAAGTTATTGCTAATAAATGACTTGGCTTCTCAGGTATATTGTGGAGATAAGACCAGAGGTTTCTACCTCTCTGTCACAGCCTACATGGCTCTGTCCCCAGAAGAATGCCTGGAGAGGGAGATGTTCAGGGGTGGAGGGAGAAAGAGAGAGACCAGGTATGTTATTCTTTTTTTAGGACTGAATAGGCCTAATTGACTGTTGTACTGATGCAGTCAGATGATGACTCTCGGTAGACTTGTTACAGGGCAGGGAGAAGGGCACCACTGAACCCCCAAACCTGCCTGCTCTAAATAGGTTCTGCCATCCACCGTATGAAGACAAAACTTATAAGACTTTAATGAAAAGGAACTTTAATACAGTGAATATACAATATATAAAACAAAGAATATAATTTCTAAATCAAACACTTGAAGTTACCCATCCCCTCGTGGCCAAAAGCCAACCCAAAGGGATTGGCTCAAAGCAAGGCCTGAGAGCCTGACACAAGATTAAAGCACCTTTTGGCTGGGACCAGAAGCACCAGAGATGGCCAGACAAGTCTGGGAGGAAAAGAACAAAATAAAAATCAATATAAACACTGCCATAGTCACTTCCCTTTAGGTCTCTCACCCACATCTCTTTCAACCAGTCCAAGGCCAAGACATAAACACGGTTTCTTCACATGTCTCCCTTTGCTCCATGTGGCTTCCTCAGGTCTCCTGGCTCTCCATCCTGCTTCTTTCCTCCTCAGATTCCTTCTTTTCTCTTCTTTTCTCTGCTCAGCTCCACCCTCCTTATGGGCGGGGCAGGGAATCTGGAACTTCCCCTTTTCCTAGGGATCACCCTGTTACAGACTGATATCTAGAGGTAACAGGGCACTATTCATAGTATGTCAGTGATAGATGTGGAGAGGGCAGATTTAGGTACACATTATAAAGTCTCTTTTCTAAAAAAGAAATAGCGATGTATTTGAAATTGCTGGATTTGTATTTCTGAGCTATCTGTTTTCAAGAATTTTTACCTTTTACTCTGCATTTGAAACCAGATGGCTTATTCTTGAACTGCAAGACTGAATATATTAACCTTTAATGTAAGTGTGCTTACTTATTGAGCAGTTGGTTACTCCTACATTTTTGTGCATGACCTTGGTGAGACAGAACCACTTTTTGATCCTTACATTTTTAATGCTTACTAGGAATTTTTGTTTAGCAGTCACTGAACCATCTGATTTGCAGTGCTTTAAAATGCAAAAGTCAGAAATACATTAGGCATGGCTGGGGTACTCTGGATGAAAGGGTTGCCACCACTCTGTAATCTGGAGTTACAAGGAAGCAATTTGAGTTATTTTCTATGTGGGTTGACAAGTAAGCTTTTTTTGTGGGCTAGAGTTGGTAAAACAAAGCCTTATTCAAGCTGCGAAATGCATTCAAGAGTAAACAGCAATAAATGACAAGAAGCCTGTTTTGTCAAATATGTTTTTGACTGTTTTACAAACTTCTGATTATGGGGGAGAAAGGGTTGTTTGAAATTTTGGAAAGATGGGTCTTCCAGAACAGAGATAGGTTGGTTTTGCTATAACAGAGAACAGATGGAAAGCTTTGTCTTGAACTAAAATGCTATCTGTCAGTTTCTTCTTATCTTTTAAAAATATGCTCTTAATATTTTCTAATGTTCATTTTTCCCATTTTCATAAAATCCTTTGAAACTTTTATGTAATTATTTCCTAGTTCTGGCCTGTTTTAAAAATGATGCTTGAATTCACCTGGACCTATCAGAAATGGTATAAATTGACTTTTGAGTTGTTTTAAGATTATTCAATCCAATACAAAAATGAACTTGATGGAGTTCAGTGAAGTTTAATAAAGCTGTGACCAAATTCTACTAAATGTCAATAGCTTCATTGTTATTCCCTAAATGCTCTGAAAGAGAGGAAAGTGAAGTAAAATTATATATTCCTGTTACATTTTTATTACAGAGGAAAAGAATTTTGGAATTAAATTGCCTTACAGGGAGGTGGGATGAGATGCCTTTAGGTTGACTATTAAAAGTGGAAGGTGCATTTGGAATTAAGTGAAGGGGAAGGCATCTTTACAATTTGATTTTTTTATGTTAAAATGAGCTATAATTCTAGTCATATAAATCCAGTTGGTTTTCTCGTCCTCATTACTAATTCAAAATCTGTTTACATAAAGAACTCAAGGGCATTTACTTCAAGTGAAACTTTTCCTTTCAGTGTGCATTAAAAAATTACATTATTGTAAAAATGGTGCTCCAAGTTTAACCCCAGCAATTTTGCATGGCATAGTTTCCACATTATAGGGCTGGAGTTGAAGAGATTTTCTGACAACTTAATTGATTTGTATTTAGTGTTCTTTGGCTTATGTCTTGGGCTAAAAATAACTATTTGAGGTGATCTCATTTTAACTATTTAAGGTTTCAAGTACAGTGTATACCTGGCTCTTATCTTCATGTAGGTTTCAGAGTTCCTGTTGATCATTACAGAATTTGGCTTTGATATTTGTTATTATTTCATTGCCTGTCAGAAAGCATGTTTAGTAGTTTAAGGAAATCCATCAATTAATGCTGCTTGCTTTTGTGATTCGATTTCATCTATCAACAACAAATATTGATGTTTGTGGACAGAAACTTCTTAGATTTTTCTTCCTGACCAAATGAATATGAGATGGCGTTCATTACTCTAATGGATAAATGGCCTATTGCCTATCAGTATTCATGTGTTTGTTTACTCAGTATGTGTGAACTTTTATTACTTTCAACATGATATCTGAGATAGTAGAAACTTGAGATTGTAATATTTGAGGCGTGTAAAATTTACTGGTCATTTTGTTTAAACTCATAGTAATTGTTTAAAAGATAAAGTCAGTTGAAGTAAAAGTGGATTTAAGCTCTATAGTAAAACCAGAGTTTTTCTTCCTATTTATGATTTAATTGGAACATTTCAAAATGCACTCTAATCATTAAACATTCTTAAAGCTTATGGCAATGCATTCTTTAACCATAACTTTAAAAACAACTAGAATTTTAAGCATTTAGTTTAGCTATAAATTTTGGATGATCTTGAAATCTTTCCAATTCTCATTTACTCAGATTAAGAATGGGAATACTATGCCTACATGTTTGGGATATATATCACTGTCTTGTAAGAAGATAAACAATTAAGAAATAAAAATGGTTTATATATTTTATTTTTGGTGTTCTGAAGATTTATTTTTGGTGAAAGAGAAAAAATGTATGTATAGTGGTGGCATAAAAGTTAAAATAGGAATAATAATAAGAAATGTTAAAGAACTCTGTGTGAAAAAATTTGAACATTTGAACAAGTGAAATGATATCTCTGTTTTTGGTAGGATACCTTCATATTACAGAGATGTCAATTCTTTTGATAGCATTTTAAAAAAAGTTTGATTTATTTATGCATACAGAACTGGGGTACAGACCAGATGTGCAGGGGCAGTGAGATGGTTCACCAGAGACAGTGGAGCAGAACAGGCAGATCTACAAAACACTGCTGAAGGGAGCAATAGGTGAGACAGAAGTTTGCTGCACCATGTGGATCATCTCTGGGGGGGGTGGAGTGGTGGTTGGGATCCAACTTGCACTGAAGTGGCTGCTGCAGGCTTGCAGTGCTATGTGTTAACCCATTGTGCCACCAGGGAGGGCCCACTTTTGATAGCAATTTAACATGATCTCAGTAAGTAGTTATTTTTCTTTTTAGATTTAAACAATTTGGTAATAAAGCTGATGGGAAGAATCATGAAAAAGGAACTAGAAAAGTCTTAAAAAAGAACAGCAGTGAAAGGCATATTAGTACATGTTATAAAGCCTTTATAATTAAGCCAGTGTATGTAACACTAGTCATTTATTAGAATGGAACTTTAAAGAAAAGGCACAAGTGTGTGCTGAAATCTGGTATCTAATAAAGATGGTATCTAAATTCTCTGAAGAAAAAAATAGCTTTTAAAATAAATTGTGTTGAGCACCCTCCCTGGTGGCACAGTGGGTTAAAGCACAGCATTAAGAAGCTAAAGCCACTTCAGCATGAGATCGTCCCCACCGGGAGGTGATCCACATGGTGCGGCAGACCTCTCCTGACCCGCCTGCTGCACCACTCAGCAGTGTACTTGTCAGTTGGCCTATTCTGTTCTCCACTCTATCTCTGGTGAATCTGCTCACTGTCCCTGAACCTCTGGCCTATACCCCAGTTCTGTATGCATAAATAAATAAATCTTTTAAAAAATTGTATTGAGAATACTGACTGAAAAATAGTAAAATTAGGTCTATCTTTACATAAAACATTACAGAAAAGTGCAACTAGATCACAGATTTAAATGTAAAGAAATGAAAACAAAGCAAGTACCAGAAGATAACATCAGTGGAATCCTTTGTAACTTTGGTATAGGAAAGACTTTCTCTTTATGACTTGAAATTCAGAGTTAATAAATAAAAGATCAATAAATTTGAATTCATAAAAATTTACATGGGTAAGGTCATTAATAAAGTCAAGACAAATAACTATTGGGAGACAATATTTGCAAATATGTTATAGACAAAGGACCAGTTTTCTTAATATATGAACAAGTCAAGTCACAATCAAAGCCAAAACCCAATGAGACAAATGAGACAAATTGACCAAATAACATAATATTCCACAGAAAAAGATATGTAGTGGCTCTTAATTATGTGAAGACTGAAAATGGAAAGATGGAAATACTGGCCAACACTTAAAATTTTGTCAATGAACTTCAGTGGGAGGCTTTGGGAAACACACACACACACACACACAAACGTATGTATGTATGCACACACATATATACACATGTATGTATATGTATATATATATATATTGTTCAGGAAAGACTAGGCTAGATAGGCACAGGAAAGATAATGAGCTAATGATGTCCTTTTGTAAGAGTCAGAAAAGCCGCCTCACCTCCCCACCCCTTATTTTTTTAAGCTGTAAGGGAATCTATATTCTCTTACATGAAGTGGTGTTGCTTTAGTATAAAGTAACAATCTTTTAAAAATTCTTAATATACCTCAGAAAATAATACTTTTTTTTTTAAAGAACAGAATAAGTCCAAGTGAGTTAATTACTTTGTGTGGGTGGGTGGGGGGAATGGAGGGAATGATTTTCTCTGATTTTATCCTTGAATTATTAAGTAATTTAACCCTTTCTGTGCATATGCAGGTACCCATCACAACTATTTTGAAGCCTAAGTTTCTAGCAAACATAATCAATTTTTTGAAGGTTTCAGTTAACTATGGAAAATGGGCATACATATCCACATATTTTGAGCTACTTGTAAAAAAGTGATAAAAGTAATTCCTTCAAGGGAAGGGAGGTATGGCATCTTTTGCTCTTGCTGAGTAAGGTTATGATTCTTCTGGCTCTGGTAATCATGAACTCTTTTAACAGTGGTGTGTAGGCCAGTAAGGGATGCCTTAGAATGGTAATCCTAGTTTCCTCAAGTGCCTGAGAAAAAAGAACTATGAAGATAAAAAGCAAGGGTGAGTTAACTTAGTCAAAGCTGTGAGGAAAGCACATTCAGTTTACAATGAATTTTAAATATGAAACATTGGGTAAAATAATCTGTTTCAGTCTGGCAAATGGAAAGTTTTGCCTCACCACCTATTTTCCTGTTGGTTAGAGAAACAATTCCATTGATGGAATTTTTCTAGGGGCCATATGATGGACAAAACACCCTCAACCTGACTCCTTTGGTATAAACTTGAGGGTATAATAACTGTAACTGAGTACTTCTCCACTTGGACTCAGCTGAAAGATAACACTCTTTCTTAGAAGAAGAAAAACAAAATCATATTTCAAAATCTGATGTGAATTAAAGTTAGATCTGGGACAGGTTATTGTTTGGGCAGTTTTCACTAATGCAGGTTGTTGCCTTTGGAACCTTTTTGTTTTTTGTAATCTCCATTAATAACTGAGACTGTGAACATGTCAGGGTAAGAAAACAGTAAATATAGAGAGAAGCAGAATTGTCCAAATAGAAAAAACTGGAGAAACTACCCAGGATAAAGTGGACAATGACTGCTGTGTGGCCATAGTAAGCTTTGATTGTTTGGAAGGAGAGAAGGGTGAAGATTATGGAGAAATAAGGCATGAAATATGTCAGAAGTTTTGAAGAGCTAGGCAAGTAAATTAAATCTGTGGTAGTGTGGGTAGGCAGCACAGATGTGAAATTGTAGCCCTTGAAAAAAGGAAATAGAACATAAGGCTTTTGCTACATGTGTGATTAAATCTCATGGGTCTATGGAGAAGAAAATTGAGATGCCTGAGAAACAAATGATGCTGTAAAAACTGAAGTGCACTGACAGAGGCAGAAGGTAAAGATCCTTGAGGGAGATAAGGTTGTTTTAACAATTTCTACTTGGAGCTAACTATGAAGATAAACTGGGGCATCCTATCACTGATATAACTATCAACCTCTTCTTATAACCACATGTCACCAATATTCTAGTCAGTACTAGTTGCTGACTTCTGACTGGAAAAAATATCAACCAATTCAGTAAAGTCTTCCCTTTAAATACTTCCACTCTATTTGGATACTTGCTGGGCAAAATAGTAAAATTCTTGCTGTTACTTCTTGATATTCTTCTATTTTAACAACTTTTTTTGCCATATATTTAAGTTATATGAAAATTTTGCTTACATGTTATTTTTTAGGTTTCTAGTGACTTGTGCTTATGTTTGTGTGCATTTGTGTATTATCAAATCATATACAGTGCTAAGAAAAGTTAAAAATTACAAATTGTGGAATCAGATACAGACATTACTGTATAATATTTTCAAAGGTTGAATAGTATTTAGTCCTTCACCTATAATCTATTCTATTAAATATTCAAATAAAGAATGACAATGAGATTAGTATCATTTTTATATTTCCCTAAACCATTATCATTTTTTTGGTGTGTATATAGGAAAATACACAGAATAAATTCATTTAGAGACTCTTAAAAAAAAACTAAGTTTTTTAAATTTGCAGAGATATTTAAAGTGTATATCGTAGTGACTTAACATATGTATACATTAAATGGGAACATTTAAGTGCTACTTAACATGTTTCAATTATATAATAAAATATTGTCAACTAGAGTCAACATATTTAACATTAGATAAAATAGAGTCAACATATTTAACATTAGATCCCCTTAGATCTTACTTATTTTATATATGAGTTTTGGCCTATTACCCACCTTCCAACCTTGTGCAATCACTTTTCTACTTCCTGTTTCTATGAGTTTGATTAAAAAAATTCTACACATAAGTGACACCATGCAATTTGTTTCTCTCCACCTGATTATTTAGCATAATGTTTTGTTCCAGCCTTGTTATATATAACAGAAAGTTCCATTTTATGGCTGCATAATATTCCACTGTGCATATGCACTTTATATTTTCCCTAGCTATTCATCATCAGCAGACACTTAGATTTAAATAATACTGCTATGAATGTAGAATACAGTGGAGATGAAATACTTGCACTGTCTTTTGGTACTTGCTAGATTCTTCAGTATACATTTCATTATATAACAGCCAGTTGCTGATTGCTACTTTTTTAGTGAATTCCCTGTCTTCTGTCATTGCTGATAAAAGCTTTTTTCTTGCCTCTGGAAATATGCTTGAGAAACTGATGATACTAATGGATCACAGTTGTGAAAAAGGTGTCTTAAAAGAAGTATGTTACCCTTCTACATCTCTGTAAAACAGGTTTCAGAGCAGGATAGAGAGCAAAGGAGCAGAACTTAGATTGCATAAAGTGTTCAGTCCAGAAGATGGCACCAATAAAAATATAATTAGTAGTGTACAGTTTTCAAAGAATATGGAGGAAAAAAATTCCCATGAGAATCTGTTGAAAATTATTAACTATTTAAAGTTAACTTGGAGCAACTGCTGGCAGAAGCTGAGAAAGCCTGTAAATAGTAGTTGTAATTTTATTTCAAGTACTTGAACATCTCCATCCTTATTAAGTCAGAGAGAGAAGAACAGAAGAAAATGAATATTTCACAGAAGAAAGGCAGAATAAGCCAGAACAGGTACACTCACCTTAATCACACCTGTTTAAGAGTTTCAGAATTTCCTCTGTAGGAGAATTAGAAATAGTATTAGAATCCCTTGGTAAACGATGCACAATGTTTTATGCACCTTAAACATAATGGATATATTTAAAAGCTGCTTGTTCTCAGTTCATCATGAGTTAGTTTCCACCTTCCCTTTCTTCTCCCTTTCCTCCGCCTCTCCCTCCTCCTCTCTCCTTCCTTCCCCTTCCTCCTCCTCCTCCTTGTTTCATAAACATTGAGTTAAAAAAAACCCTTGAGTGTTCCACTAATAATTGATATTTGGAGATATATTACCTGACTTTTAGAATAAAGATCCTGATGGTCATAGTAAATATCACTACATACTCAAAATGGCCAAACTATGACTGTTAAAGTCCACCTACCTAGCCCTTTCACAGATTGCCTTTCAGTGCTTATCATTCTGATATAAAAAGTGGGAACTTAAATATCATAGTATGTGTTTCAAGGCTGTGAATGGTCCATTTAGTGGTGATCTTGTCCAATCTTAGGTAGAGTAGCAGGGTTACAAATAATTAAAAATGTTGATCTTTTATTTGTTGTTAATCAATTAGATCAGTATTTACTGAATATTTACTATGAGCCAGATACTGTGCCAGGCACTCACATTAGTTACTCACACATGGCTCTTTTTTGTGTAGAGTTCTAAAATAGTGCTGTTCAGCAGCACTTTTGTGTGCTGTTTGATACTGTAGCCACCAAACATTGTAGCTTTTGAGTACCTGAAACATGACTAGTGTGATTGAAGAACTGAATTAAAATTTTTAAAAATGATTTATTTTATTTATTTATGCATACAAGAGCTGGAGTTTAGGCAGGAGAGGGTGGGTGAGGGGACTCACCTGAGATGGAGTGGGGAGCAGAATAGACGGATTCACTGAAATACTTTGCTGAGGGGAGCAGCAGGCAGGTCAGGAGAGATCTGCTGCACCATGTGGGTCAGCTCCTGGGCTGGGGATAAAACTTGTGCCTTAGTGGCTGTGGATAGCTTCATAGTGCTGTGCATTAACCCCTTGTGCCACCAGGGAGGCACCCTGACTTTTATTTAATTTTAATTAAACATTTAAACTTAGAGAGTCACATTGGCTGGTGGATTTGGTTTTAGAGAGTACAAATCTGGAATGTGAAGTAATTTTATGTTGCCCAAGTATTTTGCTTATTTCTGTTGTTAGATTAATGTTTATAGAAAGAAATCTATTTCTAGTGGATCTTTCTACATTTGGGGCCTTTTCTCTTTTATAGAGGTCCTTCCATACTATTTTTTTTTTTTTTTGCATCTTTTCTCTGAATCCTGTCTTGTGGAGGAAGTGTCCCTTGAATTCAGAAGTTACTACAAACACAGCATATGTTGATTATTTTTTTGGTCATACACACACACACACACACACATATAATTATAGTTTATTTTTACATCATTTTGTGCATGTTTTGATCTAAGTTGTAATCCCCATGGACTTCTCAACACTAGATCACCCATGTACCATCACCATAGTCTAGTGCTTTTCCCTCCCCCCATTGTTCTTCATCCCATTTCCCATTCCACCCCCATAAAATGTCTCTTGTTTATAGCTGTATTATTATCATTATTTTCTAAACTGGTCTGTTATACTCCTGCTATGAGTGAAGCCATCCGGTATTTTCCCTTTGCTTTCTGGCTTATTTCACTAAGCATGATCTTTTCCAGCTCCATCCATGTTGCTGCAAAAGGTATATGTTTATTTTTTTTTTTTTTGGTTGCTGAGTAATATTTCATTGTGTATATGTACCACATCTTTTTAATTCAGTCATCCACTTTTGGGCATTTGGGTCATTTCCATGTCTTTCCAATTGTGAATAAAGCAGCAATAAACATGGGTGTGCAGGTATCTTTTTGAATCAGTGTTTTTGTGTCTTTTGGGTAGATAACTAGAAGTCGGATTGCTGGGTTGTAGGGAAGCTCCATGTTTAGCAGTTTGAGGAACCTCCAAACAGTTTTCCATAGTAGTTGTACTAGTTTGCATTCCCACCAGCAGTTTTTCTGTGGAATTTTTAGGTTTTTCCATGTAAATTAACATATCATCTTCAAATAAGGATAGTTTTACTTGGATGCTAGGATGTGACCATGAAGGGTCTGGGGAGTGTTTAAAGTGTTTTTAAACTGCTATTTTTGACAGGTTCCTATTCTTGATCTAGACATAGGTCAGTTTTCAAAATGGCTTGAGAGTCACTGTTTTCTTTGTCAGTGTGTGTTTTTAAAATAAAATACTAATGGGCAGTCTTAAAATGTGAGAACGTTCTTTTCTTGGGCTATTAAACATATGGGGTGTTTGCATTTTCTGAAAAGATTTAATGGAAAATAAGAGCCTGCTCTGCCCTGGTGCTTTAGCTTTGCAATATAACGTATCATAGACTGATTACAATTCAGTCTTTGCAGGATTATGGGTCATCAAAGCTTTTGGATTCAGAATTATTTGGCTTTAATGATTTGAAAACATTGTCACTGTTTAAGTTATTCCATTTTTTCTTCATTCAGATGTTGCTTATAATAGTGTGCTAAACTGGGGTGTTTGTGACTATACCTAATTAATTATGTATATGTGCATTCAATACATAAAAAATCTCAGAAGTTTACCATAGGTTTGTTATTACAGGGTTAACCATCTTCCCTTACAAATATTAATATTTAACAACCCATCTCTTTTTTCTCTTTCTGATTACCCTCTGATTACCCTTTGCAATGGGCTATAAGAGAAGATGACATAGAATTTTTCTCTGCTTAGTTTTTTTTTTTTGTTTTTAATGAAGTACAATCCTATAGGACTCCATGTCAATTTATTTTCAAATATTAAAGAATGGAGATGTAATCTCCAATTTTTAAAAAGATTTATTTATTTATGTATACAAGTACTGGGATACACACCAGAGGTGCAGAAGCATTGAGAGGATTCACCAGAGACAGAATTGGGAGCAGAACAGGCAGATTGATGAAGTACATTGCTGAAGAGAGCAGTGGGTGAGACAGGACAGGTCTGCCATGCCATGTGGGTCACCTTCCTGGCCAGGAATTGAATTCGGGCTGCAGTGGCTGTGCATAGCCTTACAGTGCTGTGCTTTAACCTGTTGTGCCACTATGGAGGGCCTGTAATCAGCATTCTTTTTTTTTTATTAAAAAGTTTATTTTTACATCATTTTTCACATTTTTTTTTCATCTCAATTGTAATCCCCACGGGTTTCCCATCACCAAATCACCCCTGTGCCACCACCATAGTCCCGTTCAGCATTCTTTTGACACAGTGACCTTTAACTTATGACATTAATCTTAATGGTAGTTAATAAATATTTATTAAAATAATAAAAGTAACGATGAGGGCTGCTATACCTATCTGTTTGTGTCTCTCTCTCTATAAAGTCTTTCCTGATATCCACTCTTAATACCATGAGCCATCAGGAAGGCATTCAGAGAACTGGACTCTTGATCCTCAACAGTGCAGTAATACCTTGCACAGGAATTTATATGTTTGATCCTGTTTGAATGTTTTAGGCCAATGGCACCCTTTTGGAAAATGCCAAGGAAAATTGAAATGGTATAAAATGAGAACAGGGAAGAGCTCTGGAAGAGGGTGGGAAGAATCAGAAACAGCTTTCTCCTGGTGTACATTTACCTGTCTAATCTTGAAGATAAGAAGTATAACATGGATAAGAGACTGTCAGCTGAATACAATGTTAAGTTTCTCCCAGAATTAGTGGAATGATTCACTATTAACAATGTAACTGGAGTGTTGAACATACAAAGTGTCTATAATCCAGATATAAATATGACACAAATTTAAAGACTCTAAGTATGGTCGCATTGTCAGTATGTAAATGTATATATATTGTAACAACTAACAAAAAAATAAGCCAGTATAATTATGTATTTATACATACGTGCCTTCATGAAATGTACTTAAAATTATAAAGCAATTTGCTAGATAATCCCAGAATATAAAATCCCTTTGAGCATTTAGGTACTTAGAGGGAAAAAAAAATATTTTAAGTTCACTGATATACTTACTATCCAGTAGAATTCTGAAGTGATCTTAACTTCTTGGTATTTACATAGTTTTATTTATCTTAAGCCACCCTATGTTTATTTGATTTTGAATATTTAATAATATGAAATTATTGGGTTACTTTTAGCATTTATTCATTCCCATTTTTATAGTTAAGACAATTTTTTTACAGCAAAGGTTTTATGCACTCATTTTAAATTCCTAGTAAAACCAATCCTCCCAATGATACAAATCACAGAGTCGAGTATAAAATGCCACAAGAACTCATTAAGATACATCAAATCATCATGTTGTATACATTAAATGTTATAACTTTGTCAGTTGTATCTCAGTAAAACCACAAAAAAATAGATTGCTTTATACCAGTGTAAGACCAGATTTTAAAATACTGTTTTCTAATTTGTTTTAATAAACCGACTGTTTGCTAAAAATGTTACTTTGTGTCTTCAGAAAAAAGTTAAAAGAATCATTTAAGAGAGCATGGCTCTGCAATGCGAAGGGGGAAGAGAAGAGAAAGATGAAATTTTAAGTCCTGGTTCCTCTTCCTAATATCTTTATGCGCTCAGGTCGTTATTTAAAAATTCCTAAGCTGGGCCCTCCCTGGTGGCACAGCGGGTTAAAGCACAGCACTGAGAAGCTAAAGCCACTTCCTCATGAGTTTGATTCCCGCCTGCCCTGAGGTGACCAAATGGCGTGGCAGACCTCTCCTGACCTGCCTGCTGCTCCTCTCAGCAGTGTACTTTGATCATTTGCCTGTTCTGCGCCCCACTCTGTCTCTGGTGAATCCTCTCACCCTCCGCATCTCTGGCCTGTACCCCAGTTCTGTATGAATGAATGAATAAATCTTTAAAAAAAAATTCCTAAGCTTCATGTAAACTGGAGATAAAATGCTTTTCATTTCTTTTACATTGACAAAGATCATATATGAAAATGCATTGAAACTTGAAAATGTTATCAAATGTTAAGCAACACTATAATTCAAGGAGTTAAATTGTTATTTGAAACTGTTATTTCAAGGCAAAATATTTTGTGCACAGTAAGAAAAGATGCCAATTTTTTTTAGCTTAAGTAGAAGATTGGTCTTTTATGAACTGCTAGGGGTCAGGGTGTTTTCAGATGGGAAGACAGAAAATTGTTATATAATGACATAATCATAATCTTCAACTGGTTTAATAGTAACAATAAGAATCACAGCACAAGTGGTATATGTATTATCTCATTAAATAGAATGCTGAATTATTAAACAGAATGCCACAGACTCAGTAGTAAAGCTAAGAATAAATTTATATCACAGATTCCATGAATCTGAATTTTTTTTTCTCCCATTGTGTACTCTGTCCCTATTTTTATCTGTAGCCCTAAATAACCACTAGTCTGCATTCTGTCTGTAAAGGTTTGTTTTTTTTTTTTTTAGAAATTTCATGATATACTGTGTAGTCTTTCACGTGTGTATTGTGTGTATCTAACTTCATTTACTTGGAATAGTAAACTGTATCCAGGTTGTAGCAGATATAGTTTTATTCCTCTATAATACTAATAGTTCCTTGTATAGCTATATCAAACTTTATTAACTCACCAGTTAATCTGCATTTGGATGTAGATTGTTAGCAGTTTGAGTCCCTTATGAGTAATATTGCTATGTGTATTTATACACACACACACACACACACACACACATATATTTTGTGGACCTTAGTTTTTATTTTTCTTGTGTAGTTACTTTGGAATGGAATGATAGAGTGGCATGGTAAGTATCTATGTAACTTTTTAAGAAAATGCTAAATTGTTTTTTAAAGTTGCCATGCAGGTTCAATGCCTTCTTGTCATCAGCCATACTTAATGTCTTTTGTCTCCTGAATTATGACCACTTTTGTGAGATTGTGATAGTATCTCATTATGATTTTAATTTGCATTTGTCTAATGACTAATGATGTTGAACATTTTTTCATGTGCTTATCAGATATTTGTATATCTTTGGTATATATTAAAATGGGGTAGTTCCTTATTATTGATTTTTGAGAGTTCCTTGTATATTCTGGATAAAAGTTTTTTTTATCTGATACATGATAATACATGACTTGCAAATAATGTCTCCTAGTTTGTGATATGTCTTTCTAATTTGAATTTTCTCTACTTTTTGTTTGAAGAGCAATTTTTTTAAAACTTAATGGAGCCCAACAGATCAGATTTTGGCATTTTATATACGAAATCTTTACATAAGCTAACATCACAAGGATTTTCTCTTCTGCTTTCTCCTATAAATATTATTGACTTAATTTTTAAGTTAAAGTCCACTTCAAATTAATTTTTCTGTGTTATATGAAGTTGAAGCAAAATACCAGTTTTATTTTTTTTGGCATAAAGCTAGGATCTGTCCACCAATGTTTGTTGAAAAGACTACCCTTTTTCTCACTAAATTGCCTGGCACCTTGTGAAAAATCTATTGACCATAAATTTAAGGGTTTACCTGTTTCAATGATCTATGTGCTTATCTTTACACTTTTACTGTAATTCATAGTAAGTACAAAAGTTAGGTAACATCAGCTTAATTCATTTCTTCATTTTCAAAATTATTTCAGTGCGCTACTTTCTTTCTATTTTTATGTAATCTTTATGTCTACTTTGTCAAGTTATACAAAAATAGCCCCTCAATGTCAATAGGGATTGTGTTGAATCTGTAGATTAATTTGAGGTAAATTATCTTGTTAATGATTCACTTTAAGTTAACTTTGCATTTACTTAGATCTCCTTTAGTTTCTCTCAATTTGTTTTCTAGGTTTTTATGTACACATCTTGTACTTCTTTGTTAAATGTATTTCTAAGTATTTTAATCTTTTTGATGATATGTGA
>NW_004567103.1:36829219-36844266 GCF_000260355.1 Condylura cristata | reverse complement strand
TACATATTTTTTTCTTATTGCACTTTCTAGACATAATATAGGGATTTACCTATATCCTATCTTTTATCTATAACTGATATCTTGACTCTGATTTTTGTAAAGAAAAGTGTTATTTTTTATTATTAAGTATACGTTGCTTGTGACCCACTTTTAAGATGTTTTGGAAGTCCCTGTCTAATGCTAATTTGTTGACTTTTCTTTATCATAATTGTGATTTTTGTCTTTTATTCTGTTAATATGGCATAGTATGTTGGTTTTGGATGTTAAGGCGCCTTGCACCGCTAGGATAAATGTCACTTGGTTGTGGTACATAATCCTGCTATGTATTGCTGAAGTCAGTTTCCTAAGATTTGGGTGAAAATTTTAAATCTGTATCCAATATATGAAGGGTACAGCTTTACAGATTTTTGTTGTTGTTGTTGCTTTTTTAGGATTCCCTTAAATATCTTTTGCCTCAAAGGCTACCTTTTTATAAGTTCACAATGCCTTGATAGAGTAATGTTGTTTGTTAGTTTTCTTATTAGTGTTAGGATAAATCATGACCCTGCTTTATACTATTCTCTTTACTAACACAAAATCTTCATTTGTCATCAGACACAAAAACAAAGCAATGAATTATCCAGCACAAGTTTGTAACTAAGAATTGCACAAAGAATTGAAGGAACCACATATCTTCCAATATCAGATTACTGTCTGTGAGTGCCTGAACTTGTAAGATGTTCCTGACAGGGAGTTGTTTTGGGCTTGTAATGCTAAGGCTAATTCTATGCCAGATGGGTTAGCAGGGGGAAGCTGCTTAGTTGGGAGAGCTGTTAGCCAAGTAACTAGGAATACTATGTGACTGACAGCTACACTCCAGCAGAGTTTGGGGTCATCAATCTAAAAATTCTGGCTTAATTAATGAAAAAAATTCAGCCTGCTCAGGCATATTCTTCCAAAAGGATTCTTCAGGTAAGAAACAGGAATATGTGGGAGCCACAGAAAAACATTATTTTTATTTTCTGGCTAGCAAATCCCTTTCAGCAAGGTAACTAGTTCTTGTTGAGGTTAGTGCTCCTTGGGTATCCCTAAAGAAGCACTGAGTTACACAAATCCGCTGTTAACGCTTTCTTCCCATGTTCTTTCTGTATTTTGATTTTGCTTTGTTCTAAGGTATGTAGCTGGCTTTTTTTTAAAAAAATTAATCTAGTAGCATATTTGAAGTAAATAGAAGAGTTTAATTACTTTTATTTGTTGCTGTTAGCCTATTTTTATGATTTTATTTTATCCTGTATGTACTTTTTTAATGTGTTCTAGCAAAATTTGTTTTGTAATTCAATAGTTTTTAATTCTTCCAGTGATTACCATTAAAGTTGCAGAAAATATATTCTAAATTGAAACAAATAAATTGAGAAATAAACAGATACTGAAAAAAAAGAACATTAAGAATGAGACATATCTCCTCATTGCATTTTTTTTTGTAGAAAGAAAAATTTTAACCCAAATCAGCTTTACAATGAGGAATATTGAAAAAAGTTAAAATTTATTTTAGACTTCTTTTCAGAAGAAGGACCTCTCTGTGAAAGAAGTGGTGTATAAATTAGGACTTGGACAATTACCAAATACAAATCAGTAGAACTAAGGAGTAATGTGATTTATTTATGTTTATCCACTCTGTGATTGCTTACTCCATATATACTTTTATGGAATAATTACCTCTGACTATTTAACCACTCTAACCTTGATTCAATACTTGAATATGATACTCTAAACAAGAATCCCCTCAGCTGTAGCTGGAAATTTAACTTTATGGTAACAGATGAAGGTGTCTTTCTGGAACAGAGATGTTGGTGCAGCTCCAAGTGCAGGGGGACCCCCAGCCCTGACTTTGCAGAACAGGTACTGAGGAAACACAGCATCTAGAAAGAGTGTAAAACACAGGACACATACCAATTTCGAGCAGAGAACATTTGGCCTCAGCCAAAGTTATTAGCGCTATTATATATCTTCTTTGTAATCTATATTTTTACGATTCAGTCAAAAATATAAATTTGTCTCTGAAAGTATTGACTTTTTCTATGCTACCCAAAATGAAGCTGCCTTCTTTATAGCAAAGCTTAATAAATGACTGTTGAATTGAGTGAATGCATGGATAAACACAGTTGTCAGATATGGCCCTGAAGAGGTGAAATGTTTAATTTAGTATGTATATTCACTTTCCATTTTGTTAATAAGAAACTACAGACTGGTGCTGCAAGATAACCTTTACTAATGGGAGTGACATTGCATACACAAACAACTGAAACCTCTTTACCAGGCTTGTAAAGTGTTTTCATTTTATAACCAAATTTGATTTGTCCCGCCAAATTTGCATTGCTCTTCCCATTATCAATAGCAATCTCTTTCTTTTACCCATTTTCATTTATATCATGGACTGAATTGTAACTTCTTCAGCCAAAGGTTTTTATTTTTATTTTATGATGGTAGTGATAATTGTGATCAGTAAATGAGTTTGTGTAAATGGGGGGGAGGGGAGGGGAAGAAGATAGGGTGTTGGTGATGGAGGTGGAGCAGGCAGTCCCTGAATAATGATGATTTTAGTAAGGCCTTAACTGATTGCTTGGGTAATGCATTTTTATTCTTCCTTAGAACCTTCTTTTGAAATGATTATTTGCTGTGGGCCTCTTGCTTTTAAGATTTATTCTATATCTGGGCTCTCCTTGGTGGCACAACTGGTTAAGTGTGGTACTGTGAAATAATTCACAGCTACTGCAGCATGAATTTGATCCCCAGCCTGGGAGGTGACCCACATGGCACAGCAGACCTCTCCTGTCTTGGTTGCTGCTCCCCTCTGCAGTGTGTTTCAGTAGATCTGCCTGTTCTGCTCCTTACTCTCTCTGGTGAATACTCTCACCCTACACATCTCTGATCTGAACCCCAGTTCTTGCATGCATATAAATAATTTTTTTTAAATAAAAGGTATATTCTATATTTACCCATAGGCTCATGGTAAGTATTATTTTAGGCAATGCCAATGAAAATATATGTTTGTCTCTATTATTGTAGTGTTATGGCCAGAGACAGTCTTCTCTTAGGATCAGTGTCAACTCTCAGCTAAGGACTGATTAAAGAAGATTTTTTATTTATGGTTAAATTGTAACAAAGCCCAATTCTGATGACTCCCAGTCAGACTATCTCCAGGTTCAAAGAGGAATAATCCATTCTTTGCTATAAACACTGTGTTCATTCTCAGCATCCAGATTTATAATTTGTGGGCTGTCATTAGCAGATTTCCAACAACAGCTGGAATGGAGTGATGGAGACCACCGTGTTTGTGTTTTAAAGAGGCCCAAGAGAAATTTTTTAATAGACAAAAGAATATATATGTTGTCTGTTTTCCTAAATTGTAAGTGATTAGCATTTTTTCTGGGTGCACCTTTTTACTTGACAGACGATTCTCTCAAGGACAGATGTCAGCTTGGGACACACATTAGAAAAAAGAAAAAAACAATGCCTCAAAATTCACTTTACATACTTTAAATGGTAATCTAAAACTCCTTCTGTAAAATGGTAGGGAAGTGGAGATAATCTTTAACAAAGGGGAAGGAGTTGAATTCAACTTGCATGTGTCTAAGCTGTTATTCAAGCAGTGAAGTTATCTGGTTAATATGAGTGGTAGAAAAATTGAATGTTGGACATTAACTTTAAAATGACTAAGTTTTTGCATTGTTTCACTTTCTGTTCAAAAGGAAAAATGAGAAATGCAATTAATATGGTTTAACTCTGCAGGATAAATATTATTATTTAATGATGTATAAAACAACTCTATTCTAGAATCTTCATGCTGGGCATAGAAATGAAAAAAAAATTTATGTTTATGTAAATATGCATTGAGGACATCCAGTTCTTCATTTTGAGCAGAAGGACTCATTTAGCTTGGTTACCTATCAAGTGAATATTTTGGGAGACATTATTCATGTCACATTTTTCTCAAAACTCTAAATACCATCCAAAATAAATGTAACACATAAGGACAGAAATCTAAATGTCTCCGTTTGCTGATGGAACATTTCCTTTGCCCACCTCACTAATTCTACTAATGTAAAGAATAAGTCATAATAAATAATGATTTACTTGGCATCACTGATGGGGTACCTGCTATGGCAACATGTAGTTAGAACACAGTCTAGATGATTATGGCTTCCAGAATTAAGTTCTGACATCTGAGCTAGGCATTAACATTTTTTTCACAAATCAAACTCTGTTTTCAGTCTAATCCCATTCTAGCCATCAGACCATATTTTTTTGTATTATTGCATGCACTAAGGCATCGTTTTTTTGAGATTCTCCTTATACCTAGGAGACTCTCCTTGTACAGTTATATTCTTTTGAACATTTTTTTCTACTTCCAGTCAAAGATAATCTCTTTTTAAAAAAAATATTTATTTATTTATGCATACAGAAGTGGGGTGCAAGCCAGAGGTGCAGGGGCAGTGAGAGGATTCACCAGAGACAGAGTGGGGAGCAAAACAGGCAGATCAACAAAGTACACTGCTGAGGGGAGCAGCGGGCGGGTCAGGAGAGGTCTGCAGCGCCATGTGGATCTCCTCCCGGCAGGCGGGGATTGAACTCATGTGGAAGTGACTTAAGCTTCTTAGTGCTGTGCTTTAACCTGCTGTGCCACCAGGGAGGGCAGGCTTTAGCTTCTTAATACTGTGCTTTAACCTGCTGTGCCATCAGGGAGGGCCCCAAAATAATCTTTTTATATCTTTCTTATGCCATGTATTACCCACTTGAACAATATTTAATTTTGATAATGTTCTATCTTTTTATTAGATTGTAATTTTTTGCAAACACAGACTATGCATCAGTTAATTTTTTGTTTTCCACATTCACATTGCAGTGTTCCATTGGCTAACATATGAGAGTGACTAGCAATGTCTTGATGAATTCCTTTTTCTTTATAATTTTTTTATAATTCCTTTTTCTTTGTAATTTTTTCTCTACATCCTGAAAGCTTCTTTTTTAAAAGAAATATTTATTTTTATTTTATTTATGCACACAAGAACTGGGGTACAGGCCAGAGGTGTGGGGAGGAGTGTGTGTGAGAGGATTCACCAGAGACAGAGTGGGGAGCAGAACAGGCAGATCAATGAAGGACACTTCAGAGGGGAGCAGCGGGCAGGTCAGGAGAGGTCTGCCATACCACGGGGATCACCTCCCTGGCAGGGGATTGAACTCATGCTGAAGTGGCTTTAGTTTCTTAGTGCTGTGCTTTTAACCAGCTGTGCCATCAGGGAGGGCCCTGTTTCAATTTTTTGACTATTATGAAAATCCTTTCTTTTTTTTCTTCTAAGATTTGTCTATTTATGCATACAGAACTGGGGTACAGGCCAGAGGAACAGAGGCAGTGAAAGGATTCACCAGAGACAGAGTGGGGAGCAGAACAAGCAGATCGACAAATTACACTGCTGAGGGGAGCAGCAGGCGGGCCAGGAGAGGTCTGTTGTGCCACGTGGTCACGTCCCTGGCTGGGGATTGAACTCATGCTGCAGTGGATGTTGATAGCTTGATAGTGTTGAGACTTTAACATCTGCCCCACTACAGAGGCTTCTTGTTGATATAGGATTTGCAAATTTTCTTTCTCATTCTGTGGGTAGCTATTTTACTTTTTAAAAATGGTATCCTTTGAAGCACAAATATTTTCAAATTTGATAGCTCCCAATATATGTCTTCTTTCATTTGTTGTTTCAGTTAGGTATTATATACAATAATCCATCAACTACACCAAGGTGACAGTGATTTTTATCTATGTTTTTATCTGAGAATTTCAACTTTTAAAATTAGGTCTTTGAGTTATATGAAGGTGTGAAGTAAGAGACTACTTCATTCTTTTGAATATGGCTGTCTAGTTGTTCTATTACCATTTGTTTGAAGACTTTGTTTCCCATCGAATTGTCTAGTTTACTTCCACTTCCACCCCATGCAAAATCAATTGACTGTAAGTGTGGGTGTTTATTTCTGGACTCATAATTAGATTTTGTTGATCTATTTGTCTGTCTTTGTTCAGTACCAGTCTATTAAAGGAATTCCAGTTTCAGAATGGAATTCCAATTCCTAGTCCCTAGCAAAGTAAGAATAATGGTTAAAAATTATTCTTTTAACTTTAGCCTTCAGATTTTCCTATAGGCAAAGTGAAAAGGAAGAAAAAGAAAATCTACTAAAAATCAGTAAGAACAGCAAACGTTTTGAAATAGGAAGCTATGTTCTCCAACCTTTTTAAAATTGTTTTGGTTATCTGGGTCTGTTATGTTCTTACGTGAATTTTATGATCAGTTTGCAAGTTTCCGCAAAAAAAGGCCATTTGAAATTTTGTTAGGAATTGCATTGAATAGATAGTCTCTGTCAGTTGAGAATGTTCCCTTTTATGTTATTTTTGTTCAATGTTTTTATTATGAAGAGGTATTGGATTTTGTCAAATACCTTTTCTGAATTTATTGAAATGGTCATATGGATTTTGACTTTATTTGGTTTATATAGTATATCATATTAGTCAAAGTTTGGATGTTAAGTGAACTTTGATTTCCTGGGATAAGTTTCATTTAGTCAGGATGCATAATCCCTTTTATATGTTGCTGACTTTGGTTTGCTAATATTTTTCTGAGGACTGTTGTATCTATATTCATAAGAAATATTGTTTGTACTTTTCTTTTCTTGTGATGACTTTATTTGGTTTCAGTATCTGAATAATACTGGCTTCATGTAATAATCTTGGAATGATCCCTTCTATTCAATGTGTTGGAAAAGTTTGTGAGTGATTGATATGATTCTTCTTGAAAACATGTTAGAACTTATCACTGAAGTCATATGTGACTGGAATTTTCTTTGTGGGTAATGTCTTGACCTATAATCCAGACTGTTGTCATCAGCCCAGTGAGATTTTACATTTTACATTGAGTCACTTTTAGTAGTTTTTATCTTTATGGGAAATTTTTGCATTACATCTAAGTGTTCTAATTCACTGGATATATTTGTTAATAGGGAGGAGTAGTGGTTCAATTCCATGTACTTATGCTGTTCTTATTGACTTTTAGTAGATTTTCTTTTTCTTCCTTTTCACTTTGCCTATAGGAAAATCTGAAGGCTAAAGTTAAAAGAATGATTTTTAACCATTATTCTTACTTTATTAGGGACTAGGAATTGGAATTCCATTCTGGAACTGGAATTCCTTTAATGTGTTATATTGTCCCTAGTTCCTGCCACTTATCGAAAGATTGGTGTTTGGCAAATATTTATTGGATGGATATTTATTAAATGCTAATTCATAGACATTTGTTTTTAAGAAGGAGAGGATAAGAAGCCCAACTCTGGGATCACCTTGTGTACGTGAATGACTTTATTAGGATTTTTAGCTGCTAGCTTCTGTGGCTCTCACGTGTGGCCTTTCTTGTGTGGATGAAGAAGGTTCGTGTGCCTGATTGTGGACACCTGAAGCATGGTGGGCCATATGTAGGTGTGCACACCTGAACCTGGAAGTGGGGATAGAAGTGGTGGTAGTGAGGAGATGAGCTGCCTGAGTACAGAGGCCTGACCACAAGTCAACGCGAGAGAGTGAACACCAGAGAGATCCCAGAGAAAGTCTTGCAGGGGCTGGGAGGCTCAGTTGCCTGGCGCCCTTAGTCGCCTGGTGCCCCTGCCTGCCCTATGCCTGTTCACATCCCTACAGCTTGCAATTTTCTTGTGAAATACTCAGGGTTAGCTGCTATGAGGGAACTTAACTAATTTATACTATATTACCCACTAGAGAACTCAGTTAATTTATGTTTTTATCTTTTATTCTGATGAACCCAATAAATATGAGTAGTGTGACTTGTTCATTTTTTAATTTTCTTTTGAGAGTAAAAAAGATTTATTTATTTATGCTTACAGAAATGGGGTACAGGCCAGAGGTGTGGAGGGTGAGAGGATTCACCAGAGACAGAGTGGGGAGCAGAACAGGTAGATTGATAAAGTACACTGCTGAGAGTAGCAGCTGGCGGGTCAGAAGAGGTCTGCTACACCATGTGGGTCAGCTCCCTGGCTGGGGAACGAACTCATGCTGCAGTGGCTTTGGAGAGCTTCATAATGTGGTGCTTTAACCCGTGGTACCACCAGGGAGAGCCCCTCTTTTGAGATTTTATGCATTTTAATATTATTTTCACACCTAAATGTTTATCACAAAATACACATTTAAGCATGTCAAAATATGTGTGCATAAAAATGCCCTCTATTTGGTATTTTTACTATACAAAGAACAAGTTACATATAGACATAAAATTAGCAAATTGACAAACCTTTTAAACAATTTTTAAAAAAGATTTATTTATTTATTTATGCATATAAGAACTGGGGTACAGATCAGAGGTACAGAGGTAGTGAGAAGATTCACCAGAGACAGAGTGGGGAGCAGAACAGGCAGACCGACGAAGTACACTGCTGAGGGGAGCAGCAGGTGGGTCAGGAGAGGTCTGCCATGCCATGTGGGTCATCCCCCCGGCCGGGTATTGAACTTGTGCTGCAGTGGCTGTGATACTTCATAGTTGTGTGTTTCAACCCATTGCACCATCAGGGAGGGCCAGAACCTGAGGTAATTCTAAGTGAAATAAGTCAGAAAGTGAAAGATAGTTACTGGATGGTTTCACTCACTTGTGGTATATAATTAAAGAAAACATACTGGCAATGTATACCAAAAAAAAAAAAAAATAGACTATGACAAATATAGTGGTTGCCAGAGGGGATGAGGTGAGAGAAGAGGAAGTATGGGAGGGAAGGAGGAAGGATATTGGCACTTGTGCCCCAGGGAAGTTGGGTGAAATGGGTGTAGGTGGAAGAATGAAGCTGGAATCCCCACAAATCAGTAACATTGTTAAAAACAGCCCAAGTGATTTCTTTAATTCCTTTTTTCTAGGCTCATATTCTGATCTTGTACTTTTCAGATATAGGTTTCAACTCTCTTCTGGAAAGAAAGCAATCTTCAAAATTAAATTGAAGATATAGCATTTCTTACTATATACTGCAATAGTAAGGTTTTGTTATTTAGTGATTTCTTTTTGATGACCTTTATTGATGGTATTTAAGGTAACTACCATATCCTATTTATGGATTTAGAACTACTAGTGAAAAATTAGTCATAGAGATTGTAATACAACTTGATCTGTAACTACAATTGATTCATAAACCCAAGCTGCATACAAGACTAATTACATCAGAATCTCTGTGGTGGAGTTTAATCATTTGTGGCTCTGAAGCTCTACAGGTGATTCCAGTGTTCAACCACTGCGTGGAACAAAGAGCAACAGCATCATTATCATCTGAGACCAATTGAAAATCAGACCTGTGCTTCAACTCCGAATCACAGTGTGTGTTTTAACAGTATTCCCATTATTTGCATGTTAAAATTTTAGAAGCAGTCCTCTAGAACAATGCTTCGTAAACGTTAACCATGAGCAAGGATCCCCTGGAGGGCTTGTGAAACACAAGTTCCTGAGTCCTACTCCAGGCCTTCTGATTCACTAGGCCTGGGATAAAGCAGATCAATGTGCATGACTAACAAGTTTCACAGGTGCTGTTACTACTTACTGCTGGGAGGTGAATTGTAGTTTGTTTAATGGTGTTGTAGACTCAGGTGTACGTACTAGTGCAGAACAAGAGTGGGAGGAGATTGCATACTTTCCACAGCTTGAAAGTTTAAAAGGAAGCTGAAGCCGTGTGTGTGAGTGCTGCTTCTCCTCAGTTTGATGAAGTTTCCTCTGTGAGGGGACATATGAGTCAGTGGGAAGAGGCTTGACGCTCTCTCCTGGATGCTTCTGAAGGAGAAGCAGCTCTTCATGCGATGACGAGGTAGGAACCCCAAAAGGGGTAAAATGCTTCCTTTCCTGTTTATCCTGGTCATGGGGGAGATGAGTTCTTGTTAAAGAGAGAGGAGTCTCAGGCTTATCTTACTATATTACACATATAGAATAAAATTTAAACTAGAGAAAAAGACTCAAATGTTCCTAGATAATTCAGAAGAAATGGATTCAAGAGTGATTCTCAGTTATTTTGCAAGTGCTTATGCTTTCTCTTGCCTCCCTCTACTCTTCACTTTTGTTTTACTATGGTCGGTATAACCCCTTGTATTCTGAGAATTTCATGTTGGGCCTTTCCTGAAAAGTGTTGTGAAATGAGTATATGTGATAGAGAACCAAAAGGAAAATCTTTGACTCCCCCTGAATGTTATATTTATAGTCACTTTGATTAATGGTGATAAATAAAAACTGTTACTGGTGATCTTGAATATAATTAAGAAATTTAACTGTTGTAGCCATCTAGTTGATATTTTTAAGAAAGGCAACAAAGCAATTAAAACATCTTTTCTCAGTTTGGGTCTTCTCCCACCCCCAAATATGAAGCTTGTTAAGTTTTGCCACTAGTGTGAGTAGGATATAGTGTACAGTGAGAGAATAAGCCTTTGTTCATGCAAGTTGCCAGTGATTGTGAAGTCACTGTTTAGTGACCATAAAATGCTTGTCACAGAATTGTTTGACATTAAAAAAAAGTCCCTATATGTATTCAATTATTTGCATTAATATTTCAAATGAATGATCCTTACATATTAAATACACCGGAAAAGAAAATGCCTGATGTATATATATTCATAGAAAGTCAGAAAGTGATCTTTCTGGTGCCAAGTCAAAGTTTAAAAAGCTGTTTCTACAGAATAAACAATACAGCTGTTTTCCATCAGTCTTTTCTTGTAGATTTTAATTACAATTATAGCTGAAAGCTGACTGAAATAAGTGTATTAACTGAGACATAGAAAAATGTAGGTGTTTAATGCAAAGAAGGTGTTAATGAAAAACTGGAATTGTAAATGGAGAAGTTTGTTGAAGTAAAGGAGAGATTTAAAAAACTGTCAGGTAAAATAGATGAAGGATTGAAAAAAAGGACTAAAAGCAACAGGCAAGGGAAGTTGTGAAAAACACTTATTGATAACTGTTGCCAGAGAGCCCTGGGACTGTGAGAAATAACAAGGGAAAAGAAGAGATGTCAAAGAGATGGAAATCCAGGTTGAAGGGAATGACTGTGGGGTATGGAGGGAAAGGGGTGGAATGCTGAGATGTGTACATGAGCCCCATAACAGAAATCAGGGTATTCTCGGCATATGAGATCACAGGCTTGTGATAAGAATAAACCAGCCACAGATGTATGTAAGGTAATCGCCCTTGTGATTAGAATATGTAAACATCTATGTTCTTACAATATTGGTGAGTATAACTGTGTCTTGAAATATTTTAAGTGCTATCCAAAAAGGGGAGAATTGGGTTTACTTAGAATGGAGCTGATGCCAGAGGGAGTGAGTATGGGAGTAGCTAGCTTCAGAGTTAAAAAACAGAAAGAAAAAGAAACTTCTAATGTATTAAATTTTGAGGCAGCTTGACTGGGGCATATTCCAGCTTTGGTACTTACCTGCCTTGCCATCATGGTCAATTTAATGTGCTTCATTTGAAGCTTTTGGATTTTGAATAATTACCTTAAAGGGTTATTATGTGATTTGAATGAAATAACATGTGAACTGTCTAGCACAGAATTCTTGAAAATAATTGGATGGTTCATGAATGCCTTAAATAAATTGTACCAAAAAATGGATCTAATTTGAATGCATTATTCTTGCCAACTCTTCTTATATTTTCCCTGCAGGCATTTTTCTAGATAACAGACTAGATTTGGTCCCCTGTCCCATAAAAGCTTGAACTTCCCTAATGCACGTTAATATTGATTCCTTACAGTCATATTTTGATTGTAAGTATAAGTTTATAAGTGTCATAAAGGGATAGGCTTATTTTAGTAACTCTGGCGTCCTTGAGATCTAATATCATGCCTGGCACTTATTAAATTCTCACATGTTAGAGTGACGGGATGAGTGTTAAATTCCCTCCATCCCAACCTCACACCACAGTTTCTCCATTGCCTTGTGTCTTGGGCATTTTCTCAATACCCTAGTGTTGCAACTCTGCATGTCTTTAATATTCCTGCCTACAAGTCAGTGAGTCATTAAGTGCTTTTAGCACTGATTGATGTAAATATCTCACAATTTTCCTTCTTAGTCCCATTCCATCACTCCAGACTATGTAGATCCTTATTTTATGGACAGAAGACTGAAATAACCACCTACTTTTCACTTGCTTCCAGTTTCATTTACCACCAGATTCTGTGTTGGCTATGCTGATAAACAGTTCAAGTACAAATTTGGTCAAGAATTTGCCATGTGTTTTGTGATGTAGTAAGAATGTAGATTCTTTGTGCTTTTCTCTCATGAATCCTTCTCTTCACTGGACAGTACCATCAAAACAGCGATTATAGAATGAATGGCTTCAGTCAATGAGTCCAATGAATACCTTTGGTTAGGGGTCTCTTCATGGAACTGACCATATGAGAGAAGTCTCATGTAAGCTAAGTTCACTGTAATCAGAAGCAGGCAACATGTGGTCTGGTTAGTACATTTTGATAAGTTCCAGAGAGGTGTTGGCAATAATAGTAACATCTGATGGAGAGCCATACCTGATGTGCTTGTGAATCAAGACTGCAGGGCATTTTGCAGACAGCTGATAGGATCTCAGCGTGAAGGAATTGGATGCCTTATGTGCACTGAAAGGGGACATTTCTGCAAGAGAGGTAACTTCGATGTAATATTTAGTGAAACTTATGTCTTTGTACTTTAAATATTCACTTATGTTTCTGTATCCTCCACCTCAAACACTTCGCTTCCTTTTCTTAGTACATAACCTGTATTTCCAGTGATTCACTCAGAATGTAGACCCTGCCAAGAAACCCTTCTGATCAGTTACTCCTGACATTTCATGTAGCCTTTTTTTTTTCTTCACTTTTTCATACCATTTGGCCTCTTGTGATCAGTGATTGCTAGTTTGTTTTTGGATTTTAACTTTATGCATTACAATCTTATTTTGACTTACCTTCCCCAAGAGCAGAGGCTTTTCTTTTGATTCCCTTATGACATGGAGTACAGAGGTTGGGTGTGTAGTGCCAGGAAGACACAGAACAGGTTTTCTATGATCTGCGCAGATGAGAAAAGGAGAGTCCTGGAGCCCTCAGTGGGTTTTTCAGGCTTTTAATGATCTTTCTACACCATTTGTAGTGGAGGCAACCAGGTGCAGGACAGGCAGGGGGCTGTGGGCCAGGAGGCTGGCAGGACTTCCAGACCCAGCAAATCTGTTCTTTCTGTCTCTGGCATTCATTTGGTCTCATCGCTTGTCTCTGGATCTCTGCCCCATGTATCCTCTGCTGCTGTGCTCTGTTCTCCATTGGCTGCACCTCTCTGTGTCACTGCCCTTACATGCTCCAGGCTTAGGTACCCGAGTTGCACACCCACACTACACTCCAGATGCCGCCATCAGGCATGTGAGCAAGACCACAGGTATGGATCATTGATGCTACTGATGGGACAGTGAAGAAGCTTGACTATTCCACCCTACATTGGGTCATCTGGCTTCTACATCTGACTTGTTGGGGTTTTACGTTCACTCTGAAAAACTACATTCACCTTTGTGGAATTTGTAACTTTGGTTAGATTATATGTGTCACTTGGAAAATAAGTTCTGGGATAATTAGACTGTTTTGCTGGAAGGAGTCCTGTACACTTCACATCACAGGTCTTGTTTTCCAACCAAGGAAAAGCTGATGTGCTTGCTCAAGGTCATTCAGAACAGAAACTTGATGAGAGGATCCAGACACCTATTCTGATTCTTTGTGCTACAGAGCCCTGTTTCACTGATAAGGTTCAGGTGCAGCTACGCTGGCTGGCAATTATCTTGGCTGGGTTGAATCTGAGCATGTTCCCTAGCAAGTACTGTGTGATAAAAGAGCAGACAGATTTCTACCGAATAGGCTGAAATTAAACTGAAAGGAATATGACATGGTTATTTAAAAATGTTTAATTTCATAGAACCCAATAGATCAAAGTAATTATGGAGCAATAAAAGGTGAGCTGAAGCTTCAGATGGAGCGAAGGAAGAGATAAGACTAGACTTTTTAGAAAAACCACTGTTCTTCCTACAACACATTTTCTGGTTTGTTTTCGATTGTCTAGTTCTTATTAAACTCACTGGGTTGCAAACAAAGCCATGTTAATATAATGTGGACGCAATTTATTCATGAGTACATCTTCCCTTCCATGAGGAAAAACATCCATTTAAATAATACCAATGTTTCTCTAAAAATTTAAGTCTGTACTTCAGTATGTCAATTATCCTTAAAGCAAAATGAGAAGCTGGGACTTTATTTGTACTGATACTTATAAATTTATACTTTAATAATTTATCTTTTTTCCCCTTTAGAAAACACACTGCAAAAATTCTAAAGAAATCAATTGTTAAGAAATAGTGCTGCCAGCACGAAACATAATCTTCGTATTCTGGATATAAGAACTACTACTTGAATGTCCTTCAAACTAGAGTGAATCCAAATGGAAGTTAGGTCACAATATGACTGTCACATTTCATTTACAGGCAGCAGGTTTGAGAAATGGTGGGAAGATTTTTCTTTATCAAGAGTTACTAATGTACAGAAAAAAAATCTAATGTTTTTATAAAAAATTAGAAAAGTTTTCAATCCTCTACTTTTAGACTAAAACCATTCATTAAGTACAATAAGAAATAGCAGTTTCAATTTTACATAGTGTCTACTTAATAGAGAAAAATGAAGTGCCAGGGGAAGAGGAAAAAATTCACTTGGAGAGGGTGGGGAGGAGTTGAAAAGCAATAGAAGCAAAGAGACAAAGACAGGCAATGTGAAAGGTAGGCCTGAATTTAGGCTCACAGAGGTGACATAGAGCTTGCTAAATCCTGTGTATTTAGTTTTAAATCTTGAGAAATTGGGCATGTAAAATTTTTAGACTTTTGCTTTAATTCTTTAAAAAAATTCTAGACTCGGCCCTCCCTGGTGGCTCAGCGGGTTAAAGCACAGCACTGAGAAGTTAAAGCCGCTTCCGCATGAGTTCGATTCCCGCCTGCCCCGGAGGTGACCACATGACG
>NW_004567103.1:36807865-36828429 GCF_000260355.1 Condylura cristata | reverse complement strand
CGCCATGTGGATCACCTCTGCGGCAGGGAGTATACTGTCAGGGGCTGGGGCTCGCTTGCAGTGCTGCATCCTAACCTGTTGCGCCATGTGCAGGGCCCTATCTTTGTTTTTAATGATACTGTGGGAACAAAAGTCTATCAACATAGATGTGTTTCTAAGCTGTAAATATTTACAATTTAAACCAGTAATGTAGTAAAACTGTTGATCTCTTTCTACTATGCAAATACCCATTTCTTTTCTCCTTTCTTGAAAAGTTCCAGAAAAAGTTCTCTGTATAATCACATTCTCCACTCTGTCTCTAAGTTGAGTGGATATATTTAAAATGTATGCATTTATAGAAGTATCTTAGAAACATATAAGTAAATATGTGATAGATGTACTCATACATAAGCTGTTTTTTTCCTGAAAGAGCAAACTCGTTGCCAGTTGAGTCTTCTCTGAAATGATCTTGCTCTTTGCTTGAAAGACCTGGCAGTTTACCCACTAGGGATCAATGAAGAAATAAAGCACTATTCCAAGCAGGAAGGGATTTAATACAGAGGATTAGATGTTAACGAAAACTTGGCACTTAGTTTCAGGAATGACTTCCATTCCAGAACGAAACAGAACCGTCTCCTTAGGAGAGCTGCTGCTGCTTCTTCTTTTTTTTTTTTTTTTTTTTTTTAAGATTTATTTATTTATTCGTACAGAACTGGGGTACAGGTCAGAGATGCAGAGGGTGAGAGGATTCACCTGAGAGAGTGTGGGGAGCAGAACAGGCAGATCAACGAAGTACACTGCTTAGGGGAGCAGCGGGCGGGTCAGGAGAGGTCTGCTTCGCCATGTGGATCACCTCTTGGACAGGTGGGAATCGAACTGATGTGGAAGTGGTTTAAGCTTCTTTGTGCTGTGCTTTAACCGGCTGCGCCACCAGGGAGGGCCAGGAGAGCTGCTTCTTTTTTTTCTTTTTTTTTTTAAGATTTATTTATTTGTGCATACAGAACTGGGGTACAGGCCAGAGGCTCAGGGGCGGCGAGAGGCTTCACCAGAGACAGAGTGGGGAGCAGAACAGGCAGATCGACAAAGTACACTGCTGAGGGGAGCAGCGGGCGGGTCAGGAGAAGTCTGCCACGCCATGTGGTCACCTCCGGGGCAGGCGGGAATCGAACTCATGCAGAAGTGGCTTTAGATTCTCAGTGTTGTGCTTTAACCGGCTGCGCCACCAGGGAGGGCTGAGAGCTTCTTCTTTTAAGGCATCCTGTAGTCTGATTTCAAGGCACCCTGATCTGTGATCCAGAGACAGGAATACGGAACGGATAGCAGGTGCTGCCAGAGCAGCAGCAGCGAAAGTGGTCTTTAATCCTCTTGGCTAAAGAAACTGGAGAAACAGAACAGAAAACCCTAACCTATTTGTGCCTTTGCACAAACTTTTGTAAAGTTTAGGGTTGACAAGTTTCCTGATAGTGTAAGTAAAATAGAACTCACATGCTAGCATATTCCTTCTCTCCTTTTATTGTTTACCCAGATGAAAATATCAGTGGACAGGCTATCACTTCTGGAATAATTTTCAGACTATTTAGTTTAGATGAAATGCAATTTTATTTAATTTTATTTTTGTCTCTCTGACAAAGCAACTTCATCATTTATCCTTTGCAAATGACTTTTCTGATCAATCAGTGACACTTCTTAATTATTCCTTCTATAGGAAACTCTACCTAGAAGAATTGACATTAATGTTGGAACAAGGGAGCTCTAATATGCTCAGGAAAAAAGAACAATGTTGAGAAAAGCCTTGAAAAAAAAGATCAGAGCTTTGTCCTTAAGTTCCAGGAAGGCCACTAATTATAGCTACTTGAAGGAAAACTTTTTAAAATTGATTTTTCAAGAGTGGTTCTGTTTCTGGTGACCTTTTCAAAATGTTTTTATCTGAAGGCATAAAAATATTACGAGTTTGGTTACATCAAAATGTTAGTTTTTCAAACCCTAAAAAATCTGACTGTCGAATTGAAGCTACCAGAGAGGGAGGATGCAGGCTGTGAAATGAAGCAGGAGAATGGGGTAATGTTGGAGGATTGTGGGCATTTTGGTGGTGGATATGGCATTGTAATATACATCAGAAGAGGTATGGACTTAAATCTCCAACGATACCCGATTTGTAAACCATTGTTATCTCAATTAGAAAAATACAACTAAAAAATGAGGGGAAAGAAATTGCATTATCATATAAATTACTTATTTACATTATATTTTTAATTTGGAAATCAACCCTATTCATTTTGGGTTATGTTTATTTTAATTTTAGACTTTTCTAAAGCCAGTGTTGGAGTATGCAATTGGCCTTTTTATATTACATTTTCTCTAAGATGAAGTATTTTGCTAGCATGTCCTTCATCAAAAATGCCATAGCTTTATTCTATAGAACATCAAACTTTTGTCTTGGTAATTAAATACTGGTAGGCATGAATCCATACTTTAGTAGTTTTTGTGTGTATTTGGGTAATTTTTTATTTTTCCATTTCTGTCAATAAACTGGGAGCCTCCCTGGTGGCCTTCGGGTTAAGTTGCAGTGTTATCACTCCTGTGGCCTGAGTCTGATCCCTGGCCAGGGAGCTGAACACATGGTCAGCAGACCTCTCCTGTCTTGCCTGCTGCTCCCCTTAGCAGTCTATTTCAGTAGATCCTCCTATTCTGCTCCCCACTCTGTCTCTGGTGAACTTCCTCACCCCCTGCATAAATAAAATAAATCTTTAAAAATAAATAGCAAGTAATGAATTTAATTTTTATTAACACATTAATATCAAATGTGTGTTAAAATATTTTGAAGTTTAAAGTTTTTAAAGCATTTTTGCATATTTTAAAATGCATCCTTTTTGCTTCTCAGATATGAGTCTCTGAAAGTCATGAATGACCATGTAACTCAATAGGTTGAGATAGGAATTAGAGCACTGAAAAGAAAATCCTTATGGAAGCACTAATTTTTATGCCATAGTTCCAGTCTTCTACAGATGTATCCTTTTGTTAATTAAAAACAAATATTTATGCATCCAGAACAGGCCAGAGATGTGGGAGGTGAAATAATTCACTGGAGACAGATTGGGGAGCAGAACAGGGAGATCTACTGAGATACACTGCTGAGGGGAGCAGCTGGCAGGTCAGGAGAGGTCTGCCATGCCATGTGGATCAACTCCCTGGCCAGGAATTGAACTTATGTTTCAGTGGCTGTGATAGCTTCATGGTGCTGTACTTTAACCTGTTGCGCCACTAGGAAGGGCCCTCCTTTTGTTAATTTTAAGATAGTTTATTTCATAGCATTTTCTCCAGTTATGTTCTCAATATACCTGGGACATTGCTAGATCATCTCTTTGTATTCATCTACCATAATAGAAATAAGTGAATAATTCCTCTTAAGCAATCAGTGTTTCTCTTATTGAAGTACTTGCCCTATTAGTCTAGGTTCTATGTCCCATTATTGGTAGGGTTCTAGGATGAATATTCTAAGATAGCAGTTATCCAAGTTATGATTTTTTGTTTTCCTATTAGCCATGATGATTTTCTCAATTCAGTGAGCTATTTTTAGCAATGCAAAGCTTTGATTGCGTTTTTAAAAAAAGCTATCCCGTAGAAGAAGATGGGCATCCATGTTTACAGATTACCTCAATGAGTATAAATGTATTATATTATCTTTAAATAAATGAATGTCAGTATGTTCCAAGGTAACAGAAGTAATTGCATGTTGATAACAGTCATTATCAAAAGGCCTGGTCTCTAGGAGAAAATGCACTTATATTTTTTTAATAAGGTACAATATTATAGTCTATTTTAATACAGTTTTCTGTTTCATATATAGACTGTCACTCTAACATAGCTGGCTGACCCTACAGCTAGATAAAATGCAAAATATAAACCTGAAAATAACAAGATTTTGTAGTTCTTTGAAACTGGGATGGATGATATGTGTACCTTGGCAACTAATAATCTGTGACACACTTAGAACTTGAATTGTTTCTCCAGCTAAAGCAGACAATAGGAATTAAGCCATTATCCTACATCTTTGTAGCAAGGTACTTTAAGACTTTGTACGGTGGCTTATTGTAATATAGAAATCAAGGTGGAAAGTGATTTCCCAAGCACTGTTCTTTTTTCTAAATAAAAATACCATTAAATATGAATTTTTGTCAAATGGGTGATTGCCATTTACATGTCATGCAACTCCAAGGGGTGACATTCAGAACATATCCACATGATCAATGACCCCTCCAATTCTACTGTGCTCACCTGTGTCATTATCCATGGTGTCTTTAGACATAATTTCAGCAATACTTTAAAGTATGAGCATCCATAGTTCCAATGATTTAAAGTGTTCTGGCACTTTTTGTTTAGTTAATGAGTAAATATTAGTTTTCCTTTGCCATTTTTTTTTCAACCTCAGTGATCTCATTATGGTTAAAGAATACTGATCTTAACAGACCTGAATTTTAATCCCAAGTTTGCTATAAACTGAGCAATAATAGATGGATTATTTTACAGCTATGGCCTTTGCTATTTCCTCTTTAAAATTTGGGATTTGGATTCCAATAGAAGTTTGCAAACTTTTTTCTTTTATCCATAAAACCCTTAAAAATCTGCAGGACTTGACTGGGAAAAAAGTAGATTGCCTTCTGTTTCCTTTGGGTAAATTATAATACCCGAAAGTGAAACCCTGGTGGGGGAGTCTGTCTTTTGAGTCTAAACGATTTAATAACATATTGTACTGCCTTTGGTGTTTGACATCACTTTCCACCCTGGAGCAATAATAACAGGTAATGTACAGGAAGACTTGAAGTTTCTATTGAGCTTTGAAATATGGGTAAAACTATGTGACGTATATACATACAGTGAAATACTATTCAGCAATCAAAAATGTAAACTCATTCCATGTGTGGTAACATGGATGGGCCGGGAACGAATTGTCCTAAGTGAAATAAATCAGGAAAAAAACGAAATACCAGGTTTGTCACCTATATGTGGAATATAGAGAAACTTGACAAAGGATGAGGTACAGTTAAGTTAAAAAACTAGTTCTTAGAAATCTGACTATAGAGCTCAGGCATTCATTGGGGGATGGAGAAGGAGATGAGTAAGCACAAAGTGGTGAGGGACAACAATGGTGAATTATGGGTGCTTTGCTGATGGAGCCCTCTGGTAACACCAGAAAGGCCAGGGAGATCCAGGATCTTATACTTTAAATATCCAACCACACAATCCAATGTCATCTTAATTACATAGAAATGACACATCACCTTTGTTACAGAAATTATTGTATCCAGTGTAGTCTGGTAAATTGTTTTTAGTAGTGTTATTCACTATCTATTATAACTTTATGGTGGACAGTATGTACTTGCTCTTTCCTGAATTTGGACTTGACTATGTGATATGCTTTAACAATTAGATTCTTAGTATATGTAATTTGAGTAAAGGTTTGAAATATGCTTGTGCCAATTTGCCCTTGCATCATGGCATTTCATCACCAGAGGAACTTGCTTTGGAGAGCTAGTACCTACAGTTAAAACATAGCTAGAAGACCCTGAAACCTTGAGTCAATGTAAGTCAAACCACAGCTGGTTATAATGTTAACTATGGAAGTTGGCTTTGTTAGGCAGTATTGCTGAGTATATATTATAGCTACTATTGTGATCTCATTAGATTACAATACTCCTCCTCAAAATTTAACAGCCTCATTAACTTTATTGCCCCAAAGTTGTACTGATAAAAAGCATACATTAAGTTTAAATGTTTACCTGTTTAGTAGTGAGTAATTGGGAAATAATTTGAGAATGAGTGGGAAATAAGACAGACGAAAAAGAAATGGGCATTTTATAAGGCTGGGCAAGGCATAACAAATTTACTACAAATAACATGAATACCAGGAATAAAAAGAAGGAACAATACAGAACAGGAAACTAATAGATTCAAGTCGAATGGTCTAAAAAGTTAGTGTGAATGATTCAACTGTAATTTTCAGTTACTCTATTGACATTTTTTCTAACTTTTGCTTTTATTGAAGTCTACTAATGAGCAAATCTGAGTTTTTACATCATACTGATTTTTTTTATATAACTCAATGTTTGTAAAACTTAGACTTGTCATAAAATTAGAGAATTAAATGGAGGATTGCCTCATATTCTGTAATTATGTTCATTTGCATAACAGCTATTTATGTGTCTGGAAAAAGAAGTCATTGTAAGTTTTAATTGATTTAACATCACAGCCTTTAAGGAATAGATGTGTGTGTAATGGATGTGTAATTTGAGGTGTTGGTGGCATAATTTGTTTTTTTTTTGGGGGGGTGATCTTTTATACTTAGAGACTGGGGAAGGAGAAAGGAAAGTAAAACTTCAAAGAATCTTTGGTATGTACAGTTTATCAGTGTTTAACAGCTCAAGATAATTTTAGTAAGAAAGCCAAAAATTAAGACTGGTGTCAGGGTAGCCAACATCTTTTAAGGCACCAGGAAGGATGTCTAATGAGTTTTTTTTTTTGTGTCTTAAATGCACATTCCCTTTATCCCTTACCTTGGTAGAATCTGCACCTGATAGAAGTTCTATGTTGAGTAGGAAGAAAGAAAATGAGCTAAGATCTATATCTGGCTGAGGGGGAAAATACCTGTGGTTTTACTAGAGACATTAAAAGTTGAGTAGAGCCACCTGTAGCTGCATGTATTGGGGAGACTGAAAAAATACTTTTTGTCTCACCCTCAGTATTCACCTCTACAGTGTAAACTGAGTGAAAAATTTTAAAGCTCCCCCAGGTGATCCTAATTGAAATTGGCACATCACTACCTGTCTGTAGCAGTTCTGTGACCCTTACTGTCCATTAGCATTACCTGGTAATGCATGGCAATTACTGTGCTCTGGTCTCAGATTCTAGTTTATTATTCTGGTATGGCAGTATTACAGATTTTAGTTTCCCTCATGATGCCATGTGGAACCCGAGTCAGACAAAGTCCTTAGAACATTGGAAATAGCCATTGCAGGGGAAAGAGCCTAGGGCACCTCAGCCTGGTCTGTCCTCCCGTACAAAACGGGCAGATTAGCTAGCAGTGTACCAGCTGCTGCCCAGGGGTCTTACTCCCAGGCTGGGAAATGGGCTCTTGAAATCCTTTGGTCAAGACTGAAAAGTTGACTCTACAGACACTGAAGAAGAGAGGCAAGGAATCACCACTTACTGGTTAGAGGAAGATCAACAAAAGGAGTCTTCTGGGGAGACTTTTCTACTTGTGAGAGAGGGACTTGGGAAGGTACCAGGGCTCAAGGTTTATAGAGGTTTACAAATGGAGTTTGAGAAGAAAGGAACTGAACATTACTGACTGAGAGGAGTGGGCTTGGCTGAAGTCCATTGTTGGTGCTGGTTGTCAGCGCCCACCAGCTGCCGCCCGGTGGTCGTTCAGGCTTGTGACCGTGTTCAATCAAGGTGAACATCTCTAGAGGCCATGTGTCTGCTGCTCCAGGCTAAACCAGTCTGGTCTCACGCTCTGTGTCTTTGTTTTGGGTCTTCAATTCCCCTTCTCCTCAGAGCAGCTTACTTGTAACTTATGGAAAGATAACTCAGGAATGCAGGGGGAAAGTAATATTGAAGCACACAAGCTAAAGACAATGTGTCCAGGAAATTTATGGTAGCATGTGTCCAGGCCTAAAGTCATCTTTTAAAATTATTTTTTTTTAACCTCTTATTTGCCATCCCCTGGGAACAGTAAAATTGAACTGCAAAACTGTTTAGTTGCAAGGGTTTCCTTGAGTGCTGTCCTGTCCCTGCGCCCTTCTGTTTCAGAATGACTGTCTTCCAACACTTGGACAATATTCCCTAGTGGGTACAGGTTGTTAGGCGATTGTAGGTGGGAAGATACACATAGAGTGCTCTTTCCAAGAAGATAAAACCTTCATTCTGCTTTGTTTGGAGGGGTTCATACTTATGGATACTATGAAAGCTACAAAAAAAGCATTAACAAAATGGTGGTGCTTCATCTGGATTCATGGGTGTGTGAGTCCAGGGTTACACAGAGTTAGAACTGATCATGTAAAATGTGCCTTTGGAAATAATTCCCCAATTTCTGGTATATTGAGTTGTCAGATTTGGTGGAAAAAAAATGTAAGATAGCCAGTGAAATTGGAATAAATTTCTTGGAATAAATAATTTATTGGAATAAATAACAAATACTTTTTAGTATGTGTGTGTCCCACATTTATATGAAATTCTGTTTCCTGTATTTTATTGGGGCACTCCTAGGAAGAGAGAGCTTGAATTTGTTATTGAAACTTTAAGTAATGTAGGATCTTAGTGCTGATTCGGAATAGGTTTATGAAGCACCCAAATAAATGCAAGAAAAAGTGGTAAATCCTATGAAGATACTGACTATGAAGGCTTTTATTTATTTTTTTGAGTTTAGGATATAGTAATTCTGTAATAGAGAAGGCATATAAATATAAACCATAAATTGTTGCCAGTGTTCTGACCTACTGTTTAGCTCAAAATCCATTTTGTAATTTGTATGGTTCCATGTCAAAGTGGCAACACAAGAAAGCACCAGAAAATATAAAAACATGTTTATGAAAATAACTGGGGTCATTTTTAATTTCATTTTTAAAATCCATAATTATCTTCTCCCCTGAACACATATTTCTTAAATTGTAGAAAAGGTCTTAGGTATTTGTTAAAAGATAAACAGAATTACATCCTCACTCTGTTTAATTCAGTAACAGTCAAATGAAGCTTATTGCTTTTTTTATTTCCCCATAAGACCTTTCATCTCAACTGTGTGGAAATTCATAACTTGCATAAAGATGTACAATTAGTGAACATAACAGGCAATCTTTGAGTAGAAGAGATTAACCTGTTAAAGATTTAGTGCTGGATGTAAAGAAAAAGCAACATATCTCTGAAACATTGCAAAGCTGGTTCTTCTGAGCTCTAATGAATATAATTAAAAGAAATTTTAGAGCTCTTACTCAATTCAATAATTATATTCCATATATTTCTTGTGGTGATTCTGAAAAGATATTCTTTAGAAAAATAAAATGAATATAAGTAAGAAAATAAGGGTTAATATGTAGATATGCATAATTGATACTATAGCCTACATGATAGTAGGAAGACATTAATCCTCAAGAAGTCACTTCACTTTCTGATACTTATATTTTAGTACAACTTTAAATTAGTACTGTTGAAAATACGAAAAGGTAAAAAGAGTAACGCTGAGATATATGCATAGGGAATTTAGAAGCCTTGGTAGGAAATTAAATGTTTTAGGGACACAGGTGGTAGCTTAATTTCTTCTAATTGAAGGTCATGACTTTGGAAAATAAAGAAGGAACTGAAAAGTGAACAGCTGGCTCTGTAGATGGTGTCAATGAACAGATTTTAGTTTTCTGGACCACAATGCAAAATACTAAACCTATGCTCCTGGCAGAAGAAAAAATACATCTAGTGATGAGTGGGAAGAACATGCTTGGCAGAAGATTTGCTGACCAGAACAAGAAGGCATTGATATATGAGTTGGGTAGAGAAAAAGGACCAAACAAGCTGTTAACTTATGCCTTTTAAAGGAAAGAAGTTGATTTTCGAGAAAAATGGGGAGAGATGATTAGTTAATCAAGAGAGCATAATAGGAGATCAAACAAGGGAGAAGTGTTTGTGGCTTAATATGTTTATGCTTAGATTTCCACAGTATGGGTAATGATAACACTTAGCATACAAATGTAAATAATACTCAAAGGTTTTCGTTATGGGGATGAGCTCCCTGGCTGGGGAAGCTATTTTACATTGACATTTCATCTTGTTACTGCTTCTTGCAAGGATAATGTACAACATAGAAGACCTTGTGGTAGGGCCCTAAAGAACTGCCCAGTGATTTCCCTCATATGAGAAATTGGAGGACCAGAAATGATTCTATATTAAACAACTAAGAATACTGCAGCATTCATATGGCTGTCATACATACGCAGCAACAGTAACAAAAACAAAATAACAACCAAGGAATATAGGACATAGTTCAGATCTTAAAAGATGATCAGATGCCTGGGGATGAAAATCACAGTAGAGAAAAGGGAGATAACTGACCCAATGACAGTTGTCACTGCAAATGTGCCCGATATGGGCAGATTTGGAGTGAGGAAGCATTTGGTATTTGTTTACACTCATCACACATGAAGGCTTTATATATATTTCTAAAGCCAGCATTGTTGGGTCCTTTGCCTGGACAGACCTCCCCACCTCCCCCACAGAATCATATGCACACTGTTGTGTGGAAACAAAGAATGAGCCATGGGTGCTGGAACAGAAAAACAGGAGGCAAGAAGTGTTCCTGCCTTGTGTTTGCTACCTTGTGTTCTTTGACCCCCATGTTATTGTCACATGTTATTGATGCACTTGCTGAGAGCTTCCGCCTACCCCCAGCCCCAGGCTCCATGCTGAAGGGTATAAATAGGGAAGGAGAGAAAAATAAAGTGTGCCTTTGCTTGCTGACCAAGAAGTGTGTGCTTTAATCCTGACGTCCTTCGCTCAGACCATCTCTGCTGTCGTGCTGGCGCGGCACAGCATGGAAAATTTATGACTCAGCTAAGCTTAATTTTTATTCTTAATCATATTTTTTTAAAGTTTATTTAATCATACAGAACTGGTGTACAGGCCAGAGGTGCAGGGGCGGTGAGAGGATTCACCAGCGCCAGAGTGTGGAGCAGAACAGGGCGACTGACAAAGTACACTGCTGAGAGGAACAGCGGGCGGGTCAGGAGAGGTCTGCGGTGCCACGTGGATCACTCCGGGACCCGTGATGAACTCGTACTGAAGTGGCTGAGGCCAGTTTGCAGTGCTGTGTCCTATTCCGTTGCACCACCAGGAAGGGCCATTTTTGCCTTATTAGTAGCAGAAAAGTTGGTCTATCTTCTTTCAGTTACATAGTCACATAGGAAGGACCTTTCAGTCTTTTGGGGTGTAAACTATGTCAAAGCCAGTGACCACTCATTTTATTTCACGTTTAAAATTCAGCCACACTCAGGATTTCTAAAACTGTCACCTACTTCCTCAGCCATGGGGTTGATATTGCAGTGGGTAGGAATTATGTACTGCAATATCAATAGGAGAAGGTGTTGGCAGTATCCACTTTTTCTTGCCTCTTGTTGACATACATAATTGACCAGTTGTGATCTTCAGTTATTGGATCTCTTTCTGCATTTGGTCATTTGTTCAAGTCCTTTCGTACATGCACAGCCAATGCAACTTCAGCCCGACTCTCCTTCCAACTTTTCTGTTAATACCCTTGTCTGCTCAAAGGCAAGGATCAAGTTAATTGATCCCTTGTATTTCTGATGGGACTTTGGTGATTGACCATTGGGACTTTTCTCCTTGTGACATTAGTCTGTATACTGTATCCAAGCCTCAGTGAGCTAAGGAATATGGGCTGGCTTTTCCCTCCACACTTGTAGTTATACAGCTCTCTTTTCTTGGCTCTGCAAATGTAAACATTCCCATTTTCATCCCATCCTACCCTCACTTAAAACTGAGGCCTAAATAATGGAATTTTTTATGCTACCGAGACAGGCGAGGTAAAAAATTTGTGAGCCAGTAGGGTGAGTTTCCCAAAGTCCTGTTTGGACAGGTGGGTTGGGTTATGACCTGGTGATCTAGTCCAAACAATTGGGCCATCACACTGGCCAGAAAGTGCTATGGTAGACAAAAAGTGTTGGATTGTGTGTAATGATTATCTCAATTTCCTGGAGGGAGAAGGCTGAGAGCCCACACGTGTAGTTGGACTGTAACCCGTCCACTCAAGTCTCAGCTAAACCCAATCTAGAGCTAGCTATGATGCTATTTTTCTCTGCTTTGTAGACCTACCCTTTTAATATCTCTTCCTAACCCACTTGGAGGAGCCCAGTTAATTCTTCTTTCTAGCACTGGTTCCCTCATACATGAGTCTATAATAAAGCATTGTTCAACTCTACCTAGTGCTCAGTGGTGAATTCTTTCACTAGCTGGCAAAGGATCTGCTCTTTCTGGTCAGAGTCAAAAACACCACTATCTACACAATCTACTCTCTTCTTGATTTCAACTCCTTTCTTCCTCTTTCAATGGCTCTTACTCATTTATGTTGTGGGTGAGGCGTAAGAAACACTTGTTAGCAATCTTCTTCCAAATCTTTACTTAAAGCTAGACTCCTTTAATACTTCTAAAGTACTTCCTTTGTGAACACAGTATGAACAGAAATTTGAGGACCTTCCATGCATCCTATGTATTTGGGGACCTTTCATGCATCTTATGCATGGAAGAAATAAACAGATAACATTTTATGTCATCCTACAACAAGTATGTTTACCTTCCAGTTGAGTTTATAGTCTGACAAGTTTGTGTTAAAATCATGGACAAGTGTTCAAAAGCATACCTAACTATAATTTACCTGTTCCTGAAGTGCATATTTCTTGATCAAGTTCTCTAGAAGGCTTTTCTACCAATGACAACTACTTAAGATACTGAATCCCCAATTACTTCCAAATTATGCAACCTGTGGGAATATCACAGTTGCAGTATAGGCCTGAAACACAATGTGTAACAACAGTGTGTATAGGGTTGATTGGGAAAGATAAGAGTTTAAGGTGAATATGGCTCTCTGCCCTTCTCCAGATAGTTTCCATAGTGTCTGTATTAAAACCCAAAAGCTAGGCATGAAAGATGGTGCTGTCCCTCCAGTGGGAGCCTGGAGCTGGTAGTACACTGATAAGTGATGAACCAGAACCCACTCCACGGTGGCAGCTGATGGTGACCACAGATGTTGCTACTGTGACAGCCAGCTGCAACACTCTGGGCACTGAGCTGGGCAGAGCCAGGAGGCAAGAGCAACAGGAGCTGGCTTTTAGAGGTGGCATGGGCACAGGCCAGTGGTGATCAGGGGGTGCCATAGGTCATGTCAGAGGCAGGAGTCCCAGTTGATGAGAAGTGAGGAACTGGCGATCAGGAGCAAACGTTGTTCCAACAGAGTGTTCAATTCTATTTGCTTCCTGGCCTTATATGGTTTTCAGAGTCCTTAGCTCCTCACCTTGCTCACAGCAGCCCTTCCTCAATAAGAGGAAGGTGGAGGTTTCAGGTTCCAACTTTTCTGTGTGGGTGCCTCACAGTGCCTCTTGGTGGGAATGAGGTTCCAGAGACCGTGCCACTTAGCCCTTGGACCTGAACCTGGCTCAGCTAGGTGCCAGACCTGCAGTGGTTCAGCTGTAAATTTGATTGGTTCTGGCAGGGCTTCAAACCCAATTGGCTATGGGGGTGCAGTGAACCTGCCACCCTCTGCTGTACCCAGTTGCTGAACAGAGCCACAGTGGAACTGGCACGTTACATGGATCCACTGAGTCGGGAATCATAATGTGTCTCTTAAACTTTCATCTGCAGAACAGGAATAGGAAATTTTACATGTGTATTTCATGATCCTTTAGAAGTGGATGTCTATAAGATATTTATTAAAAAATGCTACGTTGCAATATGTGTTGGCAGCTACTTTATATTGTCACTGAAATACCAGAGCCCTGAATAAAAGCATATTGCTGAGTGAAGAGAAACAATTGAATAGGGAGTATTTATAGATAATGGGACAAGTTACTTTTCCCTCATAACCATCCTAGCAATCAAAAGTGTGAACATGGAGGTGAACATAGGTGTTAAAATGTATACAAAATATTTGTTTTGTATTTCATTATCCATTTCATTTCCTTATACAAGTAATAAGAGAAATAACCAAGCTTTAGGAAGTCAGGGAGGAAAGAACATTCTTAGGAAAGAGGTGGAAAGAAAAGGTTTACTTCAGTGATGATTAGCTTTGGGGTTTTTATTGTGACATCATAATCTACATTCAAGAACAGTAATGATTAGGAGAAGGATTAATTGTGTGGAGAAGTTAATGTGAGTGTCTTTCTTGCATGTAAGATGAATGAGACACCAAGTTACTCTCTGTGCACCAACATTCTTGTAATCTGTGACATCTCTGGCTCTCAGTGACAGCAAGTGATGTTGAAGCAGTGGAGATTTCTGTAGAAATACAGCTGGGTGCTGGCATCTTTAAGTAGAGATGGATAACACAGCTAATTCTCTACTCTGGAGCCTAGTAATTTTGAGAGAGGTGGAAAAAATTACTAGAGGGCTAAAACCCCTTGGGAGAACAACTTTAAAAGTAACTGGAAACATTTTTTGGATGATCAGTAATCTCTTTCAGGGTCAAAAGAGGAATAAGCTGAATCACAGATTTATTTATTTATTTTTTAACTTCATGGAACTTTAAAGACAAATACAGCAGTTTAAGTTCTAGATACAAGCAAGAGAGAAAACATGGCTACAATAACAGATTTACTCAGTCTAGAAACTGAGTAGGTGGGAGAAATCTTGAAGTGACAGGAACCAGTCTGCCACACCCAGTCATGAGGACTGTCTTGCATGTTTCTGTGGCTGGTAGCAGAGCTACATATCACAAGCCCTGGGAAATTGAAAATGAAATTTGACAATTGGAATGATTTTTGTTTGTTTAAAGCATTGCAGGGCCATAATAACACCACTAAATCACATAAAACTGTCACATTAAAAAATAATTGAACTAAAGGGGATGATTTAAAAAAATCATAGCAATATATATTATTGCAAATAATGCAGCATAAAAACATACACTGATAAAATTGTTTCCCTCCTTTAATTTCATTGTATGAAGTTATCTTCTATTAAAAATTTGAACTGTATCTTCCAAGCCATATTATGGAACATATGCAGGACTGTAACATACATGCTGCTGCTCTATAACCTGGCTCTTTGCCCCCAAATTATGTTTATTGAGGTAAAGTAGGCTTATATCTTAGTATCTGCTCCAAGGTTATAGGCTCAAACCTCTACATATACTTTCACATTCTATCCGCCATCAGTGCCCCAACAATCCTCCATGTTCAACTGAAACTTTCCATCCCCACCCCCACCTCACCACCTACCCACTCTGGTTGCCTCAGTTTGTAATCAGGTGTTAAGAATTGACTATTGGTTCTGATTAATCCTTTCCTATGTTTTTCTATATTCCACACATAAGAGAGACTTTCCAGTATTTCTTTCTCCTTCTGATATATTTCACTTAGCGTCATCTCCAGCTCTACTCATACTGTTGCAAATGGCAGGATAATCCTTTTATTTATAACTGAGTAATATTTCTGAGTATGTGTTCCTTAAATCTTTCTGATGCACATATCTTTACTTGATTTAACCAAGTTGCAGCTTATGTTCAATAGGTTGTTTCAGAATGTAATTGGAAACGTTTAATGTTTCAGTGAAAATTTTTTTCTGATATTGAGTACTTATTACTTCTGTGAGTTTCTATGGGATAAATTCCTAAGAACAGAATTATTGGACCAAACCAGATGGCATATTTAAACATTTAAGAACCATTACCAATTGGTGTTTTAGGTTTGTCCACTTTGCAACCACAGCAACACAAGGACCACATCTTATGAGGTGGATGTATTTGCTATTTTTTAGACATGATTTTCAGGAGAATTTTTTTCAGAAATGAGTGAATATATTTGTCAAACTTTTCGGTTTCCCCCCTTAAAATGTCTGAAAGCAAAGAAATAAGATCTAATAACATTTTCTATGTTTTAACATTTTTCCTTTTGTTAATAATAATTTTTTAAAAGAATCAAAGTATGACATTAAACTGTAGGTGGATAAAATGAACAACTTTAAAAAAATCTGGAGACTGAATAATTTGATAATCATTGTTATTAAATCAAATAAATGTTTTCTTTCCAAAGAATGGCTTAGTGCTTGAAATTTCAGGATAGATTTCTTTTTAAGTGAATCTAAAAGAACATTAGAACAAAATGTTATTTTCTCTAAAAGGACAAAGTCTTAAGAAATTTAGCCATGTTCTATGCAAGTCTGATTATTTTCTTTTGAAAATGACATGTTGGTTTAAAACTTTTCTGTCTAATAAAAAAGTAAAATGTAAAAAAGTATGACATAATAGCTTTTATGAGAATTTTACAAATTGCGAGAGAGTAGTTGTATATTGCATACAAATTGCTCAACCATTTCTCTACATTACACATTTTAATACCACTGGGTAAACTGGCTGCTCATATTGATGTTCTTTTTTTTTCATAAATGCAATAATTCTGCAAAAAATAACTTACTTGACATTGTGCTGCTGAAATTTAATTTTCATTGATGTACTCAATTATACTTCCCACACAGGGATAAGCATATGTGCTAATTGCATCTAGTGTTTCATTTGCCTTTATATTAGAGCAACAAAAATGAGAATTTGATAAAACCAACCTACTCAAGTAGTTACCTTCTTGATATTAAGTTTCTTTTTATCTCAGAAATAAACATTAGGAAGGTGTTGGGCCAGTGGGATAAAAATCTCAGCAAAACTCACTTGTACATCTTTTGGGTGCAGTTCCTAGAAGAATAAAAACGACACATTGAAAAGAGAAGGTATGGGGAGGGGGCAGTCACAGTATATCTGCTACAATTTTCTGTGTTCTAGGAAGAGAAGAAAAGCATGCTCAGGACTTAAGTAAATATTTTGCCATAGAAAACAGTGTTTATAATTATTTATACTTGTACGTTTTCATAAGGTCATACTGACATTTGATGGACAGCCACACTGTTGGGGAAAGATCACACACTTGGAGCCTGTAGACACCTGGACGACAATTTTCATTCTTTTGCCACCTACCTGCTGAGTGACCTTGCTGTGTCTCGGTTTCCTTCTGTCTAAAATGGAGTTATAGTACCCACTGCAGAGGGGTTATGTACATGTGTGGGAAAAGGCATATGAAACACGTCAGACAGTACCTAGAAAGTAACCAATAACTATTAGTCTCCTCCTGTTTTTACAATATCATTGCTAAGCCTCATCTTATAAGCAAGTGAATCATAACATTTCCTTGAGCCAACTGATGTTTTGCCATTTGACATTGAAACAGAGACCCGTACTGAATAACTTTGGGAAATAAATGGAATAAAGGCTTAGAAGTTCTTTGGTTATTATTTCCTTGTTTCTCTACTAGTCACTTTTACTTACAGAATATTAATATTCTTAGTGTGGATATTGTGCTTTATTATTGCCTTAAATAAAAGAACTCTTCACTTAAAAACGATATATCATGTTTATGTTCCTGTTATACCGAAGTGTTACTTGAAGAAAAAAGACCTTCAGGTTTTTCTTTTATTCATGAATGTTAATAATTATAGTTTGACATTAAGGGTGTTTCAACTCTTCTGGAAATTATTACAGAATTTTCATATTCTTGATTTTATGTTATTTCTGTCTTGTAAATATTCAACTCGGTAAAAACCATCATCACCTGCTGTGCTTCAGTTTAGCCTTTACCTGCTGTGCTTCAGTTTAGCCTTACTTGGCCAAGTCTTTCCTGTGCAGAGTGGACCCGTGCAAGAAAGCAGCTCTTCACTCCAGGTTGTCATTTCTTTATTGCTCTTGTTGGGTACTAGAGCACCCTTCTACAGAGGATGTCCAGTCTTTATTGTCCTTAGGAATGTAGCCCCACCTGTTTCTTCCTTTGTCTCTAGAGAGCATCTTGCTATTATGATGACTTTACAATATCCTCCAACCTCAGTGCCCTCTATCACACATCCCATTCCTAGTGGTTCTTCCTGTTGTTGAGTGAAGAAAAATTGCAAAATGTACCTTCAGTCATGTCATAATTAAAACAAAATTACTTATGCATGCAATAACTGGGGTACAGGCAGGTGGGGGGGGGGAGAAGATTCACCAGAGACAGTAGAGGTGGATCTACTGAAATACACTGGTGAGTGAGCTGTGGGCAAGACAGAAGAGGTTGGCTGCGCCATGCATTTCACCTCCCTAACCAGGGACCAAACTTGTACTACAGTAGCTGCAGAATGCTTTATAGTGCAGTGCTTTAGCCCCTTGCACCATCAGGGAGACCTCTATGTTTATAATGTGATAAAAATATTTGCTTGATTCCAGTTCCTACCAAATTTTGCTAAAGATCTTCTTGCATTCAAGTCTGTCTCTAAATGCTTTTTTCCCTTCATTTTTGAGTGGGTTGTAAAGCAGACTTGATACAGAAGCAATTTGAAATAGCTTCCATACTATCAAAGTTGTAAAACTTTGTGTCCTCTAAAAAACTGTACTGTTCCCATTTATTCTACACCTTCCAAGTTTTAATAAGGCAGGAAATACCAATAATATGTCAGATTCCATATCAAGAATATATATAACAATATATTTTGTGGTGCTTGCTAATAAAGATGAATAGAAACTGTGGGCAATGTAGATCATGCCCCTTTGGTTATTTTCCCTGTAATTTCTCCCCCTTCAATGACTTAATACTGATCTTCATTATGTTAACTTAATATTGTCTGCATTTATTTTAATGTTGAAGACAAAGCTCATTTTCTAAGACAGAAGAGACTAAGCTTTTTGTATCAGGAGAAAATTAAAGAACATTATAGGAGACAAGGAACATTTAGCAAGCCTTTACCATGAGCCAGATATTAATCCTTTGCACAGGAATTAATATTCCAACGATGCATCCAGCAATTATCATATCTAAGGTAGAACACAAGTATGGATCCTTCAGGTCCTTCAGTCATGTCTGTGGTCACACATAATAAATGGCAAAATGATGATATTTCGCTCAGATTGTTGCTAAATACAGTTTTTCTTTTTGACTAGTGTTACTAAATAAATAAATCTTAAATACTTTTATAAAATTACTATACTAGATCAACCTTTTAGGAATATAGTGAGTAGGAAATGTTAGCAATGTAGATCATGTGTTTGACTTCTCCCTTTCATCTATTACCCCCCTCCCCTCCCTACTCCTAGTGATTTGAAGACTGGCAAGAAGCTCTTGAGGAATATTTCACAGCTGTCTTCTTCTTCCTGTTACTTTGCATAGGCTGTGACCCTTCCTGGCTATAAAACTAAGTACCATCCTGAAGAAGTCATATCTACACTCTCCAATAAACATATCTGAGACATTGCTTCCGTTATCCCTACTGCACCTGCATTTGGGGTGATGATTTCTAAGATGTACCTCTGCAAAGCAAGCATGTCTGGGAAGATGACTTGTGATACCTGTGTGGTACTCCAACTCTCACAATTCCACAAAATTACACTGCCATTGTGCCTGAACTACTGTTTTGGAGCAAGTGTTTCAAATGAGATCAGAGTAGGCATTTGAATGCATTTATAATCCCTTTCCCTTACTTTTCATTTTATCATGTATCTGACTCAGATTATTTTATTGAATTGTATTTCTTCGTATTCCCACTTCTTCCTGGAAGTTGTTTTACTTCCTGCTGCCTCATGATTCTTTCTCCACACTATGTCTCTCCTTTTACTCTTTCTGATCAATAGTCTCCCAAGTTCAACCTGGATATTTGACTCCTTCAGTAGTTTGCCCTTCAAAGCTTTCAAAGCCTTACAAATAGATTACATAGAGCCATTATTTGGTGCTCAGGTGCTCTGCTTACCCAGTCATCCGTATTCAGTTCTTTGCCATGACATTCAGCCCTTTCATGCTGTGACCCAAATCTACATTTTCTTTCTGAAAAGTTAGTTGTGTCAGACTAGTTTATGTGTTCAGTGGTCCTTGGGTTACAGTAAAAGTTCAGTTTAGCTTGTGACTATAATTCTAAAACTTTGTAAATTATATTATGAGCTACACGACTAAAGTTTAGGGTAGCTTCATTTCCCACTCATGCAGTTTTTATGTCAGCTTGTTGAAACCCTGTATCAGCTTAGTCCTCTAGTTAGACAGGTGAGTGGACAGGGGAGAGTTGTCTGATGGAGACCTTTCGTAGTCTTTTGGGAAAGTCTGAGAGAGACTGCTGAATGAATATGCAAACTGATCATCTTAGAGTTGAGTACTTTTTTTTTTTTAAAGCAGCTATTGAGACTAGTAATGGTTTATAGATTCTGGAAACTAAATGCCTATGAGATGATAAAGCTAAATTTGTGGAAAAAATTCAAAGTAGAGAATCAGAAATCATCAGGCATCTATAGGCATCTACAGGGTTATGACTAGGTCATAAATGCATGTAGATATTCTATAAACATTTGTTGAACATCCACATGTCAGATATCTTGTTCTGTCCTGAGAAAACAAAGTACTATAAAAGGTGACTTTTGTCTTAGGAGAAAGAATTTCTTTGAGGACTTGCCACTGTAGTGAGGACATTATTTCATATGTATAGGCATATTTAATTCTAAAAATAATTCAAAGAAGTGGGTATTATTACTTGATTGTAAAGATAAGAAATTCAAGGTATAAGAAAGTGGTGTGTTGGGATTCCAGCCAAGATCTGTCATCCCAAAGCTGGAATTCCTCCAGAAGGCTATATATAAAGCTTCTTACGAAAATTATATGGTGAATATTTAGTGTTCTGACCAAAATACAGTATAAGGTATAAGATGATTTGATAGAATTGGTGGTGTTTTAGTTGGTTTCAAATGCTGAGGATGTTCACTGCATGTATAAATACATTCAAGGAAGATAGAGAGTTACAAAATAGCAGGGCAGGGTCAATGCAGCTTTTTTTTT
>NW_004567103.1:36797083-36805354 GCF_000260355.1 Condylura cristata | reverse complement strand
GGGGAGGGTTTTGATTACTTTTATTTCCTTGCTTGTAATTGGTCTGTTTAGCTGTTCTATTTCTTCTTTATCTAGCTTTGGGTGGTTGTAGAGTTGTAGGAATTTACCCATTTCTGTTAAATTGTCCAGTTTGTTTGCATATAGTTGCTCATAGTATTCTCTGATTATTCTTTTGATTTCTCCTGCGTCTGTTGTGATTTATCCTCTTTCATTTATGATTCTGTTTATTTGTGCTTGCTCTTGTTTTTTCTTTGAGTCTAGCTAGTGGCCTGTCTATCTTGTTTATTTTTTCAAAGAACCAACTTTTGGTTTCATTGATTTTTTGGACTGTTTTCCTAACTCCCATTTAATTTATTTCTGATTTGACTTTTATTATTTCTTGTCTTCTGCTGACTTTTGGGTTATTTTGTTGGTCTTTTTCCAGTTCTTTAAGGTGGGACATTAGATTGTTTATTTGAGTTATTTCTTGTTACTTTATGTGAGCTTGTATTGCCATATATTTTCCTCTTATAACTACTTTTAATGTGTCCCATATGTTTTGGAGACTTGTGTCATCATTGTAATTCTTCTCCAACTATTTTCTAATTTCTTCTTTGATCTCCTCATTGATCTAATGGTTTTCCAGTAGTGTGGGTTTTAGTCTCCATGTGGTAGGTGGGTTTCTTGCCTTCTTCATATGGTTTATTTCTAGTTTGATTCCTTTGTGGTCAGAGAAATTAGTTGGTATGATTTCGATCTTGGTGTATCTATTGATGTTTATCTTGTGACCCAGTATGTGGTCCATCCTAGAGAATGATCCAAGTGGATTTGAGAAAAATATGTACTCAGATTTTCTGGAGTGCAGTATTCTATAGATGTCCACTAGACTCATGTTGTCCAGGTCCCTGTTCAGAGCTTCAGTTTCTTTACTCATTTTTTGTCTTGTTGATCTGTGCATTGTTGAGAGTGGTGTGTTGAAATCTATGTATTTATTCTCTCTGATATACATTTTCATGGATGACAGTAGTTTCCTGATATATTTTGGTGCTCCTTCATTTGGTGCATATATGTTGATGATTGTTACTTCTTCTTGTTGTATTGTCCCCTTAATCATAATGTAGTGGCCTTCTGTATCTCTTTTAACCTTTTTTAGTTTGAAGTCTATTTGATCTGATATAAGTATAGCAGTTCCTGCCTTTTTTGGTCCATTTGCTTGTAGGATTGTTTTCCATCCTTTTATTTTCAGTCTGTTTTTATCCTTTGTAGTTAGATGTGTTCCCTGTAGACAGCAGAATGATGGTTTCTGTTTTTTAATCCATCCTGCAACTCTGTGTCTTTGTACTGATGAGTTTAAGCCATTTACATTTAGAGATAATATTGATATACTGGCACCTACATTTGCCATTTTGGTCCTTCTGTATTTTTATTCCTTGTTTTGAACTGTTTTTGTTCATTCTTCTGTTGGATTTGGTTTGAGGGCTTCTTGTAGTAGTTTTTGGAGTGGGGGTTTAGTCATGACAAATTTGTGGAGTTTGTTTGTCTGAGAATGTCCTTATTCTTTGTTCATAGAGGAAGGAGCCGAATGAGTAGGAAGCCACTGGTGTTCCCCCATCAGAGTTGCAGGGTTCAGCTAATCCTGCCTGTGTGGCTTCCCTTATGGGAACTCCCCAGTCGCCAGTTCTCCCTCGGTTATCTTCCTTCTAGTGAGTCCAGGGCATTCTCATTTGGGTTGAAAGTCGTAGCATGTAGGTCTATAGTCCGTTTTTATATAATCCTGTGTGAGTTTGGATGTAGTTGTCTCTGTGTCTTTATTCTGCCACCACCTTGCGGGTTCCCGAGCTGGTGGAGCTGATCAGTGGCTTTGCGCGTGGTGCCTAGGTGCTCCGGATGGGGTCTGCAGTTTCAGCAGTTTTCCCTGTACCCAGATGTTGAGGATCAGATTTTCAGTCTTTTTTTTTTCAGTCTTTTCTCAGCCTGGGCTCCACTCACTGAGCAGAGCTGTCCCACTTCTCCTCCAGGGCTTTAGCGCGCAGGGCAGAGCGTCTCTTGTAGCCCACCGAACTTCCAGGCGCATGGGTTTTCCCAGGAGTTCCCTTAGGGAACACCCCAATCGTGGATTGCCCTTGAGTTATCTACCTTCTAGTGAGTCCAGGGTGTTTTCATTTGGGTTGAAACTCGTGGTAAGTAAGTCTATAGTCCGTTTTAAGTCCTCAGTTCCTATGCAAGCCTGGACGCAGTGATCTCAGCGTCCTTACTCTGCCGCCATCTTCCGGAAGTCCCAATGCAGTTTTTTAACACCTTAGTAGGTGGCCAGCATTTTGCTTGTATCCAAGTGCATGACTGTCTTGATTGCTTGTTAATGAAACTGACCTCATCAAAATTGTGAATTTCTTTGATTTTGTGTCAATGCTTAAAATGCTCATGAATAATTACATAATCTGGGGGAATCTTATTAAAAAGGACAAAAATTAAAAGTTTTAAGAAGGAAACAATATTAAACGCAGCATAGCCCTTCTGAATGCCTAGGAAGTGACTTGCCAGAGGAATTGAGAAAAATATCAGAGCTATGAAGAAACAATTCCATTCCATTTGCTTTTATGGCATTTAATGTAGTTAACATTCCATTAGCTAACCTGTATAAAAATGGCAAAATTGTACATAATACTTTTAAATACATTTGTTTGGTGTTATATACATATATAATATATATATGTTTTTTGATATCTTAAGAAAACTTTATAGAGATAGGTAATTTTTTTTCAAAGTCTTATTTTAGTGAATTACTCTATTCATGTAAATTACAATTAAACAGCACAGTGTACATACCATATCACCTAAGAAAGTTTTCAAAACTCTTCCTTGATGATATTTTCTATTCCAGTGCTATAGCAGTTTACCACTAATACTAATTTTATATTTTGTTATTTCTTTATATTTTTACCACACTTGTGTACTGTGTATGGACATAGCTTTTGTGTTCATTCAATGAATTGGTATTGAATACCTACTATATATTTGTGCGTGGTGTTCATGCTTTGAAGAACATGACAATGTATAGTGATAATCTCGTTGTGGAATTCATTTACTCTTCTCTGATGGTTAATAATGGTGAGTATCTTATTTGCCATCTTATTTCTCCTCTTCATGTCTTTTGCTCATGTCATTTTTTTTCCTTTGGAGTTATGTCTTCTATGGCAGGTCCTTTTTCTCTGTAACTTTTTTTTTCCATTTTACAGGCTCTATTGGAAAGTGAAATCTTTAAATTTGCTTCTTGTCTTTTTACTGACAAAACACATATAGCTTTAATTGATCATTTTAAGTACACATTCCATTAGCATTTATTAAATCTGCTGTATTACAACCACCAAAAGAAATATAAACAGTTTATCTTTACTCCCTCTCCTGCGCATCTTCTGATCCTCACAAACATGATTTGTATTCTGGATTTTTTCCCCTATGTTTCTTGTAAATATAATTATAGACTATGTTACCTATTGAATTTGTTAACCCATATTTTTCTGTTGATTATCCTGTGAACATTCTTGTAACATGTCTCATTTTGTACATATTTTAAACTTTCCTTAGAGATTGCATGCCTCAATATGGAGTGTAGAGTGGTATTACAGGGTATTTCATTTTAACTTGCCAATTTTCTTTTCAAAGTAGTCATATGAACTTACATCCCCACAAGCAGTATATGAAATTTTTTATCTTTAATTGAATGTTACCAGCTTTAAAAATTTTGGTCAATGTGTACAGTGTTTAATTTGAAATTTTCTTATTAGGGAGGCTGAGCATTTTCGTATTTGGGTTTCTTATGGTCTATTAATATATTTTGCTCACCTTTTTATTTGGTTAACTGTAATTTCAAAATTGATTTGTAGGGGGTATTTCATGTATTCAGTATATTGGTGCTTTATTAAATATGTGTACAGCGAGTACCTTCTAGTTATAACATAATCCATAGTTACTCTTCATTTTTTATAGGTTGAGTTATAGATAGAAGTTTAAACTTTTACGTAGTTGAAATATTCAATATTTTATGTCTCAGATTTTGTATTTATAAATTGTAAGTGATAGCATCCACCTCATCTGATGATGTTTCAATGAAGTAAGGCTTGCAAAATGATTAATACGTAATTACTAAGTGTTTGCTTATGAGTTCCGTAACTATTTGTTGTTGTGATTAGTAAATATTGTGGAAAGTGCTTTTTGGTGAAAGAAAGTTTTGTCTGGTACAGGAGGATTAAAGGGGTTTACTAATTTACATTTCTGTCACATATCAATTTTTTGATAACCTATGGGAAGATTTCTGGGCTGTCTGCTGCAACATCTTGACTTTTGTTAGTGGAAGTTCATCAAAAAATTTGATGTTTGAGTGAAAGGTTAAGGGAAAAAATCAATTTAAATTTAAAAATAAAAAGTCAATTTTGAGGGAGACTGGGAAATGAAATAGTTGTATCCTATATGGAAATTCAGTTTATGGTACAATTAAGTCAGTACCCACTACTATAATTTTAGATGTGAATTAGGCAGAAACAATGGACATCTAGGACAGTCAGATTTGAGGAAAGGCTTGTTAACATCTCTTAAATGATTTTAGATTGCATTAGGCAATTGGGATTATTTTTTCCCTTACTAGTCTAAAGTATAACCAGCTAAATTTATAAAGACAGGCTTATGATAGTCACATCGAATAAAACATCTTACAAAATGAATATTTTGACTGTTGTATAAGACACATGAGTTACAAGTTTAGGGCAACTGATATTTAGTATATTTCCTTAATTGTTTTGTGAAATTATTGTATAAAGTGTTTCCGAATACTGCTAGAGTTGATGGTAATGGGTATTATGGTAAATAAATTCCTCTTCAGGAATGAGACCTTTATTTCCCTAACTTTTTGATGAAATCTTAAAGCTGGGCCCCTCCTCAGGAACTTCCCTGGTCTTTGAGAGTAACCACCCTTAATATTTTGCCCCATCTCTGAGGACAGCCAGCATACCTTGACAAAATAAGGTAAAATGTCTACTCTTCTTGGCTTAGTTTTGGAAAACAGTGTTCATAGGATGAAAATTCATGGGATGAACTGAGTTCTTTGTTCCAGTTGTTTGGCAGTCAGATTTCTGCTTCTACCCATTTCTGCTTCCCTCATTTATTAGTTGTGTTTTCTAGAATATTAGTATACTAGAAAATTAGATTATACATTAATGGTGATTATTAGATTATCAGGCAGCGGTTTAAAATCCTGTGCCTGTGTATGAATTATGGTAGCAATTTTAGAAAGTGCTAATCTATTGAGATATGTTACATAATGTAAAGTGTGCATAACTTAAGCACACAAGTTATAAATTTTAATATCTATGCACTCATGTACTACACACTTTAAATTATAGAACACTTCAACTGTCCAGAAGATTGTCTCCTGTTCTAACCCTGTCAATGTATCCCCCAAAGTAATTACTCTTCTAACTTTGATTGCAGTTTTGCCCATTTTCCAGAGATTTTGTGTTAAGCTAAACATTTTCTGTTAAATTAAATTGTATTGTTGAATGTAGTGGTAGTTCATTATTTATGCACTCTGTTCCATTGTATAAATATACTGCTATTTATATTCATCCATTCTACAATTGAACATTTGGTTTATTTTCAATTTTTGCCTGCTCTGAGTAAAACTGCCATGAACATATTTGACCTTGTCTTTCAGTACACAAAAGTACTCATTTCTGTGAATACCCAGGAGTAGAAATGCTATTTAGGCTTTGTAGATACTGATAAATAGTTTTCAAAGTAATTTACATCTCCACCAACAGTGTCTTCAGTTATTTGCTCTCCATGTTTACTTACACTTGGTGTTGTCAGTCTTTGCATTAGTACTTATCACACCTCAAACAATGCAAGAGCTGTATGGCATGCAAAAATCTATTCCCCCTCTTTTGTAAATGTTGCTAATGTTTTCCTATAAATAATATTTTAAAAACTCTAACAGACAGTATTCTATTTTTCATTTTTTTAGAAAGTATTCACTTACATTTGGTGGGCAGCAAATCCTATTTAACAGTTGGGTACTTCTGCCTATCATTTAAGTCTAAACAACGAGGTGGCATGTTTTCTGTAACATCTGCTTGTGAGGCATTCTTTCACCTTTCCTATGTAAGTAACCACTTTAAATTCTCTATATATCATGTTGTTTCTGTAAAGTCACCATATATTTACTTTGATTTTAGAAATTTGAAATTTATCTTTTTTTTAAAAGATTTATTTATGCATACAGAACTGAGGTACAGGCCAGAGGTGGGTGGGAGGATTCATCAGAGACAGAGTGGGGAACAGAACAGGTAGATTGATGAAGTGCACTGCTGAGGGTTGCAGCAGGATGGTCAGAAGAGGCCTGCCATGCCATGTGGGTCAGCTCTCCCTGGCCGGGGATTGAACTCGTGCTGCAGCGGCTTCAGTGAGCTTTGTAATGTAGTGCTTAACCTGTTGTACCACCAGGGAGAGCCCAGAAATTTATCTTTTCATGGACATTTTTGAGATAAAACTCATATATTGTAAATCTCTTTTAAATTGTACATTAAATGAGTTTCAATATATGTACAAAGTTGTACAACTATCACTACTCTCTAATTTCAGACCATTTTTTCCCTCCTAAAGGAAACAGTATTTTATCAGTCATTACTCATTTCCCCCATTCTCTACTCTAATAACAGCTAATCTGTTTTCTGTGTCTTCGATTTGCCTGTTTGGCATGTTTTATGCAAATTGAATCATAGACTGTATGGTCTTTGCCTCCAGTCTCTCACTTAGCATACTGTTTCCACAATAAAGTATGTACTTGTGTTGTGCAGCCAGTGAAGTCCAAGATTAGTTAGCTTAGTGGCCAGCTGACAATTTGACAGATATTTTCTTAAATGCACACGCCTACTGAGTCAGCAGATCTTCACTGTGGGCCTCTGCGTATGTTTGACACTTCTCAACACTCAGCTTGGCAGGGCCAACTCCGCCACTCACCTTCCACAGAGCCTTGTGGTTAGTGAGGTGAGATCTTTCTGAGCATGTGCATAGGTCTCCCTGTGTGATCTTCTAGATTCCCAGGAATATATCTGAGCTTTTCTCATCTTCCTATATACATTTCATTCTTCAATTTTCCCTTTTAACCTTTTTAGTTTCTGTGTATTTCACCTCACCTATTATCTGCCACCTCAGGAAACCACCAAACACGTCAAATAACATTATGTCCTTTAGAGCAAAGCTGCTTTTGAGTTTTTGATGAAGTCCTACTTTTTTTAAACTTTGATTCAAAAACTTCTTTGACTAATACAAATTTTGAAGATTCTGCTTTCCTATGTAAGTAACCACTTTAAATTCTCTATATACTCTCCTGTGAATTAATATTTTTGTATGGAATTAGGCACGGGTAGAGATTTTGTTTTCAAATGATGTCCAGTTATTCCTGAACAATTCATTTATAAAACCTTTCTTCAACCATTGAAATGTACCAGCTAACCAGTTGCACTGTTAATTTAGCCCTTGAACCAATACAGGTTCTTGTCCCATGAAGCCATAAAAAGGAATTGGGCAGACATTTTCAATAAGTAAGCAGAAAGAAACAAACTTAAGAAAGTAAAGTTTATTTAAAAGAAGAAAGTTAAGTATTCTGTACTTGGGAGCAGCAAGGAAGCCTTTTTCTCTTATCTTAGAGTTTATCTCCCCTGTCCAAGGTCTTATTCTCTCAAGTTTTACGGTTATTTTAGTCTCCTAGACTTTCTGACCTTATCTCTGCAGTATGTTTTTGTTAGAACCTATTAGAATTTACTGTCTTTAACTCAGAATCCTGTTTAACTCTCCCAAAGTCTCTGCCTGCACTGTCTCTGAAGCTGCTAATTTACTCCAACTTGTCCTCCACCCACACTGATGTGCAGATCTATTTCTGAAATACTGTCCTATGTTCTATAAGCCTTTTCCTTATGGAACATCATCACTTACTGAATATTGTAGCTTTATAGAAAGTCTTGAAATCAGGAAGTATGAGTGCTCCAATTTTTTCTTATAGATGGCTTACTTTAGGTCTGTTTTGCATTTCCATGTAAGTACTGATACCAAGTTAACAATTACTTTTAAAAATACCTATTGGAGTATTGCGATGCTACTTTAAATAAATTTTAGCAGAATTTTGACCATATTAGTACATGATATCTAATTTTTGACTTTTAATTGTTAAGGGATATTTTGTAGCTTTCAATATAGATCTCTTCTCATTTTGTTAATACTTCTCCTAAATGCACTTTTTTT
>NW_004567103.1:36788006-36796823 GCF_000260355.1 Condylura cristata | reverse complement strand
TATCTCACTAAGCATGATCTTTTCCAGCTCCATCCAAGTTGCTGCAAAAGACATGTGTTTCTCTTTTTTGGTTGCTGAGTAATATTCCATTGTATATGTATATGTACCACATCTTTCTAATCCAGTCCTAAATGCACTTTTTAACTACAAGAAGTTATTTATTAGTGTAAGTAGAATTACAATAGAATTTAAAGTGTTGAGACCTTGTATCTCAGACACTTATTAAATTCACTTACTACCTTTTTCTTTCTGATAGATTCTTTAGGATTGCCTAACTAAGTGATCTTGTGTTTGAATAAAGAAAACCTCACGTTTTCTTGCCATTTTGAATTTAAAGAAGGTAATTTTCATCAGATTAAGTAAATTTATTTTCTGGCATGGAGCTTTTTTTTTTTTAAAAAAGATTTATTTATTTATGCATACAGAACTGGGGTACAGGCCAGAGGCTCAGGGATGGCGAGAGGCTTCTCCAGAGACAGAGTGAGGAGCAGAACAGGCAGATCGACAAGTACACTGCTGAGGGGAGCAGCGGGCGGGTCAGGAGAGGTCTGCCGCACCATGTGGTCACCTCCGGGGCAGGCGGGGATCAAATTCATGCTGAAGTGGCTTTAGCTGCTTAGTGCTGTGCTTTAACCCACTGCGTCACCAGGGAGGGCCCATGGAACATTTTAATTATGTAATAGGGATTTAATTTTGTGAACTCATTTTTTTCCTGCACTTTTGTGGGGTTTCCCCTTTGTTCTGTTAATGTAGTACTTTATTTTTCAAATGTTTAACAACTCCTTTGTCTTGGAAATAAACTTCATGTCAAGTCTATAAGCCTTTATTGTTTAATATGAATTACAAACATGTAACTAAGTTTCTGCCAGTGTTTGTGAGAAGTATTGGTCTATAATTTTTTTCTTGAATAATACTCTAATTATTCTGATCTATCCAAACAAGTTGGGATAATTTCTCTTCTGAAAGTGTTTATTATGAAATTGTGGCCTTTCTAGCTTTGTATATTTTCTTTCTTTGCTTTTTAGAATTCATTAGTGACACCATTTCAGCCTAGGGATCTTCTTTCTAATATTTTTGTAAAGAATAGCTTTACAAATTAAACTATTTATATGGCTTTTAAGATTAAACTACATATGTTTTGATAAGTTGTATTTTCAAGGAATTTTTCCATTTTATACAAATCATTTAACATTTGGTACAAGGTTATTTCTATTCTTTTTATCTATTTTCTGAATATCCTTTAGCATTTATTATAGTTTATACTTGTATATGATATATTCTTTACAACTTTTGTTACTATCTTTGTCTTATTTTTGAGAATGTTAATTGAATACAGAATTTTTCAGTTCACAGATTTTTCTTTAAGGCCTTCAAAGTTGTTCTGTAGTCTTTGGGCTCTATCTGAGAAAGTTGGTTATCATTTGTATGATGTTCTGTGTGTGAAGTGTCACTTTTATTTGGTTCAACTTGTACAAACACTGTTCAAATTTTATTTTGTAATTTTTCCTAGGTTGAAGTCCTTTGAATTTCAGCTAATTATATATTGGTTAGTATACCAGAATTCCCACTCTTGGTGGACACTGGACACTCTCTCTTGGATCTTAAAGACTTGATTTGTAGTTATTTTTTCTGAATAGAAACTACCCAAAAAAACATAACTTTCTTTCAGTCCTTCCAGTCTTCTCACCTGGATCTGGAACTAGTATATGTTCACTTTGATGCATTAGAGCTTAGCTTTTTGATGCTTAGACAATGAATTTTAAGGTCACTTGCCTTAGTGATTGTATTCAATGGGATGATTAGCTCATGTGACACAGTCACCAATAAAGGAGTAGTAGAAATCTGTTTGTCATTAGATTAGTACATATACACAATACTGATCTTATAATTTCCATTTAAAGATTTAGAAAAGAGATACGTGTTTTTTATATAACAGTTTTTTTCTATTTCCACTTGATAAATGGTGTGTATATATACACGTGTATAGATACGTATAATTCATAATATCAGAATTCTTCACATAGAAGTACTCAGGTGTTTAAAGGATAGAAAAATACATAAAATTTAAAGAGCTATAAAATACAGCTTTCCTTGACTTTAAAATCCCTATCTATAAAAGCTTCCAAGATTAAGTAATTAAATGAAAAGTGGAAGTCCCCCATAACTTACGTACACTTAATAAAGTCATATGTGAGTAGTCTATTAAAGACATTATACATTTTCCCTTTTAGAGTCATTTAGACAGCTTTAAAATGATGACTTCAAAATAGCCATGTTGATGGATCTGGACTTGAATGCCTTTAACTCTATGAAATTCTTTTCTCTGATTGACTCTCAATACATTTTAACATGTGAAGGACTCTGGAAAAAACATACCTCTAGAAGTGTTGTTGAACTCTGCCCCCCTAAATGATTTGCTATCTAATGGTTTTCTTTTAACATACTGTAATATCCTATGGAATTTGTGTTATATGTAATAGTCTTTGATAAATACTGATTTTTACTTTTGATTTCATCTATATTCTGTTAACATTATTTTTAAGTGAGATCATTTGAGATTCCAATCTAGGAGAGTGAGGAAGTAAAATTAATCATAAGCAGAATGGCTAATATGTTAAACAAAACCATCCTTCTATTAGTTTATTTGGGTTGATATAACAAAGTATCATAAACTAAGTAGCTAAAACAGCAAATTTATTATTTCATATATTTGGAGGCTAGGAGTCAGATATCAGAACGGTTTATTTTTCATCCTGAAGACCCTGTTGTGAGGGATATAACATGCTGTATCCCTCCCTGGCTTCCAGTGGTTTGCTGACAAGTTTTGTCATTCTTTGGTTGTAGGGGAATCATCCTAACCTTTGCCTTCATCTTTATGTGGCATTGTTCCTGTGCATATATTTTGTGTTCATATTTCCTCTTTTCATAAGGATAATAATCAAACTGGATTGTGACTGACCCTACGAGGTTACTTTTGTAATAACCCTATTTCCAAATAGGTCATACTTAGATACTAGAAAGATCTTAATAATATGTAAATTTGGGGTGAGACACAATTTAATTACCCTGATAGTGTTTCTGAGAGAAAAGATGCTCATTAAATAAATTCTTTTAAGTCAAATTTTTACATGCAGGCTTACATTCAAGAGAATGGAAGATAATAAATATTAAGGTTGGGTAGTATTTAAGGCAGAGGTTCTGCTTATTCAAAGATGGCAGGGAGGCTCTATACTGAGAATAACGACATGGAATAATGACAAAAATCATGAGAAAAAAATACATTTTACTACAGAAACATTAGCATATTAAACTTCAGGCAGTTACTTAAATCTCCAGCTATATTTTAATTACCAATAAGTGATTTATCAACTGTATACTGTAATATACTATATCATGGATAACTCCATACTTTAAAATATACTCAGCTCATTTAAATTTTATTTATACAATATCAGCTACATTGGATAATTATTTAGCTGTAACACTCTAGGATTTGTTCAGTCTGGAATAACCTCAAGGAGCATATGGAGGACGTCTGTTTCTTAATGTGGGCTGCCTGGCACTAAATGTGCGTAGAATCATGCATTAATAAATGTACTATACATTGTAGAACTTCTAAGTAACTTTGTTACCTGATAGACAGGAAACATCTATTATGTTATGAAAATAACACACAATTGGGCAACTCATAAGGTAATAATTCCTATGACAAAAAGACTATGGATGTACTCATTTTTATTTCCCTAAATTCCCTGGTTGGAGAACTATGAATGGTGAGCATTCTCCCTGAATTTATGAACTATCTTGAGTGAATAAAAGTGTATTATGGTGTTAAATATTGTATTCATTTCTAGTCACATTCATTCTCAGTTCTCTTATGTATGCAAGGTTCTATACTTTGATTTCAATTCCTAATTCTGGCACTTATTAGCACAATAACTTTAAGTTACTAAAATATCTTGAACCTTTGTTTTCTTATCTGCTAAAAGGGGCTAATAATATATCTGTAAGAGTGAGCTATTTAAACGTCAAATATTATTCGACTTACCTTAAAAACAGCTTCTTATAACTGGTCTGCATATATCCATTCTCTAACCAAGAGCCAGCATAACTTCTCAAAAATCAAAATCTTGTTGTGTACCTGTCCTACTTAAAATCTTCCAGTGTTGATTTACTGAAATGAGAGTAAAGATTTCTTAGAGCCAGATGATCTTCTTCATAATCTGACTCTGTCTCCTTTTCAATAACATGATGGTTAATGTAATGTGACAGCTTGGGGTGTTAGATTCCAAGTTAACAATATTCTGGGTATGTTGTGTGCAGGTGTTTCTGAATGGCTGGACTGAGTAAAACAGAATGCCCACGACGAGAGAGAGAGAGAGAGAGAGAGAGAGAGAGAGAGAGAGAGAGAGAGAGAGAGAGAGAGAGAGCCGCGCCATTACCTCCAGGGTTGGAGGGGGAATCAACTCAAGCCGAAGTGGCTTTAGCTTCTTAGTGCCGTGGTTTAACCTTAGTGCTGTGCTACAGTCCTCTTTCAAGTAGCCCTCTCCCCGAGCCCTCCACTGTTTTTCCTTTCTCCTTGATTCACTTGATTAAATCTTAGCTTTCCTACAAGTAGGACTTTTCACTTGAAAATGCCACTGGGAACACTGAGATCCCATCATGAATGGGCCGTGTGTTTCTCCTCTACGACCTCTGGCGCTCTGTGCTTTTAATTCTGGTATTGACCATACGGGATTCACATCTTCTCTATGTTCCTCCACCAAACTCGCAGACATATTTATGCATATATCTCTTGTGTTGACTTTGAGCCTATTATTTGATGAATAACTATTTTTGAATGAACAAATGAGTGAATAGAAGACTTTATAAAAATCATGTACTACTATTGGTGAATACTACATGTCGAAGATAAAGTTTCATTTACACATAAGATTTTTAGAGCATCAGAAGCTCTTTTGTACTAACCATTGAAGTAAAGATATCATAGATACATTTTTTTTTTCAAGTACTCATTGTTATCCTGAGCTTTTTCAGACATGAGCTATTTATTTTGGTTAAAGGCAAGAAAAGAATGAAAAGAAGTGAGACCATTTTAACTTCAATATCTAATGTGATTAACTAGAAGTTAAATTTAAAGTAATTTGCTAAACTAACTTAATTTTATGATTATTTTCAGTTATGTAAAACATATTAAACAAAAGTTGATGTACATACCAGACTTACATCTAAATTCAGACAGGTCAAGCAGGGTCTTTTCGTAAGCGTCACGCATGTTACCTTGAGAGCAGCAAACCACAATAGGGAAACTGGTCATTCTGAAATGGGCACACAGAAGAACCCTGCAGAAAAGTCCATTTTCACCATTTCTTAAAAATTGAAGGAACATTAATTTATACCATTGTAAGTTTCAGGAATAGAGCTTCACACCTTGAGAACTGTACACATCACACCATACCCACTACCTAAGGTCTAATTACCATCGACCATCACCCAGCTGAGCCCTGTAATTTTAACTGTTGACCTCCTCCCTCCCCTACCCCCCCTTCCCTGTGGCATCCTCCATTTATTGAGTCAGAGTTTTAAAGACTGGTTTGTTCATATGCATTGTTTCTTTATGGTCCACATATGACTGAAATCATATGGATGGATTTTGTCCTTTTTTTTTTTTACTTAGTTCACATTTTTTTTTTCTGTCTTCGATTAGTTGGCAAATGTAATCTTGAAAAAAGTTTACTGGTATGCTTAGTATCAGTTACCAGGAAACTATAATTCAGTGACTGAGTGGGTGATAATTCTCTAGAGCCTGATGATATATGTGGTGCCCATTCCTTTAGTCATAGATGATTCCTTTTCAGAAGGAACACATAAGTTTTACTGACATCATACTTTCTCATAGTTGGGATGTCTAATATTCAGTTTTCCATAATGAATAAAAAAGGTTTCCTATTTTTCTTTGTAGATTGGATAATCCTGAGATGCCAAATATGCTAAAGTTATTTTTATTTCCCCCAAAAGTAAAGAGCTTTTGTTTAAATCTTATTGCAGTCTTATTTCAAAGAAGTATTATTTAGCCTCAGCTATACAATAAAATAACTTCAACAACTTTAAGTAAAAAAAAAATGTTTGGTTCACATGTAAAACTCATTGAATTTCACCCCCCTGGGGTGGGACTGAGACATGATATTATTTTAAATCTCCCTCAAATGATTAGAGAGTGTGGTCAAGAATGAGTAACAGGGCTGTAGGGCCCATGTTAGTTGGAAATCAGTCACTTGCCCACGTCCTCATTCAATCACCCCAGCACATCCTGATGCCAAGGTTTATTGTTCACTTTCAAAACTTTTTCCTCATTTCAAAAAAGAAACCAATGTAGAAAGATTCAAGGGAGAAAATAAAAGGCACCCGTGACTCAGATGTTTAGAGGAAAGGGGTTGGGGGCCTCTGAAAATTTTAGTTTTAAAATTTTAAGTTCAAAACTTAAAAAAAAAATTAAAATTGTGGTTCACGGTAGAGTCTCTGTTCACTGTCTTAGAATTAAATTGAGCTTGAGGAGATTTGAAAAGATTCCCTGGTTTGAACACTTTTTAAATTCAGAATGTATAACTGAAGAAATGTAGAGGTGAAGCAGCTTCCTGGGAGACCTATAGGTGTGAGTTTGTTGAATCAGATTTCATATCTGCTACTGTCTGTACTTTCCATCAGTAACTTTGTTTTGAATGACTAAAGACTGTACACTTATACAATTACCTTAGATTCATACTATTTTCTTAATGGATACTAATGTTTTCAAAAATCCATAAACCATGTGTTTTGTATAAAATTTAATCATTTGTGTTAGCACTGCTCTGTTGCTCTTTACTTATGAGACTACTACATCCATTAACATTTAGTTTAGTTTCTAGCCCAACCTGGAAAACTAGTACAATCTTCTGAACTTGGTACACTACTGATTTTCTTAATTGTGGGCCCCAAATTAATGACCACTTGTCAATCACAGGAAGTATATCTTAAGAAAAACTTCCTCCCATCCTATTACAAACATGTTGTTTAATTAATGAAAGATTGGGCATTGTGTCAAGTAAGTGGTATTGTGCAATGAATGCCATTTAAAGAATTTCAGGAGTTCATTTAAATCTATCTTAATTATAATTGAGTAATAGGGTCGTGTTCTTTCCATATAAAATGATTCCCTACTTATTATGCTAGAGTTCTGAAAGCTGAAATTTAAATAAGACTGACTTCCAATATTACAGTGACCCTATATAATGTTTAATTAAGTTCTAAATTTTGAGTAAATTATTTCCAAACTGGTTTAAAAGTTAATGAGATAATAATCGCCCAGGAGAGAACAGCATGGTAGCAGTAGTATCAGATAACAGCAGCTTGCCTAGCTGGTATATTTACTCCAGATCTCATACATGCTTAATTGACTTAAAACACTGTGGTTCAAATAGACTCAAGGTCACCAAATAGGCCAATAATGTGGTTAGAAATTGCATTTGATGTGTTCTAAGCACAAACATATGAATATAGTTGAAGTAATGTGAGGAAAAAATGCTAATTTCTTATATTACACAGTTGGAAGTGAATATTGGTTGTTATCTTAATAGAATGTCATGAAACTTGTAAAGTTTATGCAGCCAAGTTTGTAACATAATTATTAAAAAACATGATGTTAATAGAGCTTTTATTAACACTTATGATTACCACCCAAAAATCTGGGGAAGGCTGCTTTACCTTTTAAATAATCATGGTTTGATAATGAAGTGATAAAAATTCATGATAGAAAATGTGGGGGGATATGAAAAAATGTCGCTGTGTTAATACCATAACAAAGCAGTCTAAAATACTTTAGATTTTTAGTATCTTTTCCTATGTCTCAAATAAAACTAGTTTCATACTGGATACACTCTTTTATAATCTGCCTATCTGATTTACAGTGTTAGGAAGAGTGTGCAATGTCATTATATTTTTAACTGATCTTCTGGTCTTACAGCTTTTATTCTGCATACAAAAGAACAAACAAAAGAATGAAAGCTTTGAGAATCTAGGTTTCTGTATAATACCACCTTACATACAAAGAAATACTAATAAGGTGGAGAATAGAATTTGCAGCATATTCAGCAAATGTGGGGGATAATAAGCTGAGTATTTGAAAAGATTCTTAAAGTAGAAGCAGTGTGACTCAGAAAATAATCAGCAAAATAAACATACGCATTTAGTTTATACAATAAAAATATTTGACCATATTGATCAGAAACTTAACAAAAGCAAATATAAACAAAAATAGGTTCTTAGTTATGAAATTTGCAAACAAAATGACAGGTACAAACTTGGATGAGTAGTTTAAACTCTATAAGAAATTACTCTATGCATCAAGAGCCTAAAAAATGTGTGTACCTTCTTACCTAGAAATTGCATTTCTAGAAATCCACTTTAGTAGAGATGAGTGCCTAGGAAGTATATGTGAACCTGAAAATTACTCTCAGTGGCAAAAGTATGAGGAAATTCTTAGAAGATAGGATCATTAAATGTCATTTAAGTGCTATATTTTAGAATATGCCTTCATGCTGAATACCTCCTCCTTTTTGTACTATATGTATGTATCTTGATATAAATAGAAATAGACTTCAACAAATAATGCTAGTATATGGATGGCCATATACAGATATTAACATCAATCCTTGTGGATATAAGAGCTAAAACTACAGAATTTTGAGGAGAAAAGAGATCTTGAGTTGGGCAAATAATTTCTTTAAAATGAAGTGCAGACTATGAAAGAAAAACTACCAAATTGGACTGAATTTTTTTTTT
>NW_004567103.1:36767515-36787086 GCF_000260355.1 Condylura cristata | reverse complement strand
AAGCTTCTTAGTGCTGTGCTTTAGCCTGCTGCACCACCAGCGAGGGCCCAGAATGGTAACTTTTAGAACACAATATTTTAATCATACTAATAATCTATATTTCTAAAATCTTATTTTAGTAAATAAATCCTAATAAAAATTACCAGTAGTATAAATTCTCGTAAAAATGAGGATAAATTCTAGGAAAGTTTAAAAACAGAAAATACTGTTTTATTTTTTTCTGAATAGAAGAGAAACAGGGGTAAAACTACTGTTATTACCTTACCTCCTTTAAAAAGATGAATTAGGTTTATTATGTTGATTCTTGTACGTCATTATTTGAAATAAATTTCAATCTCCATGAAGTTCATAATGACTTTTCAATGAGGCCACTTTAACTTTTTATTATTCTAATCTACCAACTCCAACCCCCTATCTTATTTATTCAGTTCTGTTATTTCTTATTCTTCTTATTCTGTTTTTCATTTTCTCCTGGCTCTTTTCAATTCTCAGCATGATTTAATTTTTATATTTGTTTTTTCATTATATTCTCTCATTGTTATTCCTTAATAATGTAAGTTCAGGAGGGGGATCTTTGTTTTCTTCTGTGTCCTTAAAGCTAATCTTATAGAACCAGAGTGGGATGGTGGTTACCAGAGGCTAGGAGTTGGCAAATTGGGGAAATGTTAATTAGAAGATGAAAAAGTCCTGGAGATCTAATATATAGCTTAGTGATTAGAGTCAACAATACAATAGATTAAAATGTCCTCTCCATAAAAGCAAAATTCTGTGACGTAATAGAGGTTTTAGCTTAAGTTACAGTGGTAATCAGCTGCAAAATAAAAATGTATCCTTTTAAACTCTATATACCTTAAACTTATATAATATGATATATCAGTTATGAATATTTTCAATCAAAAGAAGTCCATGGTACATAAAATGCACTTAGTTTAAAAACTAACAAAAACTAATGCAAAATGCTTGATCACTAACAGTCAAAATTATCTTAATTTCATCCTAAAAAGAAATTCCCAAGACATGTAAGCATATATGAATGATTTACATATTGATTAGACCTACAAAATTCCTTGCAAGCCTCCATAAGAGATAACTGAAGTAGAATCTTTTCTGTCTTTTTGACTGACCAGTGAAAGACTGACCAACCTGAAATATATATTGGATTCTACCTGCATGACTCTGCTGTAAAGTTTTACTGAAGTAAAGTTTTACTGAATGAAGCAATTTTATTTTATTATCAAGATCTAAATTTTTATTTTATGACCTATTTTATTTTATAGTCAGTTTGTGCAGTTCTACTCTTTTGGTAGCAAAGAAAAATTGCATTTGACAAATCCTCAAATATTCTATCAAATTGTAGCTTGTCTTATAGTGTGAATAGTTTGTCATTGAGCTCTGTGTGTTATCCCACTTATTTTGATTACATAGGAGAGGAGACGACTGAAATCTAGAAGAGGAACAGAATGTCAATTGATGGACGATTGGGCATCTTATAAAAACATTGTGTCTGATTTCTAAATACTAATTTCTAAATACTTTTAAGGGAATAACTTTGCATATTCAAAAACAGTTCTTGGATCAGGTGAACTCCACGATGCTCCACTGTACCCAGTGAACAAACTGTAGTTGTTGAAATGATTTGCTGAGTTATTAGTATGTCTTTTCAAAGCATGCACATTTTAATAAAAAAATTTAATACACGAAAAAATGAGTCATGATGGCTTGAATTGATATGTAAAATTATTAACATAAAAATCATTATTAGGATTTTGACTAGTGAATAGAAGTTTTACAGAACAAATATAGCAGATACTCTAAGACCCTCAAAATAATCTTTCACTTCACAACAGTGGGTGGTTGGATAATAATTGGTTCACAATTCAGATATTCTGTTTATAAAATTGTGGTATCAATATTCCAGAAATATCCAGACAGATTTTCACAAAGAATGAGGAATTGAAGGCTTAGAACATTAAGAAAAGAAACATCAGGACACAAGTATCTGAACATCGTTTCTGGAAAAACCATTTGGGTTTTATTGGTAGACACAAGGAACCACTTTTCTAAAGGAAGTAAAGGAAAATATCTTAATTCATGGTAAGGGATTTTGAGTCAGGTGGTTTTTGTGATTTTAAAATACACATATTTCTCTATGAAAAATATGAGTTGTATTTTATCAAAATTTGAAAAATAAATTTTACTTATATTTTTAAAGTCTTTGTTTATAAAATATGTGTTTCAACAATTTGTATCATTTGGGTTGACTTCCTGTAGATAATTGCTCAGAGATAAACACCTATGTGTGTCATCTTGTCTTACTAACAGAGGCATTGACTATATTTGTTCCAGACTGTCTTGCTAATTGAACAGGAAAATAGTGTCACATGTGAGAACAAATGAAAATTTTTGCTTACATTCTTGGAAAAGAGAGATAGTATCTCCCCAAAAACAAAAACAAAAGGCCAGTTACAATTACTGTTTAGTATGAAAAGATAATGTTGATGTTTGGAGCAATTGTACAGTCATGCTTACCAATAGAAAAATTTGTGTTTCCTAAGTTCATTGCTGTTTCCCTATAGTGTAGGTTTCGTCTGACTTTTTCCTGTATCACCTGTGGGATTTGGATCTCAGGGAAATGGTATAAGGACAAGCTGATTCACTGGCCGTTACTGTTTGATTTTTAATAAAATTCTTTGCCTCTGACCAAGAAGTTTCATATCCTCTTCCATCATTCATTAAAGTGTGGAAGGTCAACATGTAAGATTTCAAGTAGAGTTACTTCTCAGAACTTTGACAGATTTAATAACAATGATAGAGACCTGACTGAAAGAATGAGGAATTTTTAAGCTGATTAGTGAAATCTAAGAGAAATTCTTGGTGTTAATAATGAGAGTGTTGACCAATTTATGGTCAGTGAGCCAATACATGATTATTGTTTAATAATAAGGAAAAATTGAGGATATAGCAGATATCCATGAGCTTCAAAGACAGCTGACCAAATGGTGATACAGTATTAATATATCAATAGTGTAATATTATACTTCCAACTTCCATCAGATCCAACTTTTTCTAACAAAAGTACGATAGTAAACTAAGAGTTTAAATAATCCTATAGGATGCCATAAACATTGAGACATTTCCACATGAAAGCATATTGCTATTGACTTTTTAAGTTGATATTAAATAAGACATTTACAATATAGTGCACTGAAAACCAATTCCTTTGCTTGTTACTTTTGTATTTCTAGTGTTTCAAGGGCTGCTGAAGCTTGAGGTGTTACTGTTTTGCTTAGACCATGAGAGCAACTATCCATAGCCATCTACCATTTTACAGACTATTTAGAGCTGTACTGCACATAATGTATCAGTATGCTTGTTTTTAACATCACTAAATAAAGTGGTGTATTTTTCTTTCTCCTTAGGTATTTGTCTTGCTTTAAATTAACAAAATGTGTAGACTCAGGCAATTTCAAGTGCTTTCACTTAGCAAGGCCAATTACTAGTGGTTTAAGGGCAGTTTCATGTATCTTCTACTTAAAATATCAAGTAGAGGAAGTGTTCTCCAATCAGACATACTAGCCATTTCAAGAATATGTTCAACTTACATATACAATTACCTCATTAGCATTTACTCTCTCCTAACATCCAAATTTTTTACGTTTTCCACAGATCTTCACGTGCCTCTAATATAACTGTTGCTCCTTTTAGAGCTGCCTTGGTTGTTGCTAATTCTCTTCTGAGGGAGTTGATGTAGAATTGGCAAGGATTTTCTTGATAATTTGGAGGTTTTTCTGCTTGTACCAACTAGTACTAAGATTAGACCTGGATGGACAGAAGTACCATGCTTTTTCAGATAAGTTATAGAAATGTGCATCTACTTTGAATGTGGAAAGAGGGAGATCTGTGACTATTATTGGCAAAAATCAGGCAAAGGACTAGAAGTTCATCTGGGACTGAATTTAGGTTTTGGTATGACATTCTTTTCAAAAGGATTAAAGGAAACAGCTGATTGGCTTGCGTTTCAGTTTCTCAAACTGTCTAATGTGCTACTCTGAGAGACAGTGAGAAATAACAATAAAAGTTGAGTTATTTTTTTAGTGGATACTAACTACTCTATGGAAATTTTGGTATTCTTGGAGAAATGTACTTACTAGAGAAACTCTCATGGGAAACAATAGATGAGTAATAGGACTTTTATGGTACTGGGCAGGATTTACCTTTAATGAAGTTGCACAACTAGAAAATAACTCATCTAAGGATTTATAGTTGTCTTTATCAAGTAAAGCCTACCAACCTAGGAAACTTGCTTAGCCTTTTTATTAAAATTAGCCAAAAGCTGAGATGTTGTCATGACAAATAGGGCAGCAAATAAACAATATTAATATGAACCTCAAAAGGGCTGCCAGTCAGTCTGGGGATTCAGTCTCATTGCTACCAGCTTGATGGCTCATCACGGCAGCTTCAGTTTTATCCCCAGCCAGGGACACAACCCACAAGGTCAGTGGACCTCTCCTGTCTTGGTTAATTCTCCCTTCAATGGTATATTTCAGTAGATCCACCTGTCCTCCTCTCCATTCTGTTTGGTGAATTCTCGCACCCCTACACCTCTTGCTGACACCCCACCATAGTTCCTGTATGCATACATAAAATAAATATTAAAGATCAACCTGAAAATCACAACTAAGACTGTTATCTCAGTTAAAATAAAAACAAATTAAGATGACATTTTTTTGAAAAACAACTTGCATTGTGTTGAAACAAACCAAAGTGTGCTGGAGGTCAAAGATGCTGTGGTTCTAATTGGAAAACTTTGTCTATGATTGTCGGGGGTGGGGGTGGGTGGGTGGGGAAGCACATAGGACAGAAGGCGGCGTGGGTAGACAGAATGAAATAAATGGCATCAGTTATGAGAATCAGTTATGAGAATTTTATTGCCTCGTGCAGTGCATTAGGGGGCAGAATTGTGAAAACTTATTTAGTTCAGGTGATTGCATTCAACTTCTGTTTTGAGAAGTTTCTCAAAGACTGGAATGAAGTGCTGTCTTCCTCTATGTGCCATGGTTATTCTCTTTCCCCAGACTTTAACCAGTAACTCAACCATTAAAGCTAACTAGATATGAGACAAAGGTCTTGCCACCTCAATGGGACCATCTGAGTATGCTGGTAAACCCTGGGCAGGAGAGAGTCACGTAATTTTATGACTGTTGATTTAAACCAGCATTCCTACCACTTTGGGAGGATAGTTTCCTAATTCAAATAATGTGATAGGGTAGGGCTTACAGTCAGAAAAGGAATCCAACATGTGGAGAGACTCTTTCCTATGATTCAGTAACATTGTTACTGACTTCTATATGGAATGGATTGATATAATTTATACTAGTACTTGTCTATTTTATCAAAATCAGAGGCAACTTTCCTAGTATGCCAGAGTCACATTCAGGGTGTTAGAATATTTGGGGGGGGGGTCCAGTCATCTAATGAGTGCTTGAGGGAAAAGTGTCTGACTGATTTTGCCTAAGGCACCTCTGGCAAAAGCAGGAAGTCTTTACCTAATGGTACCCATTTGGGTTTTGGACCCTTGCCTCTGACAGGGCTAGCTGGCAAAGTATTTAGTTAGCTTTTTACTGTGTCCTTGTTGAAAACTTAATATCTGCATATAAAAATTCTCAGTCTCTAGAAAATTCTCTAATATTTTAGGAGTCAGTTAACTTGGATTTAATGATTAACAATGTAGGAAGAACTTAAACAACCTTGTTTGTTAAACACAAATAATGCATTTAAGAGCATTGCAATCCGAGCTATCTGGAAAACGATAGCTGTCAGGTTAAACACAATATTCTTTGAAGCCAGAAGTTGTAGATGTAAGTAGCAGCTGCTAGTGAGTTGTCTGACTCACTCGTACATATTCCATTGTGAGGGTCATAATTTGATGAGAGTACTGGAATAAAGTTACTGATCCAAACTGTCCCATCCAGATTGGCAAAATTAATGCTTGGAGTCATCATCATACTACAGAGAACAAAATATCTGTCTTTGTAGAATGAGTTCAAGTGAAGAACTTGACGCCTCTGATACCACACAGTGCCTACTGCTGACAGTTGACCCATTTGAATCACAGTGAGGAATCCCTTGTTATATAACTCCTGGGTCCTGCCTGCTTTCCCAAATTGATTATCTCAGACATTGAGCTCTCTGGGCTTTCAGTGAAGGTTCACTGCTGCTGTTTTCACAGGTTATGATGTGGATTTTTTTTTTTATTATCAGCCGACTGTGAACATACTTTAAAGAAACTTGAAATTTATCGGTCATATTTTCAACTTGTCAAACAATTTGCAAGCTTTTATTACAATAGCCATTCAACAATGGACGAAAGTAAAGATACTTGATAGAATTTCCATTCTCCTGGCTGTCTGTAAGCAGCTGGTATTATTGAGTGTTGAATGGCATCCTCTAAATTCAACTCAGTTTTCTTAACTTGCTTTGTCATTTCTTCCTGGTTCACACATCTTAGTAATCGTTGTTGATTAAGTGTGTCCATTCAAGTAAAAGAATATCCACATTTGACTGCTGCTTGTGGTATAATCAGAATTTAAAATGTTGGGTTATATAAACTTAATTTTAAAATGAATTCCACCCTGTGTCCAGAAGGTGGATCATTCTATTGGAACCCCAGCTGGTATACTCTGTGGGTGATACCCTGTCAAAAGGGGGTCATTAAGGAATTCAAAGTTAATTCTGGTCTTGTCACTTGGACTCTCATGTTGTCATGGTTCTAGGTTTTAATGATGATGAACATTAGAACAGTGGTTCACTAAATTCACCTAAAAATTACTCATGCACTCTGTAATTGTTCTTTTTAGGTGTGTTGGGGTGATTGTATGGATGATGGCCTGGGTACAATAGGGGATCATAAGAAATGCTGTAATTATAGTAACTGGCATTGGACTCTGATATGTGAAATTAGAGCTCCCTGGAGGAACAAATGACTTAATATTTGTAAATAATTTGTAGCATATATTCCTACAACCCGAGAAATTAAATTTAAAAAGTTAAATCAAACTGGTCCCTAGTCCCTCCTTGGTGGCACAGTGGGATAAATCACAGCACTAAGAAGCTAAACCACTTCAGCATGAGTTTGAACCCTGCCCCGGAGGAGACCACATGGTGCAGCAGATCTCACCTCACCTGCCTGCTGCTCCCCTCAGCAGTGTACTTCATCAGTTGGCCTGTTCTGCTCCTCTGTCTGTGGTAAATCCTCTCACTGCCCCTGTACCTCTGGCCTGTACCCCTGTTCTGTATGCTTAAATAAATCTTAATTAAAAAAAATTGGTCCCTGGCTTTAGCTAAGTAGTCCGTATCACCATTTTGACTCTGAATGATGTTCAGGCCAGTGTCAGTTCTTTAGATATAGACATGCTAGATATGTGTAAACATTGTACACCCTATTGAGCATGGTTTTATACCTTAGATCAGGTAGAAAGATCAGTACAGAAATTTAAGGAGAAAGTCACCTGGTTTTCGCCTGAAGATTTAGTCAATTTGTTCATTTGTGTAGAGCTGACCCTCTATTTTAGTTTTTTTTTTTTTTTTTGCAAGTCTCAAATAGTTCAAGGGACTAACTTAATGAATTATGTCCTGACATCTGCCATATTAGTCAGAGTGTAGTATATTTCCTAGAGAATTCACCAGAAGCTTAAACAGTATAGAAGCTTAGGGTGGATATTTTGGGAGACAATGTTATATAACTGTGACTTTTTCTGGACTATCTTTTCAAGGATGGTTGTATTGTGATAGCCTCAGATGATTAAGAAGTAGTATTGTCCTCTGGAATACAGGGCCTATTTAGTGCATCTTTCTCCCTCCCCCCAACAATAAACCTGTCCAATAAAATAAGCATTTCTTTTCAGAGGAAAAGGAAGCAAGATTGTTGCTAATTATTGTTGCTCATTATAAAAGATTTGAATTTATTAAGTTTAAGATTGCTTCCCAATATGAAACACACCTGGCTCTTTTGCATTGCTTTATGAAAATTGGAGCTTAGGGAAATGATATAAAAACTTCAATACTCTGTGCCTGCTTTTTGCTGTGTCTACAACCAAGGACTTGTGCCTTCTGCCAGCATCTAAGAAGCTGTGACAAGGTAGCTTAGAAATAACGCAACTAGGTTAAACTTTTGATAGTTCACAGTGCTTGGCAGTGATAGGGCAAAATATTGACCCCTTGACTCTCCTACTTTTGTACATTTTATCACATATCTTGGTTACACATTGGAATGATCTGGGGAGTTATTAAAAATATTTATGCCTTTAGCAACCCAAGACAATTTAAAAACAGATTCTTTATGGTGGGGCCTGAGCATTAGTAATTTTTAAAAGCGCCCTAAGTAATCACAATGTACAGTCATGAAATTCTCTGATTAAGTCTTTCCTCTTAGAATGAAACACATAAAATATGCTGTATTTAATCATCATTCTTTACCCCATCATCCCTTCTGTCTCAGGTAAATTTAAAGAAACTATAAATCAATAGTTAAATGATCATTAAATCAGTTTTGTGGCTATTTTTTGCTTTAGTGATGCTTATTTTTCTTTCAAAATCTAGTTCCTTGATGCTACAAATTTTTCTCCATCTGTAATTAGACATATGTTAACAGATCTCTTGGTGATAGTGTGGGCTATTGTCTTCCAGACTTACAGGATCGGCATCATCTAATTGATTTCTACTCCTTTTTAAGATTGCAGGTTGATTTCCTGGATTTGATTTCATCATCAGATTTCTTAAACTTCGCATCAAAACTAGTGAGGTTTCAGTTACTTTAGGTGGACTTTTAACCTAGATCACAAGTTCTAAATGTCTAGCATTCATATATAAAATGCCTTTGTTAGACCACTAAGAAACTTAGATGTTGATTAATCAGTCAAGAATTGTGGAACAAATATTACTGCAGGTTCTAGGAACATGTATGTTTCACAATGCTTCAAGTGCAAGGAAGTTAAATTTCTTTCAGGTGTGATAATCACATTAGATATATCTTTGAACTTATATGAGCCAAGATCACATCAATATTTTAAGTACCCTTCTTTTTTTGAGATCATGTCAGGAACTCAGCAGCTCCTCTGGGGAGGTTACAGAGGTGTTCCTGATAAAAATTGGCTCCCTTCCATTTCCCCATGAACTCAGCATTGTTCCCTCACTGACCCTCCTACACAGACCACTCCTAGTACTTAGAAACCATGGGGTTCCTAACAACCTTCCCCCTGAAGCTCCTGTATAAAAGGGCCCTGTATAATAGTAGTCCCTGCCACATAAGGAAATAATACCTTTCTGTACTGTTCCTACTTATGGGGAATTATCCATCTATCTTATGTCTGGCCTTCTGTCACCAGATTCCTAGAGCCATGCCCAACTGGCTAATTTTTTTGCCAGATGATGTTCAAAATTGATGGCCAATTAACTCAGTTTTGGTAATGTTCCTTTAGCCATGCTGATCCAAAACTTGCTGAAGAGGAAGAGAGGAAGTATTCTTAGCTGCTGAAAATGAACATACTGCCAAGAGAATAAGCTACAGTTAACTTCTCAGTGAGATCATGTACCATGTAAATTTTTGGTTACTTTACTATAGAGGATGAATCAGTGTTGTTTTGTTTAGTTGAATATGAAGGATAAAAGTAGAAAGGAAATCAAGGTAGATAGTAAGTAAGAACCATGGTCAACAAAACTAACCATAAGAATAGAGAATATAGAATAAAGAGAATAATAAGGAAATAAGACTTATATTTATACTTAACCTAGTAATGTTACCAGTGAATAAAGAACAAAACAGTTCAGTACATTGAAAATCATGCTGTTCAATGAAATATGGCTTCAATATTTCTACTTTTAGGAAGCATAGGAAGAGTAGCATCTTGAAGAATTTATGCTCTGCCTGTGAAATAATCAGTTAAACTTTCTTTCATTCAGATTCTCACATCATAATACAGAGATAGAATAGATAGAACTCAGTTGCTGTCATAAATTCTGAATAAATTAATTACATTAAAGTTGTATATAGTCCTGTCAGAAACCAACAGAAGTAAGAAGGCAGTGTTATCATTACAAGTCAACTCGAATGACTTGTAACTCGAATGCTTATAAATGTAAAGTACTGAATTAAAAATTGGGGAATGCAGAAATGAATGATAAATGGATATTAGCACCAGGTAGCAATATTCTAATGATAAAAAACTATTTTTAAATAAGAAATATAAGTTAGATTAAGTAATAAAGAGGTCCTATAATCAAAGTAAACATCAGATTTTTTTTTTTAAAATTTAGTGTTTACATCTTTCTTCACTTTGTGCATTTTTTCATTTTGGTCGTAATTTCCCACCACTTATTCACCCATCTGCCATCCCATAGTCCTGTGCACTCTTCCTGCCCCATCTCAGTTTTGATCCTATTCCTCTTTCCACCTCCATAAAATGTCTCTGGTTTATAGTGCTTTATTGTTCTTCATTTTTGTTTCATTCCACTTGCTCTTTTTTTTTTTTTCCTGGTCCTTTCTGCTCCTGCTATGAGTGAAACCATCTGGTATTTTTCTTATTTTTTTTTAAAGGTTAGGGGATGATGTGTGACTTGACTAAGGACCTGTACAGTGTGTTGGCAGTGTGGTGTGGCTCAGGCATGGAGTGCAGGTGGCATGGTGAGGTGAGGAGTGCACAGATGCATGCTTCATCAATTAATAAATTACCTGTTACTATTTGAGCTGATATTATGCAGAGGTAGAAGCCCCAGTTGAGTTGTAACTGAGATTCAGACATATTTTGCATGTCTAATACAGTGCTGGCCTAGTGGACCCCAGATGTCTTTTGATAGAAATAGATTGCCTAAGCAGGGAACACTTTTCTGAGAAGATATTTGTATCTAAATGCCCTGGGCAAAGTCAACGAACCATTGGCAAAAAAAAAAAAAAAAAAAAAGGGAAAGAATAATATGGTGTCTGTTATTCCAGCTATGATTTCTGAACTCTTGTGTGGTGCAAATGACAAAACAGTTTCATAAGAAAATTCAGCAGAATTAGGGAGATAAACAGTGCAGGTCCTGTCATGACAGAGGAGCTCAGCAGTCTGTTTACTTAGGCAATGAAACTGGAATCAGGTGCATTGGAGATGATGAGGGTGCAAGACCTTGAGAAGTGGTACCTGGAGGAGCAGTGACACCAGCACCAGCAGTGTGGAGCTATAGAAAAACTGCAGTGGTTCTGCCACACAGGACACCTTGGGAGTTTGGGATCAGGATTGATGGTTTAAAGCTCTGAAATAGTTTTTTGATATCATCACAGTATTAGATAAAGCCCTAGATAGTTATCTGGATGTCAGGTGCTGTAGGCAATTTGGTCCCATTGATCCAAAGACCCAAAGAGGATTGGGAAAAGTTAGGGTTACTGAACTATTTGTAGAAGACAGCAGAATATTTATATGCTGTTGACTGACAATCTGTTTATTCAGTTTATGGCAGCCGCAAAGATGTAAATTCTAAATACTCATTTGCTATTAATTTCAAGGCACCCAGCTAGTAGACAGTGGGTCTCCACTATGGTCGTTGATGCCCTAAGTACCAAGAACTTCCTGGATAATGCTGGCATTTGCTCAGGTGCATGGAATGTGTGGAAGAGAGGAGCGAATCAGAGTGGCAGACAGCTAGCATCTTGAACTTATTTCTGCAAATTAGATTTAGTGCTAAAATTCCAGCTGACAAGCTGTCAATAAAATGTAGTAGCATTTACTACATTCTTTATATATATCAAAGCTAGAAGTGCCACAAACAAGCAGGTATTATTTAAATGACTATAATAGGGTGAAGAATGAAGAAAATGATACACAAGCTATGCAAAGATTAGAAAGCTGCCTGACATCTATTTTTAGCTTTGAATTGATAAATTTTTGTTTGTTTGTTTTTTAAGTAGAACCTTGGTATATAAGTTCTTTTGTAATACCAGCAGATGTTTCTGGACTTAGCAATAAAATAAAAATATAATATTGATGTCCCTTTTTGTATTTGTGTGAGATGCAGCAAGGTACTGCTATATCCAGTCATGATTTTTAATTTACTCTTTTGTTATACATCTGTGTGAGTAATAGGAAAATCTTTTATCCTGAAGATGGGATAAAAGGAATCATATTAGATAGTCAAGAATTTTCAACTTTATAGGGAAAAAATGCAAAGAGAAAATATACTCGCTAAATTAATAGCAATTCAGCCTGTTTAGCATTTTCTAGAATGTCTTTCTCTGCAGTACAAAATGTGTGACTGGTAACTTATCTCTCACTAAAAGGCCCCTGAAAAGACCTCTCCTCATAAGAACATAATATTCTTGATCCATTGGGGGAATCAGAATTTAATTTGGGGAAAGTTTTCAGTGGAAAGTCATCCAGTATCTTCTAACATTAAAGTTTGGAGTAGAGACTTGAAGATGATGAGAAATGCACCTTAACTAGGGTTCTCATGTGCACATCAACAATTCTCCCTTCTCCAATCACTCTCCACTTAGAAGTGGATAAATGAGGAAAGGGCCAACTGTAAGATGTAGGAATCAGTGTGGGGGAACTCAGATGTAGCTCTGGATGAGAACTGATGAGTGAAAGTTCCTAGAAACAGAGGGAATACACATCTTACAGGCAAAATGTCCTTGGTATTGTTTACTGGTTTGGAGCATGGACTTGGCAGTCAGACCTGTATTGGAAAACTAGTTCAACCACTTTGTGCTCGGTGACCCTAGCCAAGATGTTAAGTTTCAATTTAGTTCTCTCTAAACTGGGGATTTTTAATAGTGCTTCATTTTAAAAAGCCCCGAGATAATGCCTGCCAGGTAGCTAGCACCTTGCCTAGAACAAAGTTAAGTTGCAAATAGTGGTGGTCCTGATTGTTATTTTTAATGTACATATTATTATATAATTATCTGTTTTGAGGAACAGCAGCAGCAGAGCTGCAGAGCTGAGCTAGGGGAAAGTGGTAGAGAGCACCAGCCGCTTTATTTTCGGTTTGATGGATACTTCAACCATGATATGCATTTACCCTTTCTTACACCAAATACTTTCTTTTTATTCAAATTAAAAAGTAAAAAACTGGATAACATTCATTATTATACTTTGAATAAAACTTAGTCACAGTAAAACTTAGTCACAGCATGCATGGGATTATTGCTCCCAGTTCCAACAATTAAAACATCTATCAGTAATTATCAAATGAAATGCTTTTTCTACTGTGCCGAGAATTTTTTGCAGCATAAAGCAAGAGAAAAGCAAATATTGTCTTGTATTTGAAATCATACTATTTATAGGATTATTCCTGACAGGCCTATGACAGTGATTGATCTACAATAAGAACTTACAACATTTCTGTAAAACTGCTGCCAGTTATTTTAGGTAGATGGCAAGAGGCACAGGATGATGGGACTATCCTATTAGGGTAGTTAGATAGTTCATTTTCTTTCTTTTTCAATTGCTCTCTGCACACTGTCCTCTGGTCCACCTGCTCACACCTAGGAGGAGGTTGCTGATGGCGGTAGGGAGACCCTCTGGTTGAGATGGCTTAGGGGTACAGTGGGTGCAGAAAAACTTGCAGCCTAGGATTGTGAGCCCAAATTCAAACCCAGGCAACAAGATGACTACCAAATCGATGCTACATGGTTGTTCTGGGGCCACTGGAGGGCCAATGAGCGCCCCTAAGGAAAGAATCTGATCTGAATGAGGTCTGGTTCTAAAATTCTTTACTTTCCCCAAGAAAAGTAAAATTTAGATTTTAAAATGTTTGAATCCAAACTTTTCTATTTTAAAATGTGAAGAATGCATTAAACTCTACAAAAAAAGTCACAAGCAAAACATTGGATAGTTGGGTCCTTTAGGCCTGTGTTTTATAACTTCACAACCTAGATTGTGAGTAAAGAGTAACCCTACATATTTGTACTAAGTGCTAAAAGTGTAAATTGTTCTGTACTCATGTAATGGCATTGATTCAGCAGTATGTGGTGTAAAGAAAATAACACATTTTATGTTAGTTGATTGTGGACACCTGGTAAAATAAAAGAGAACACAAATTGTTTCCTATGTAAAACTGAGAGCAAATCATTTATGGTCCTGTATATTTGAGTTACCTATTATCATTTCAACTTTTTTTCTGATTGAAGGAGAAATTCCAAAGTACCTCAAGACAAAAAATGCTATAGAATCTGTGGGAGATAGGGAAGCAATGCCTTGAAAGTTATACACAGCAACACAGACAAACAACAAGAAATAAGAAAGATCTCAATTAATTCATCTCTTCGTAGACCTTACAGAACTGGGAAAGAAAAAAAGTAAAACATAAGCCACAGTAAGGAATAAAATAGTAAATATTATTAAAGTATAAATAAATGAACTAGAAACTATAAAAATAGTGGAAAAAAGTCAGCGAAATCAAAAGTGGGCTTTTGAAAAGATAAATAAAATAGACATATCTCTAGCTAGATTCATTAAGAAAAAGGAGAAAATTCTGAAAGATTAGATACAAAAAAGTTCAAATTATAACACCTCAGAAATAGAGGGATAATAAGACTGAACATCTTCAAATCAACAAATTGTGTGACATTTTTGGTTTTATGTCCTATAAAAAATTTCTTCATAATGTGTATTGCTAATATGAAATAGTTTGTATACTGATATTTAAATATTATTTAATGTTAAATCAAAACATCTTTTAACAGTGAGTATATAATCAATATTGTGTTAGGTACATTTTTATTTTAAAGTTATGTCTACATATACCTATGTGTCAGACATGTATCTTGAGAGAGAAGTAACACTGATTTGCAGTACTGTATATGATTAAGGGAATATGTTCACATTCCTCACATGTACATCACCATATCACACCAACTATCATTCACCACTGAATCCCCTTTTTCTTTTGCTCCTATCTTCTTCCTCCTTCCCATCTAGTGATCTCAACTATGTACTCATATTCCCGGGTTTGTTTTGGTTTAGTTTGGTTAACTTCTTTGTTTTGTTCCCATAACCACATATGAGTAAAATCACACTATTTCTCTTTTTCCTTCTAACTTATTTCACCAGCCTAACTTACTCCTGCCACCTCCCCAAATACCCACCCCCATATTATAACAGAAGGCAAAAATTAAGCTTTTGTCATAGCTAAATAGTATTTCACCAAGTATATGCACCACATCTTCTTACTCATCTGCCCTTGGGCACTTACCTTGTTACAATAGCTTGGCTAATTTAAATAGTGCTGCAATGGTCATAGGAGATAATATATTCCTTCATGTTAGTGTTTTTGCATTCTTTGGCTAAGGACTTAGTAGTGAAATTGCTGGATCATATGGTCTATCTATTTTTAATATTTTGAGAAACATCCATATGGTTTTCCATAGGAATTGGAAGAGTCTACATTCCCACCAACTGTGTAAGAGGGTTCCTTTTTTCCCATACTCTCACCAACATTTGTTTCTGTGTTTGTTTCTTCCGAAGGGCCATTCTCAAGGGAGTGTCTTGGTATCTCATATGCCTGTTGGCCATTCATATGTCTTCTGTGGAGAAGTGTCTGTTTAGCTTTGCTGCCCATTTTTGATTTGTTCCTCTGCTTCCTTGTTATTGAGTTGAACTCTAATAAATAGAATCAGAAACAAAAAGAGATCAAATTACACCAGACATCTCAGACTTACAGAGGGATAATAAGACTATGAACATCTTTATGCCACTAAATTGGAAATCCTTTTTGGTTTTATGTAGTGTGAAACAGTTGTTTTTCATAATGTGTATTGCCAATTTAAATGGAGCTTGTATCTACATTTAATGTGAAAACAATGAAATATTTGTAAGAGCTCTGTGTAAATATAGCCAGTATTTTGTTAAATATATATATTTAACCAGTGCTGGACACTTGTTTCTGGATCTTATATTTTTGTTTAATCTTACTTAAAATTGTAAAAATGTCTTCAGCTTTCATTTGGATAATATTGATAATTTGTCTAATTTTTTTTTGCTAAATAAGCATATCAGATTTTAAATGAATTAAATATTCAAAGGAGTTTTATAGTGGATATTATCTATGGGGCTTGTAATGTTCAAAGCACTGAATCATAATCTGCTAATTTATCTGAACAGAAAACACGTTTTTATGAAGAAAGCCCTACTCTTGCAATTTTAGGAAACAGGAACAATTTGAGGTAATGTGGTAAGGCGGTTTGCTTAAAATTTAAACAGAACTAGTTTTTGGGCCAAGAAATGAACTCTGGCTGCAGTTTTTCTAGTATGATAGTTTAACTGCCTCCTTTCTTTGGTTCCAGACAAAATAAACACATTTTTAAAAGACTATAAGGAACAGTAATAGGGACTTACTATTAAATAATAAACTATCATTTATTTTAATAACTAATATGGTATACATATGTTAGAATTAAATCATTTTAAAATAATTTCCTATTGAGCTGAGAAAAATTCAACTTTGCTTATTTGTATAAAACTAGTATTTTCCCCATGAAAATGTCTTTTCAATGGATTCTATTGGCTTCTAGTTTGTAATTTTGTATAAATCCTAGACATAGCCCTACAATATTTATTCATATTTATTGATTGAATGAAGGAATAAATAAGTTATTTTGCTTGGAAGTGTCAGGGGACTCTTAACCTTACCCTAAAATGAGAAACTTCTTCTCCCTCAGTAAGTCAGATGAGAAGTCTTAGGAAATCATTTTAGATAAAATTATCTTTAATAAAAATACTTTAAACTGGATACATAAGTTCTTTTGTGGGAGATTCTATCACTATTGTGACAAATTACCACAAACATGGTGACTTAAAGCAAAAACTTAATTACTTGCTTTATGGTTTTGGAGGTTGAAAGTTGACTCAGAACTCAAAGGAAAGGAAGGTATGGGCAGAGCTGTATTCCTTTCTGGAGGCTCTAGGAAAAAAAAAAATTGCTGTTTTTCAGAGACAACTCATGTTTCTTGGCTTGTGGCCCCCTTCAGTTTTCAAAACCTGCAGTGTCTAATACAAACACACTAACTCTTCTGACTTGCTCTTTCCCATTTAAGGATTCTTATGGTTACACTGGGAACCTGGATAATCCCTTATCTTTTTTTATTTTTTTTTAAGATTTATTTATTTGTGCATACAGAACTGGGGTACAGGCCAGAGGCTCAGGGGCGGCAAGAGGCTTCACCAGAGACAGAGTGGGGAGCAGAACAGGCAGATCCACGAAGTACACTGCTGAGGGGAGCAGCGGGCGGGTCAGGAGAGGTCTGCCACGCCATGTGGTCACCTCTGGGGCAGGCGAGAATCGAACTCATGAGGAAGCGGCTTTAGATTCTCAGTGTTGTGCTTTAACCCGCTGCGCCACCAGGGAGGGCCGAGATAATCCCTTATCTTTTAACAAAATTTATTAAGAGTTTTATTCAGACGAGATTTTCATAAACTACCTCATGTGGTGGGGAATTAAGAAAAAATACAAATTTGTTAGAGGAAAAAAACTACTTGGCATTATAATCTTTTTATTTGCATATAATATATTAGCTAATGAGGCTGAATTTTATATAACTTTTCCAAAGCATTATTAATTATAGCACTGTTCAGAAAACAAATCTAATAAGCCAATTTGTCATCTCTACAATTAACAGAAGTAAAACAAATAACTGGATTAATTTTGTTTCACTGTAATTATTTTTAACCATGTTACATACTCAATAGGATGAGACATACTTCTGTATGTAGAATTTTCTAAATTTTTAAAGTTTAAATTGATAACTAGTGTATTTTCCACAACATATATAAAACTTAGTGAAGTTACTTTAATTAAATAATTAATAAAGTAAATACTTTTGTGTATTACCATATACAAACCTGCTTATTCTATATAAGCAGTAAATTTTTCAGTATCAAAAGTAAAGGCATTATTCACTATATGGTTTTATAACAAGTGTGAACACTTGATTCAGCAAGATAAGTGCTCATTAGATTACCTATATTGACTATTGACTAGGAAAGTCATGACAGTAGCTAGATGCTCACAGACATAAACACCCAAAACAATGTGTTTTGTCTGTACAAGTGTACCTACTTGGCCATGGCTACTGGGTAATAAGACTGACTAAATACTTGTAATCATACCACATTAAAAATATGTTGATGGCCTCTCCCTGGTGGATCGACGGGTTAAAGCACTGCATTATGAAGCTCTCCGAAGCCACTGCAGCACAAGTTTGATCCCCTTTCAGGGAGCTGACCCACATGGTGTGGCAGACCTCTCCTGACCCGCTCACTGCTCCCCTCAGGAGTGTGCTTCATCGATCTGCCTGTTCTGCTCCCCACTCTCTCTGGTGAATCCTCTCACGGCCCCTGCACCTCTGCCCTGTATCCCAGTTCTGTAAGCATAAATAAATAAATTTTTAAAAAATATATATGTCGCAAGAAAATAATGGTCACGTATATGTAAAAATCTCTGGAAAAGACTATTTGTTGTAAAGCATAATTAAATAGCAAATTCCAAGAAAGATCAAATAATTTTTAGAATGAAATTTCAAAAGCAATATGATGGGTCAAAGTCTAAGTTACTTTATGGAGATTTCAGAACTATCTGTTACAAGAATGCTTTTCCTTTTGATCTTTTTATCCTTATGTTTTTTTCCTTTGACTTTTTCTTATGCTATCCTTTCTTTTGAATTTTTTCTTTTGAAGGAGTATCTTTTCTTCAGGGGAACTGAATGAGTAAGACTTTTTCCTTTTATCCCCAGGCCCCCCCACCCACAGCCCGTAATTTTCTCTTTGCTTTTTAGTGTGTTCGCCTCTTCTGTCCTTTTTCCTTCATGTTCTGCATTACTCTCTTCACTGGTTTTGCTGCTGACATTGAAAACAATGTCCTGTTTGGGGTCTACTTGAGAAAATTACAGAATTGAAAGGTCAGGGTCACAGGGTACCTACATAATTTTTTACAGCCTGCTCAGGCACTGGCATTGTTACAGTTCTGGAGGCTGGGGGCCTAAGATCATGGCACAACAGATTCACTGTTTTATAGATCATCATCTCCTGTGTCCTCATGGGAGAGAAGACCACCTCTTTATCTTGTCATTTGCTTAACTCCTCCACTCCCTTTTGCTATGTAGTGTCACATTTATAGATTCTTGGATTTAGGGATGGGAAGATTTTGGAGGTGCTTTTGGCTCCTACTGTGGGTTTTAAGTTTTCTTCAAAGTATATATTAACTCAGGGATTATAAACTGGCTTATGATTGAGATATGAATTACGTTAAATAATTTTTTTCTTTGCTGTTTCTTCATGGTGTCAGATTATAAAGTATTTTACATTACAGTTATTTTCCTGAATTAAAAATAAAGTATTGGTGGCCCTCCCTGGTGGCACAGTGGGTTAAAGCACAGCTCTAAGAAGCTAAAGCCACTTTAGCATGTGATCGATCCCTGCCCCGGAGGTGAGCACATGGCACGGCAGACCTCTCCTGGACTGCCCCCTACTCCCCTCAGCAGTGTATTTCATAGATATGCTTATTCTGCCCCCCTCTCTGTCTCTGGTGAATCCTCTCACTGCCCC
>NW_004567103.1:36731043-36767415 GCF_000260355.1 Condylura cristata | reverse complement strand
TATATATATATATACTCTTGGTATATTTCTAGATATCTCACCTATTGCTAGATTCTCTAAGAAAAAAAAAAACCTTAGAAAATAGGTTAAGGGTGGGCTGCAGCTGGTTGAATCAGGTTTCTCTGGTTAAATGTTTTATGCTCTTTATTTTACCAGTATCTTCATCAGTCCTGATTGTTCAAGTCGAGAATGCATCTTATAGCCATTGCTCTTGTATACAGTTCATGTATTTGTATTACTTTTGTGTCATTTGTTAGCATTTGATGAGCTATTGAATGCATGAGTATATATCTATTAAGTTCATTTGAAGTAAGTATACATTTTACTGTATATTGTCAATAAAACATTTCTCTATTTTTATATTTCTATAAATCATCCCCACTTATCCTAATGGCAAGAAATATAGGTTCTTTGTTATGGAGGCCAAGCTCCCAGGGTGTGCCCATTTGGCAAGCTATAGTCCAAGTGAAAATATTTATATCTACATTTTATGGAGAGCTTTTTATGAAAGCCATATAAATAGTTCCTACCAATCAGTAAGAGGTATATAAACATTCTAACTAAAGATAGGGGTGAATCTTTAATAGTCACTTCAAAAAGAACCTATTCAAATGACCACTGAATATAAAACATGATCATTAATGCTATTCAAGAAGATGCAGTGACTTGAGCTCATTTGGAATTTTGGTCTCTCCTGGCTTTTGTAGAGCCTGATGTCTTTATTTGCAGTTGCTTTGTCAGGTGGGTTGGGGAGGAGCATGAAGGCTGTGGCCTCTGTTACCAACGTTCTAGTGGGAGTAGGGGTGTTGGGGGACTTCATTCATGTGCCTGGCACGACAAATTTCATTCCTCTTTGGGGTTCCACATCTTAAACAGTCTCAGCAGTCTGAGAGCTGACAGTGTACTTCACAAGATCAGTACTGGGTGCTGGAAGGACGCTGTGGTCTAAGGCACCTTCACTGGTCCTTTCACCTCGCAGACTACAGCCTCAGGGAATTTCCACCTTCTCTTATTCAACAAAACTTGATTACGGATTTAAGTCCTCTCTGGTACAATCTGTGTTGGTATCTGCTGTTCAAAGTGTGCTTTAGTCTCACCCATACAACCAACAGAACTGTCCTATGAAGTGTCACTCTGGTGGTTAATTCTTATGGGTTAGGGAGGAAACATGACAGAGAAAAATCACTGTTTGATTTCACTAATGTGGCATATAGTTAAAACAAGCAGATCAACTAAAGAAAATATAATGAAATTTTGCATCTGTAGGGGAAGGGGGAGGTAGGTCAGTTGGTTAAAAGTAGTCAACGGTATGGTAAAGGATGCAATAGAATTTTTAGTGGTGAATTCGTTGTATATATACACTGATTTTTAGCAACATACACTTGAGCTTATGTAATACTATAATGTAATGTTACTTTCAATTACACAAAAAGTCACACAAGAGAAATTGTATGTAAATAGAATCTCTATGGATTACAAAAAATTAAAAAGATGCACTTGAAATCAAAGAAAAACCACTATATACTTATTAAATTATATAAGATTAAAAAGACTGACAGAATCATGTTTTGGTGAAGATGATGAACAGTTAGAACTACACTGCTAACAATACATAAGTTGGTGCAATCACTCTATAAAGCTCTTTGCTTATATTTACTAAAGATATGTTTACACTTGCCTGGTTTCCAGCAATTTTACTCTTTTGTATATATCACAGAAACAGGGCATATGTTCATCAAAAAAACCAAATGTTTATAGTAGTTTTACTTATAATAGCCCCCAATTGGAAACTACCATATGTTCATCAACAGAAGGATGTTGAATAAATTGGAGAATATTTTACAATGGAATACCTCTTATTATAGAAGAATAAACTACTGCTGCAACAACATAGATGAATCTCAGACATGCTTCCGAGTAAAATAAGCAAGACAAAGAACACTCTATGATTTCATTCATATTATGATCCAGAACTAATTTATTGTGACAGAAATTTGAATAGTGGGAAAGACATGAGGGAAATTTTTGTCAGGCTGAAAATATTTTAATTGGGGTTACAATTACATGGAATTTATATCACTAAGTATTTTGTTGGACTTTATACTTAAGTTTGCTTATGTATGTTAATTCTTGATTTGAAAATTTAATGAGAAGACAAGTTTGTCTTTATTTAACCTACTTGCAAACTTTTGTGTTCCTGTTTTGTCATATTTCTTAATGTAACATGTATTTTATACTCTACAGGTATTGCAGTTATTCTGTGTACCCAGTGTTGAGTGATTTCTTTCCCTCATATTGAATCATTTTAGATACACTTTACTATTTTCCAAATTTTCCTAAGGCTTCATTTCTTCTTACTAAAGAAATCTCTCTGATATATTTTTAGTACATATTAGTTCTTTGCATTTGATTTTCAAAAGCTTCATGATGACTGACTTAGTGTGGCTTTCTTTTTATGTATTTGGTTTGGGTTTACAGAATTTCTTGAATTTGTACATTGATAGCTTCTATCAGTATTGGAAGATTTCCATTGTAAATATTGTTTCTGTCCCATTTTGTCTCTTCTCTATTTGGGATTCCAAACTACATATACCACATATTTGCATATTTTGACTGAGTCCAGTACATATCATGTTAATTTTTTCCCTCCTTATTTGGTTTGAATATTTTGAATAGAGTTGCCTTTCATTTCACTAATCTTTCCTTGTGTTATATCTAGTCTTCTAAGTATACATTGGCTTTTTAGTTTCAGATGTTGAATATTTTTAGTACTAATTCATCCATCTGCTTTCTTCTTAATTTTCAAGTAAAATTCTCTCATATTTTTATGTTTTCTGTCTAATTTATTCTCTTGAACAAATTAGTTGTTTTAAAATTACTTGCTGATAGCTAAAATGTTATGGCTCCCTGTAAATTTCTTAAAATATGTGACCTTTTCTTGATTATTGGTTATATGGTTTTGTCTCTTGACATGGCTAATACTTCTTGACTAAATGCTGGAGATTGAGAATCAAGATTTGTATAGAATGTTGGTGATGTGTTACTCAAACACCAGGAGTACTTTTCATGCTATAATTGACAGAATGGGGCTGACCACTTATGTAGGTACTGATCTGATTTGAGGTATGCTTACAGTTCTTTATAAAATTGCCTTTAGTTCTTACTCATTCAAAGGGAAATCTCCTATAGGATTTGTTGTTGCTGTTGTTAAAGATTTATGTATTTATGTATACAGAACTGGGGTACAGGCCAGAGATGCAGGGGCAGTGAGAAGATTCACCAGAGACAGAGTGGGGAGCAGGACAGGCAGAATGCCAAAGTACATGGCTGAGGAGAGTAGCATGCCATGTGGGTCACTTCCAGGGAGGTTTTAACCCACTGCACCACCAGGGAAGGCCTCCCTGTAGGATTTTTAACTCATAGCCTTACAAAGAGGGCTACCACTAGTACCAAAGAATTGTGAGACATTCTGTTCTGCTTGTCCAGTCATTTATCTTAAATATTTCATGTTTGCAAATTGTGTCACTTTACCACTTTTCCCTAGACCCTTTAAATTGTGATCTTAAGCTTACAAGAACCCTTCCCATTTGTGGGTCTTTGTCTCTACAGTACTGCTTGATGGTGGGAATTTCTGGTCTGCTTTTCAAGAGTTTTGGCTCAGTCTTTAAGCCTTCTGCATTGTACAGTCTCATGATTTGAAAAACAAGTATTCTGAGAGAAATCAGCCATATGCTTGAGGCCTTCCAATCTTGAATTCTGTCACTTCTTGCATTACTGCCAAAAGCTTAGTTGGTGTCTCTGTCCTTTGGCAGTAGCCTGTGCCTTGTGCCAACTCCATATTTGAGCTTCTCGCCCTCACCCAGAACTGGCAAAGTCTTCTGTGGTAAAAGTCAGTATAGCATCTCAGCTTACCTTTGAGACTCTTCCCACTCCAGAATTTAATGCTTTTAGTCTTTCTTGCTTTGTCAGTGATGTGATGCTTTTAATAATATAACCTTTATCTTTATCTTGGATTTCTTTTTCTCAGTGAGAACTTTGGCTGCTACAAGCTTATACCAAATTTAATGGCACCTCTTTTGAACAAACAAATTTGTGCAGGACTCTAAGCTAGATGCCAGGGTTACAGAGGAATAGAACTTAAGCTATTCTTGAGGTGTTAAAAATGTTTGTCATTACAGGGCATGTTTTCTGCAAAGATTAATAAAACAGAACGTTATGGAATACTTGTATAACTGTAGAAATAGTGTAGTTATGGTTATGAGAAACCTTTCTCAGATCTAGAATGATCAGGAAGACAACCTTTTAATGTTAACTTAAAAAATGAGCATTGTAAGATAAGAAAGAAGCATTTTGTGAAGATAAACCAAAATGTGGGTGAAACAAGCATTCATAAGTTTTTTTATTTTAAAAGCCCTCATTTGTAAAGAACCCAAATTTCTATCAAATATGAATTAAATAATTTTTAGATTTATAAAATATAATTCAATGATTCAAAATACTGACCTACGAATCATGAAACGACAATAGATCTATTTCATGAGCATTAAATGGATAAAGATTTCTTAGAAAATACTAGGCAATACATAGTAATCCATTCATAGGAAGCTTAAGCATAGACAATACTAATAACTATCTCTATCTCTCTATTGACATATATGTAAATCAAAATGATAGTTGTCTTCGGAGAACTTTCTGGGATGATAGGAATGTTCTATATCTTGATTGTAGTTTCTTTGGTTTACACATATATTTATAATTTCCAGTGTATGTAATTCTATACATCTCAGTCTGCATAAATTTTATTTCAATAAGACAATTGAATATGAAAATCTTTAGTAATTTTTATGGTTTGTAGTAGTTAACCTGTTGATTTAAGAATCTTGTGGCTAAGATGGCAGAGATTCTTAAGTGTTGCACAGAAAACCACTAAACTAGGCCTAGGTCGCACAACTGGGTAGAACGCAGCACTGCAAGTTACCCGCAGCCACTTCAGTGTAAGTTGGATTCCCCTGCCCAGGAGGTGATCCACATGGAGCAGCAGACCTCTCCTGACCTGCCCACTGGTCCCCTCAGCAGTGAATTTCCTTGATCTGCCTGTTCTGCTCCCAGCTCTGTCTCTGGTGAATCCTCTCACTGCTCTTGCACCTTTGGCCTGTACCCTAGATATATATATATATATATATATATATATATATATATATATATATATATATATATAAAACACTAAAATTTGAAAATGAGAGAAAACCAGAATATTGCTTCATAACTTTAATCTCCCTGGGTCAGAGAACCCACTCACAAAATAAGATGTATAGCCAGTAACCAATAGTTGAGATGTGTCCAATGGTTTGTTTTCTGGAATTGGCCTTCCATCTTACTTTGCTAAAATTTAAAAAGTAACATTTTAGCTCTTCCTGTAGTATATATCTTTCCTAACAATTTCATTTGGCAATTTTAATAATGTGGTCTTTACTAATGGGATTAATCTACTGCCCATCTCAAGAATGAAAATCATGGTATTTGTGATAAAATTAGGTAAGAAGTCATTCACAGTTCTAGGTGAGAGGAATCTTAATATCTACTTTCCAAAATTAAACCTTAAATTATCTAAAGTCTGAACAAAATGCGAAAGTATAAATAATGAAAGGCAAAAAACCTGGTGGATATGAACTCATTGGTCTTCATTTCTGAATATTCTGTGGTTCAATTCTGATTGCCTTTTGAGCAAGTTTTATTCATTCTATGAAAAATATTAGAAAAATGTAATAACATAATTCAGGATACATAAAAGCTAAAAGAAGTGAAGAAAATGGAAATGAGCAACAACATATGTTTCCTGGAAGAGTAATTAGAGAGAGAAATAGCATCTTGAAGAAAGCAAAAGGGTTTTATCATCAACTCTTCAGGAATTCAGCAAGATATTTCATAAATATTTGTAAATTTAAAAGTATATTAAAAATAGATATAAATGCACATCTGTATGTTCCAAAAGGCTAGATGGTGGTCCCAATCTTATGCATTGATGGACCAGGGAAAAGTAACAAAGCACTCTTCTTAGTAGCATGTTTCTGTGTCTGAAATTATATCATAATACATTCATTCATTTGGGTTGAAGTGAGAAAATCTGTATTTCTCTGTATAAATGCACATTTTTATTGGAATATATTTACTTGGCAAGTAGCTTTTGAAACTTAGATTTTTCTCACTGATGCCTTAACAGGGAAATGCAAAAGAACAATTGGTTGAAAAGGAATGGCCTGTTGCATAGGACATTTTGCAGTAAAATGGTACAATGTGAGTTTGCATCAAATGAGAAAATTATATCCCCTTTATATACCACTAGAATTTATTGAATCTATTCATAAGGGATAATAGATACTTCAGAAATTATGTTAGAAGACAGGAGAGTCAAGGAAAGGCAAGTAGTAAAGTGGAGATCAGTATTTCCAGCTTTTTGTTTTGATCTGCTCAGTCTTGGCTATGTGAAAAACAATATTGTACAGAATATTAATCATCCTCTGCATAATTTGCTCTTATTGTCTCTGTTTGGAAGTTTGACCAACTACCTGTGTTTTCAATGCTTCTGTCTCCTCCTCTGTTCTAAAATCCTACTTTGACTACCCTCTCTTGCCTCCCAGCAATGATAAAGAGCATCAACAGTGTTTTATGAATGTTGCATGTTTAGCATCCAAGCTTTTAGCTTTGAAATTGCATTATGCGGTTCAATTATTTCAAACAGCCTACAATTTTCTAACCTGTAATCATTGTTTTTGTCAGTGAATTCCTGTGTTTTGAAGAAAATTATGTTTATAATTTTTCTCTAGTTTATTCATCAAGGACAATCTATTTTACAGTGTTTTGAAAATCTGACATCATGAGCTATAGTTTTAATGCTTCACACACCTGTGGATAGCTGTTTGAATTACAGTGCCTTTCTATTCCTGGCTAGAGTTTTACTTAAGGTCTGGATTGGTAGGTCTTTGTTGTTATTGATCTACAGATCACATAAATGCTTGGATTAATGAGAAACTTACTTTTTAAATTCTACACTATAATCCAATTTACCTCCCTTTTATGTTATACTTTACATCTTAATTTTTTTTAAGATTTATTAATTTGTACAGAACTGGGGTATAGGCCAGAGATGCGGAGGGTGAGAGGATTCACCAGAGTGGGGTACAGAAGGCAGATCGACAAAGTATACTACTGAGGGGAGCAGCGGGCAGGTCAGGAGAGGTCTGCCACGCCATGTGGTCACCTCTGGGGCAGGCGGGGATCAAACTCATGCGGAAGTGGTTTAAGCTTCTTTGTACTGTGCTTTAACTCGCTGTGCCACCAGGGAGGGCCCCTACATCTTAATTTTTTAAACTCAAAGTAATTTTTTAAACACTCAGTGGGAAGGTTTAAGTATTCACAACTTTTTACTGATGATACAGCAAAGAGAAAAAAGATTGTATTGGGTTCATTAGATGATACTTTATTACCTTTCACCTCTGTGACAGTGAGGGCCCACAAGGTGTAATTGTTAACTTGCCCGTCTTAAGATACTGCAACACATTTTTAATATTGTAAAAACAAAATAGCTATCCTCTTTTCCCATTTGTTAGAGAAACTTCTATATGAATTTCTCCATAATGATGGCTATATAATATCTTTGTTATCTAAGGTGCTCAGATCATAATGGAAGATCCATAAGTGCAGAAGTGATGGGTACTCTCCAAGTTAAATGCTTTCTGATTTTGTGTTATAGTCTTTTGAAAAAGGAAGTACTTGGACACAACTTTCACAGGGTCACAGGCCCACTGTTTAGCACAGGTGTTTCTCTAATTGTGATCTATTGAGAAAATATAAGGGTTTAATGGTCCAGAAACTTACATTTTACCTCTCTGACCTTATGCATTCATGTAAGTACTTAATAAAATTTGCAGGGACATGGAGTATCTTCTGCAATTGCCAATTGTTTTCTCAAATGTATGTGGTAGGCATTACTTTTCTGCTCAGTAGTTATAAAGGCATTAAAGGAAGTTGTTTTCTTAAGTGTCTGATAAACATGTCCAAGTTATTAACAATAGCATACATTTAAGAAATAATTCATTTATTCTTCCTTCCAGAAAGTGTAATGAATACAAATGCTTTGATTAGGAAATTCTAACTTTATATACTGGTTCTGCAGGATTAATTTTATGTTTTAGAAAAGTAGACATTTCCCCTATAGAATGAAAATCTAAAAGAAAGTGGTCTTTGATAGTTTTTCAGTATATTTATCGATATAATAATCACATATACAATTTTAAATGTATTGAGTTATGTTGCTTACATTTAGAAATTATATTTTGGAATCTTTGCTTTATTGTACTAGAAATTCTAAAGCCCTATTCAATTTATGTTCATTTCTCATCACCTTCAATGCATTGAAATCAAATTCCTTTTAACTTGGTCTCTAAACATTTGGTAGAATGAAGAATTGAGTATATAGTTAACGGGTTCTATTTCTAGAAATAGTGGACTAAGTTATTTTAAATCAAAATTTCTCAGTACCTATTTACCAAGCAGTGGTATCCCGGTTGTTTAAGCTATCGCTGTATTTTAAAAAAGGGATTAAAATATTTTGAACAACATGATAACAGATCATTGTTAGCTAATAGATTAAAAATATCAGAATATGAAGCACTACATTAATATGAAACCAACATTATAAAGTAGTCAGAGCTTGTGACAATCACTGCCACATTGAAGGCAAGAATAACATTCTTTGCCCATAGAATGAGCACAAAATGGAAGACATATGTGGAGAATAATTTGTGGAGTCAAAAGTAATTGAGCAATAAGGAGTATTTAGCAAAAACTACTTTGGGAAAAACTTAGTAAATCTCCAAAGACATAAAATATCTATTAATTTCAGGGCAAAGTATCTTATGTGCCATAATTAAGGGAATTCTGGAAAATTTAAGCCAGATGTTTGATATAAATTGTAAAATACACATTCCCTCCCAAATCAAGATCAGTATTTTCATGTAAATTAATTTGAGAGAGTCGGTTTTATAGCTGACAAGTGCCTGAAGAGTTAGCATATGGTCTAAAATGTAGCTTTGGGAAAACACTAAATTCTAATCTGCTCTTTTCCTTAGTTGAATAAGTATCTTCTCTAAACAATTTGATCTCTTCATTTCTGAATTTATTTATATCATTAACTTTAATGAATATGTACATTTCTAAAGTTCTTTGAAAATATAAATCCAAAATAATAATGCATGTGGTACTCATAGAGGTAATTTTCAAATACCTGTGTATTTTTAAATACCTCAGCTCAGTGTTCCGATCCGGTGTGGCTGCTCCTAGTGCAGGCACATCCTTATGAAAAGTATCCTAAAATATACTTCCTGCTCCTAATGACCCTATTCTATCTCTGATGAATCACTATTACCTATAATATCATGCTCAGTCTTTACTTCTCGAATATGTGAGTTATTTTTTTCCAGGTAAATTACCCTACACTGACGTCCAGCTGTGTTGTCTTATGTTCCCTAAAGATAATTGTATTTTCTCACTTTTTAACATCTTTTAACATTGTTTCCATTGCTGCATATAACTGTACTTCTTGATAACACTGGTATATTTTGAGGTTTTGTTCATTATCTCTTATCAATACTTTTTCTTACTCCCTCAGGGAAATTCCCTTTTTCATATCTTTATTTTAGATTGTGTTCCATCTATTGGTGACTGACATTTAGTCTTTCATTCCATTAAAAGTTTCTTTGTAGAGAATAGTTGATCTGTATAGCACACAGCATAATAATTAATAAATTCATGAAAATAAACATCTGGGTTTTCTCATGAAGTAACAAATGATACAATGAGAAAGACAATATATGTTCATATATTTAAAGATATTTTAGGAAACAGATTTTTTCTTAGTGAGGAAAGGTTTCCTCTGGGCATGACCAAACAACTGTGCCTTCAAAATTTAATATTTTGGGACTCCCTGGTGGTGTAAGGGGTTATGTCTTAAGTACTATGAAACTATGGGTATCCATGCAGCACGGGTTCCATCCCCTGCCAGGGAGGTGACCCACATGGTGCAGCAGACCTCTCCTGCCTTGCCTACTGCTCTCCTCAGCAGTATATTTAAGTAGCTCCACCTGTTCTATTCCCCATTCTGTCCCTGGTGAATCTTCTCACCCCTCCCCACACCTCTGGTCTACACCCCACTATTATATGAATAAACAAATAGATGTTTACAAAAATAAATAAATTTAATATTTTTGTTATTAAATTATTTTTAAACTTTTTTTTAAGATTTACTTTTGCATATAGAACTGGGGTATAGGCTAGAGGTGCAGGGTCGGTGTATGGCCCTGCTGTTAACTCTCCACTCAGGTCTTATATTTGAGATTTATCTATACCCAATTCATTATGGTTCTTGAGGGGCAGGGGGAAAGAGTATAGATGACAGTGCCTCTCTGTGGTCCTCCTTGATGGGATCCCTTCCTTTTTTGAATAGGTCAGCTCAACTGCTTTGATCTTCTCCTTGGCCAAGGTTTATGCCTCCATGCTGGCTCTATCCTTATCTCCCTAGTTTCTGTGGTTGGACTGGAAGTCCTGTCATCTTTGTGCTTTCTAAAGTGCTGCCTTTATGTGTCCTTCACACATCTTCTGTCACAGAGATGCTTGGACATCTTGTGACCCTGACACCCTTTCTAATGCAGACTGTGTTGGTTTCTAAGTTTCAGACAGTGCTTCCACACCACCTTTATGTTGTAAGATTTTCTTAATAATGTCACATTCTGGAATAGTTGTTATTTAGTACTCCTGTGAGGAAGAGAAAAAACAGGGAATATCACCACCTGGTGACATTGCCATATAGTTCTATTTTAATTTGTTTGCTTTTTAATTAGTCACTAAATAGGTAGCTACAGTGAGTATCTGTATCCCTTTTTACTAACTTTAGAATTTTTACTATTTGGTATGATTTTGTAGGTTATTTTGTTTGGTCTGGGAATGATAATTGCTTTTATTTATACATGGCAAAATATTTTGAGCAGTCACAGATGTAAACATTAATGTATCAAATCATAGCAAATGGGAATGTTCTAATTTTAGATAATGGAGGAAACCAAGGTTGACAACTAAATGTAGTGATGATGATAAACTTTACATTGATAAAAATTAATTTTTACCTTTCTATTGTCATGTACACCATTCTTTTATCACACTATTGGCTTGCAAGTAGACTTAAGATAACACTATGTTATATGGAATTTCACAAATATCTACAGTAGACAGAATGAGCTGCTTTTAAGGCCCAACTAAGTTAGGCTTTATCCAATTCCTTCATACAATCACTAACATTTCAGGGCTTTTATTCCCAATTGTATTTATTGAGTCTGGGTTTATGTAACATTCAATGGCATATAAAGGTTTTTTTTTTTTTCTTTTAAAGATGAGTGAAACTAGAAATTTATTATGATTATATAAGGGTAGCAGAAGAAATTGTGTTACAGCACTGTTACCATGCATTCATTCTGATTCTGAGAAAAATGCAGACAAACTATTCAATCATAATTCTCACCTCAAGTTTAAATGAGTTGTCATTCTTGAAGAAGAAAAGAACTTTGTATCTTGTTGGCTATTATATTCACTATTCAGCATTAAGTGTTCAAGAGTAGTTTCTGAAAAAGCAGATAGCAATTCACGGAAAGAAATGTCTGAGGAGTAATCATTGCTTAATGTGTTGATGACTGTACCACCGTGCTGAAGTAGGTTTATATTATCTCAGCTTGAAGATCCAATACTTTAACAAATTTTAAAAGACTTGAAGCCACTTTCCCTCTGACCATCAGAGTGGAAACTGCTGCTTTCCCAATCATTACAGCATAAAGTGTGGTTGTATTTTGATGAAAACATCCATTTATCATGATCCACTCTGTGGTATGGTGTCTCTGCCCAGGAAGACAATCACAACCCTAGTTGTATTGTTTCCTTGCATAGCTAACATTTTTGTGCAAGATATCTAAGAGTTGAAGTTATCAGAGCAGCAGAAATTTTCTTTTGCTCCAAGAGACTGATAGAACTCACATGTGTTGCTCATTTTCACAAAACAATGTATTCTATATGTGTTTCCAAGCAGGCAAATCTTCGTCAGTTATTTTGATTTTCTTATAACTACTGTGGTCTTCAAATTGATACTTGTAAAATTTATAATTGAAATAAACCTTTTCTGTCCAACTTCACCTTCAAATACATACAAAGACAAATCATTTAATAATTTACAGAGGGTGTTAAAGATAAAAATTAGTTGAACTATAACTGGTATGTAAAGCAGCTCCATCTTTCAAGTACTCTATAGGACAGAAAAAGAGCTTCTGTAGAATGTTTTAGAAGAGTATTTGGCATTTTTCAGTTCTCCCCCAAGTTTTTTAGATTTCTTGATTGTCTCTCAAATGATTTGTCTTATTTAATGTCTTTTCCTATCCCTATCATCTATGACTATTCCTAAATTTTAAAAAAGTTAGTTTTCCCAAACCCACATTACTAGAAAGAGAGAAGATAATTTTAATATTTTTGTTGGAATGTACTTTCTTTATATCTTATGACTCATCTCAATTTCTCATTCATCTTCAATTTTTCCTTCGGATTGGAAAATTGACAAATGTTACAGATTGTAGTTCAACTTGTCCTGCCACACCTGCTTATAGAAGAAAATTGACTTCTGACTTAGTTTTGCTATTGTCACAAATAACTACACAGTAGTAATTATTGTTTGATTTTTTTCTTGATAAAATATGTCAGAACAGGCATGATTTTGGCTTAACTTAATAACTCACTCTATACCTCTCCAGCTATCTGCAGTTTTCTTTTCTACTGGCAGAGTCATGTCACTCTTTCTGAGATTAGACTGTTTGCATTGTCTATCATAGGAAATTTTCATTCAAGGGGATCTTTCCATATTGTTATCTCAGGTCCTCAAGACCACTTCCATATTTGGTGATTCTCTAGAAGAATGCTTCGGAGTAGGCACATGCTTTACTCATGCCTGTGATTGACCACCATGCAATGCTAACAGCCAAGAACTCCATTGGTGAGGAGAAAAAAAATAGAAACCCATGATCCATGCACCACAGCCTATGCTGTCTTTCCTATCAGATCTCATACAGATCATACTGTCCTTTTAACACAGAAACATCTGCCATGGTAAAGTTAAAAAATCACTTGATGCTCAATGCTTAGATATTTCTTGGGATTGGTAGTTTTCACACAAACCAAACTTAAAAAAAACCAAGAAGGAACATAGTTATTCACTATCAGTGTGATAAACAGTTTAAGCACAGAAAATAAGTTTTATCAGTTACAAAAAATTGATACCAATCAAAAGCCAACTTACAAGAAGTTCCAAAAATGGTCAACCCAGCCCTGCTGTGTTGATCTTTCCTATACATAGGTGGTTTCCATTATATATTAGAGACTCAAACTTGACTTCAAACTATTACTCCTCTGTTTTATTTGTTTGTTTGAAGATTTATTGATGCTTACAATACTGGGGTACAGTCTAGAAGTGCAAGGGCCGGTGAGAGAACTCACCAGAGACAGAGTGACAAAGTACTTTGCTGAGGGGAGCAGTGGGCTGGACAAGAGAGGTCTGCCACACTTTGTGGGTCAGCTCCCTCCTAGATGGGGATCGAACTCTCACTGCAGTAGCTTCAGAGAGCTTCATAATGTAGTGCTTTACCTTTGTGCCACCAGGGAGAGCTTACTCTCCTGTTTTATTGGCTGCTTTTTTTTTTTGGTACAGTTTTTCATGATATATAGTCCTTTATTTTACCCTACATATTCATTGCTATTTATATTTTCTCTTTTTATCAATTTTGCTATAATTGCTCCAGCAAAACTATATATAGATGTAATTACATATATATACATATAATTACAAAAAATCTACAACAAAATTGTGTTGGTTAACTGATGTATCAGGGTGCTCTATAGATCATGGTAGCAACTGAATGATGACTAGGGACAATATTCAAGGAAATTATAGTTTGCTTTTGTATTGGATGCTGTCATGAATAAGGGTCAATCCAATGATAATTTTTATACTTTATTGATTTTATATTGATTATGAAGCTTATTTTTATGTAAGAATCTAGAGGAAATAGGCAGAGGTACAATTATCTCTGGTCAAAGTAGTTACTCTAGCGAGAAGAGAAGCATACTGGGTAGTTTTTTGTTTTTGTAGTTGTATAATATGTTTTTATTTCTTCATGTGTAATGTTGGAATATTCTCAATTTTGCCTAGTCCCTTTGTGGTCAAGAATATTTCTCAGACTTCAATACTTTGTGAAATTTTGTGACCCTATAACATCCACCAGGTCCTTGCCTACAGTTTGCATTTAATAATTGGTTCACAATTTGCCTGGACTCCACTTTGAAAGACAAGGCAAGCTCTGTCAATCACTTTGCCTAGCCATGAGCATTGCGGCAGACTATCTCCTTTTCTGAAGTCAAATAAAACAACTGCGTGAAATATCTACACATGTTTTCCAAAGGACAGAAAAGCAGATGTTGTTACTACTGTAGATTTTAAGGAATCTGACTACCTGTCTCCACCAACATAAACAGTTCCATAACAGAGTCTGTACCAAAGGAAGTGAGCATTGAAAAGTGAAGTCTACACAAGGTATGTGGATGAGTGTCCATCAGTGAGTTCTGCAGCTTTATTCCCATCCACTTAGAGTTCATGGTGTTGAAGGAGAAACAAGATTTTTTATTGATTGTAATTTTTTAAATCTCTGAGTACTTTATTCAATGTTCAGTACATAACCAGTCTCTATTCTGGACTTCAAGACCTACTACCCCTGAATCTTTTTCATTTCCTCTTGTTCCTAACTGTCCCCATGAGTAGCCCCATAGAAATTGTCACGTTTTGCTATTTCTCTCAGAGTGAAACTCTTCTTTAAGTTTATTTATTGTTTGTTTATGCATGCATGCAATGCATGCTTACAGAACTGGGTTATAGGCCAGAGGTGCAGGATGGTGAGAAAATTCACCAGAGACAGAGTGGGGAGCAAACCAGACATATTGACGAAGTACACTGCTGAGGGGAGCAGCGGACCAGACAGGAGAGGTCTGCTGTGCCGAGTGGATCACCAACCTGGACGGAGATGAAACTTGCTGGAAGTGGCTATGGACAGCTTGGAGGTGCTATGCTTTAACCTGCTGCGCCACCAGGGAAGGTCCTGCTGTGAAATTCTTACTGGGTTGTTCTAGGTCATTTCCAGTTTCAACTGAGTGTTTGTACTTTTACAGTATAATGAATTCATGAAAACATGCTGTGTTGCTTTGTGTCTTTAAACATTTATATACTTGTAATTATAGTTTTTACATATTGCTCTATAACTTGAAATTTTACTTAACATTGTTTTTGATATTTATCCAGGTTGACATACTTAAATTTAATTATTTTAATTTTTCTGCCATAGTTACATGTATGGTAATTTACAGATACACATTTGAATGTCTTAAATCCTCCGCATTCAGACTGTTTTTAAAAATATTAAAATCCAAGCTTTCTTCCTCAGTGACTATATTTATTCCAACCCTCTCCCAAAGTTCATCTGAGGATGTTGAATAACGCTTTCACCCAACTGGTTGTCAACTATCACAAGAACTCATGAGCTTTCATGACTTTTGTAAACGATATTTGTTGATGTGCTCTGAAAAAATGAAGTCTGCTTGAGTGAACCAAATTAGCCCTAATTTTTTTTTTTAAATCTTGTTTGACAGACTTTCACAAAACTGTTCACATTTCTTTTCTGAGTTCAACTGGGAGGAGGAGTCTGTCACTAGAATTAAAAATAACCTTGTCCCCAGAATTCCATCATGGTTAAGAAAGTTCAAAGGAATAAAAATGTTTAAAGATAATGTTGCTGCTGCAGCAAAAAGGCTTTAGATAGTTGTGAAATATTTTGAAGATGAATTCTCTTTTACCTGCTGCTATTGTGTCTAATATCCATATAAAACAGAGCTCTGATAAATAGTAAAAGTGTGCCTTGTCACTGTCAAATTGTAGGTCTTACAATGTGTTCTAAAATTTGAAACTGTTAGAAAATACACTTTTTTCACTTTGATACATGAAATGACTCCATTTTAGCTGTCTTCCACCACTGTCCAAACAACTGAATGATTTTCTTTGTCCTATTTATTGTCCATATATCCTCTCAGGTGTTGTGACATATTTTGTTGGCAAAGGATGTCATAACTTTTGTTCTCTCTAAAGGAAGTATCTTCGTTTTTGTTATAGGACTGAGGAGAGTTTTATTATATTTTATTAAATGAATCTGTTTCATAGACAGGTGGTGTACTGAGCTTTAAACAGCTTGATGAATGATTTGGCTCTGTGTCACAGTGTCAAATAATGTATCTCAGTTGGCAGTCTCAATGAAAGAGAACAAGGCAGTTGGTTTTCCATTATGTATTGGAGTCCTTGTGCCTACTCAACTTCCAGCTGTGCATGCTAGGTGTAAATCCTGCCCTCCCTTCCCCTGTGCTTGTAATTCACCCAGAGCTGCCCATTCAAGTCTGTTTACTTCATGATTGCATTCACCACCAGAAGCCACTTCTGTCCCTGAGGCAGAAGTATGTATGTGCTTTATTTGCTGATATACTAAGTTGTATGATTTTAATCAACCAATTTCCTGGGAATAATAATGGAAGAGGGAGGGCATTAGTGCTTAAAACCCTTTCTTATGAAGGGACTTGATGGCAGGCTTTAAGGAGCTGGTGAATTTATACATACATTTCAGGTTTCCTTAACAGTACTAATAGCAACTTCATCATCATATTATCTCTAGTAGACTTATGTTTTAGTTAGAATTCCAGGTAGAAATAAGTCATTTGCTTTCTTCTTTCTTTATAAACAAATAATGCAAAATCCAAATACCTAAAGGGGCATTTGAACTATTTTAAACTACTGAGAACATCATGGCAAATTATTTCTTCGGTTTATACTGTAAACTATGTAGAGAAGTTCAAGGGAAAAGTTTTTTCCATTCCGTTTTATTAGATTTTTTTTTTTCAAATTCATGAAGACAATTCCATGAGATAAGGGAGGCGGTATTGTAATGGGAATCAAATGTGAAGAAAAATAAGGAATCATTTGTAGTGGTGTTGATTGTAATTTGAGGTACTTTTGGACTACAAAAGTTGTAGAATACTTGACGGGTTTTGAAGTAGGATGATTCGAATTTTAGAGCCAGATAAATAAGGAAGACAGAATGAATAGAGGGAGAGGGAGCAAGATAGTAGTAATTAAAGTGAGATATGGAAGTTACTATGGTAGATAATGGATGTAGTTGGAGGTAAATACTAACTATGAGGTACACTTGAAAATTGTAGTTACCCAACATAAACATATTGGGTAATCATTGTTATGGGACAGTAGATTTTGTGGCTGCAAAGGAAAGGATAATCTGCAATGTTCATCAGGATCTGCACTGTACTGTCCAGTGATTATCACACAACCCATGTAACTATATAGTATTTGGAATATTATGGACTGAGATGTGCTGTAAGTATATAAAACACTTAGGAGTATAAATTTTACTACCAAAAAAACACATCTCAAAAGTAACTTTACATTGACTGCCATATTTAATATTTTCAAGCTATTTAAGCAATGTTAAAATTTCACTAATACAGAAAACAGACATGCATGTGGCTTATTTACTCATCTACAGAACAAAATACTAATGCCTTCAACAGTGACTCCTTATGATCTGCTTTGCTATTTTGCCAGTTCATCTTCTGTGTCCTCCATCAGGATTAGTGTGATCCTGCCAGAGCATCACTATTTTAGGTCTGTAGCCTTTTACATATTGTTGCCAATTTTAGGAATGTCCAACTTTTCCTTGTAAATTCCCATCCCTTTAGGTTGGCTTGTCAAAGAAAAGATGCTTAATTTTAATGAGTAAGAACAAATGACAGTTTTAAACTATTCTGAAATACATAAATGGTAGGGAATGATTCTTTGTGCACCCGTTGCTCCATTTCACTCATTATCAACTCAGGTTCAATTTTTTTTTTTCATTTACAACATCCTGCTCAGATTATTTCTGAAGAAAAATCCCAGACATCATTTAATTTAATCTATATCAAACTTAATGAACATTTCTTAAACATTAGGAATTTTTGTTCCACATTAACTTACAATGCTATAATTAGTTTATCAAATGTAAAATGTATTTAGTTTATCAAATGTAAAAATTTTATTTTCTTTTTCCTTTTTTTTTCAAATTGGTTGTTCAGCCCAGGATTCACTCTTTTTTCTACAAATACAACTTATTTGTAGAAAACAGTGGGTCGTGTAAGTTTTTATAATCTGTATATTTTGTGCTCCCAGTGGTTTCTTAATAAATTTGTTTCTACCAATATCTGCTAGTTCTTGAAGCATGGTTAGATTGAGATTTTTTTTTTTAAGATTTATTTATTTGTGCATACAGAACTAGGGTACAGGCCAGAGGTGCAGGGACGGTGAGAGGCTTCACCAGAGACAGAGTGGGGAGCAGAACAGGCAGATCGATGAAGTACACTGCTGAGGGGAACAGCGGGCGGGTCCAGAGAGGTCTGCCTCGCCATATGGATCACCTCCAGGGCAGGCAGGGATCGAACTCATGCTGAAGTGGTTTCAGTTTCTTAGTGCAGTGCTTCAACCGGCTATGCCACCAGAGAGGGCCGAGATTTTTTTTTTAAAGATTTATTTATTTATTCATACAGAACTGGGGTACAGGCCAGAGATGCGGAGGGTGAGAGGATTCACCAGGGACAGAGTTGGGAGCAGAACAGGCAGATCAACGAAGTACACCGCTGAGGGGAGCAGTGGGCGGGCCAGGAGAGGTCTGCCTCGCCATGTGGATCACCTTCCGGGCAGGCGGGGATCAAACTCATGCAGCAGTGGCTTAAGCTTCTCAGTGCAGTGCTTTAAACCGCTGTGCCACCAGGGAGGGCCCGAGATTTATTTATTTTTTTTAAAGGAATATTTCACGGGTGATATGAACTCCCAGCAGAAAGTACATAATAAATATCTGGTAACTTTTTGTTTGTTTTCACCTTTAAAAGTGAAATGAGCTGTCACTGGTCTGTGCTTGCTTCTATTAGTTACTTAGGGGTTACAAATGGTAATGGTTATATTCTCTCATTCATTTTTCAGCTTTTAAAAAGAATGCTTCTATAAGGACAACTGTTTTGTCAGGATCAGTTTGTACAGGAAAGAAGTGATTCTTTTCTTTTGTGTCCACTTTTCCAGTTAATACTATACCTTAGCTTCCAAGTAGTTTTCTAAGTTCACTAGCATTCTACAGCAGTTACCAGGAGTTGTTATAATTCTTGCTAATACTGAGTCATGGATAACAATACGTAATTGTCTCTTCTTAGCCCATGATAATCTCAAATTTACTATGCTTTTTCCTTGTATAAGATATTCCAGGATTATCTTGTGCATTCTCATGCTTCAGACCTGGAGTTAGTCATTTTCTCAGTGAGTTCTTTGGTGAGATACATTACTTATAAACTGCAATATGGTTGCCAGGGATTGTCATTGTTACTGAGTTGATTTTTGTTTTTAGGTTGGCTTTTTAAAAATATTTATTTATGCATACAAGAAGTGGGGTATAGGTTGGAGGTACAGGGGATGAGAGGATTCACCAGACAGAATGGGGAGCAGACCAGGCAGGTTGACTGAAATACACTGCTGAGGGGGGCAGTAGTGGGCACCGTAGAGGTCTGCTGCACCATGTGGGTCACCTCCCTGACTAGGGCTCAAACTTGTGCTACAGTGGCTATAGGCAACTTCATAGTGCTGGGCTTTAACTCCTTGCACCACCAGGAGGGCCCTCGAGTTTTACATACATAAATACATACATGCACACACACACACACATTTATAGACATTTTAAAAGGACAGACTTATTTGGAAAATGAGAAAGAAAGAGAGCACCTGCATTGTCATAGGTGGGCAAGGGAACTGCCTGTTCCTAGGTCTGGAGTTAGACACAGTTAGGAAGTACCAATTCCGTTTTTATAAGATGCTATTTATTATGAGTTCTTATTGGTGCTAAAACAGTGCCAAGGGACAGTGTTAATGTCACTATCTAGGTTCTCACCCATGTACTTGATTGCATTCCACCACTGGGTTCAAGGTCCAACAGCAGTGGAACTTATTTAACAGTCAGGAGATTGGGAAAAGAATAAAAGGCCACAACCAGCAGCTGTTTCACCCCAGATAGTGTCCACAGTGTCCAGTAGTCCATTACAAAGGCTGCTTGTGCTAGATGATGCAGTTTCTATCAGTGAGGGACTGGATCTAGTCAGCAGAGCACCAGAGTCTAATTTATAAAGGTAGCTGGAGTGCTCACAGGTTAACACTGTGAGGCAACTGTCTGATGGCTGAGCTGCACAGTGCTAGGTACCAGACTGGAGGTGGACAGACTCAACAGGACCAGGAGGAGGTATTGCCAGAGAACCAGAGGCAGTGGACAGCTCCTAAAGGTGACTGGACAGAACTCTGGTCACTGAGCAACAAGGCTAATTACCATTGGTAATCAGGCGGTATCACAGATAACAGTTCTACAGCATTTTAAGAGCTATTGGTCTGAACCAATAGCTATCAGCTCTTTGAGACATGAGACTGACACCAAGGTGCTCGTTACTGGTGATGTCAGAGAGAGAGTTGTGGCAGGTGCAGCAGCCAGGTCTATGAGGAGACCTGGAAGTCTGGAAGTACAGGGGTCTGAAGAGATCTGCTGAATCCCGTGGTGATTGCTGAATGCTGATGCTTTCTTCGGGGGGTGGCTGCTAATGCTTCTCTCTTTGGAAGATGGTGATTGACTTACTCAAGCTGGCTCTTGCTCTGCCTTGTATCCTCTTCAGGGCACCCCTCCCGGTACAAGCCTGATTGATAGGATCACCTCTATTTTGTTCCTAGGTGTGTGATTGGTGTATTTAGCTCCAGGCATTTCATTTCCATTTTCAGTCCATGTAATTAGCTCAGGTCCTTGACTAGCAATTGGATAGCTTGAATTTCATTGGTCATTTTATATCCTGGAGCCAGATATAAAAGACAAAAACCTGGCTCCTGCATATATCAGCTTGTGCCAAGTTCAAGGCCGCCTTGTAGGCTGAAGGACTGCAAGGAACCATGTCCAGAGCTAGGTTCTTTGAGGTTGGAGGCACTGTACAGCTGGTGTCCTTCAGTGGGACCAGATTTGACAATTCAGGAGTCTTGCAGCAGTACTGGGACTTGGGACCCAGTGATGTCAGGGTGGGATGCTGCATGGAGCCCGGGTTTAATATAATACCTTTGACTCTGATAACAATATATAGCTGAATTTCACCTGAGACTTATCAATCTTAATATTTGTATCTCTTCGTATGCTAGATACCAGTACTTAACTATATCACATATCTTGTTCTGCACTACACTAACAATGGCTACATAACAGCAGTACTAACATCAACATTATGATTTATGTATTTTTTCAGTGCTTTTTGTCCTAAGGGTTATTTTAGTCTAATTCTTGCATTTAGTAAAATGCCACTTGATATTCTTTGTATGTCTATATAACCAGCTGGTTACAGTTAGAATAATTTGTTTTCCTTTAGAATTGCCATTAGTACTTGACTTCACAATAAGTTTTACATCTTTTTTCTACTCTCTTAGTTAATGCTTTACATGCTTTTTATGTAGACTTTTCTTATTTTTGTTTACTCACTGATACTCTAACCACCTATCAGAGTCATCCAACTCTATTCTTTTAGAAGATTTTTGTTTCTGCTATTTTAGTTCTTTTATGTTTCCATATGTATTTTAACATTGGTTTTCAATTTCACAAGAAGGATTTCTACGTCTTAGTTGATATACTTTGAATCTATAAATCAATTAGGAAAAATAGAATATTGTGTGTCTACGTGGACATATTATATATTATTGTTAGCATAATATATGAAGACACAAACCTACTTTTTACTCATTCTTATGATAGAAATACAGTAATTATTGGTATGGTCTTATATTCTGATTTTCTGATTAGATTTAGTAGCTCTTTTGTAGACTCACTAGGTTTTTGTATTAGGGTCAATAGGCTTTGTAGTCACAAAATCAGCAAATAGTTTTTCTTCATTTCAACTATGTATGGGTTGCCGTATTGCACTGGATATACCCTCTATTAAAATGTTGAATGGAAGTGGTAATAGTGAACATCTTTGTCTTTTACTTGTTCTTGCTTTTAGAGGAAAGTGCTTACCTTCAGTGTATCATTAAGAATTTTTGTAAATGTCCTTTCTTGAAAAGCGGCATCATCTTATATCTGTAGCTTTCACTTTTAAATACAAAAGGCTAAGCTTTGAATTTTGTTAAGTACCTTTTTCTGCAGTTATTGAGAGGTTCATGTGATTTTTTTTTCATTAGTATAGTGAATTACATTGAATAATTTTGAAATTGTAGTGTAAGTTGCATTTCTGGAATAAATTCCACATGTTGTGATTTATTATCCTTTTTACGTATTGGAAATTCTCTTGCTGCTATTTTGTTAGAATTATTTTTTCTTACAATATCATTTTGAGGGCTTTGAAATAGTATTGTTATAAACTTATTTATAAAGGTAAGGATTGTTTCCTAGTATACATCATTTATAGTGATATTAAGTATTTAAAGTATTTGACATATACATTTTTCTAGGGTGAATTTTATTTGCATGCCCCTAGCTAGTAATTTTCTGAATAAAATTTTTCTTTTACGTATTACTTGGATAAAATGCATTAACTGGCATTATTTCTAGGCATATTGAGAATCTTGTTTTCTTCATAACATGAAAACTTTGTATGTAGGTTGTGTATTTTTTGTCTCTGTTAGCTGATTGAATTTATTCATGCAAGAGAGATCTCTCATATAATAAAGTTAAATTTAGAGACCCAAGCCTAGATTTTTATGTTTCAGCCATACCTGCTGGAGATAAACTTTAAGTGACAGATCAATTTATAGATGTGTACATTTATATTCTATTTCTTTATCCATTAAAAAAGTGTATAGATAAACTGAGGAATATAACGTCAAGTTCATAGGCATTATTATATGGGAATTTTTAAAATATCCATCACAGACAGAAGTTATTTCTCCAGAGATATGCACTAAAACCAAGTCAGTGGCAGAGACATGTGGATGCCAAGGTGGGGGTAGACAGAACAGACAAAACTATTTGAATGTGAATTGTAGAAATGTGAATTGTAGAAAGATTTAACTGGCAAAATATGGGGAGGTATTGTTACAGATTAGAGCTATTTAAGAGGTTACAGTAATTGTTCATGTGAGAGATTGAGGGAGACTGAACTCATGGCAGTAAGGGCCTGGAGAAATCATTTTGGACATATGTAGTAAAGTGATTTTAAGAGAGATGGTAGTATGCTTTGAAACAGAAGTTAGCTGATAGTGCTGTCAATTTGTTGTCATTATCTCTAGAATCTATTCTGAGCAACTGTGGCTAACAAACTGATCTATAAAAATGAAATTATCACTATCAAAAACATTAGGAAAAGGCAGTGTATTTATTCCATTTTTAAGGCTAGAATAGTCCAGTATTTGTGTCTGCATCTAGTTTTATATCCCTTCAGTCAGATAAGGGAGAATTGAAGAGGGTATTTGAGTATGTTGATTCTCTTTAGTGGAAAGAAGTTTGCATGCATCATATACTAAGAGTGAGAACTTTATTCCTAGTAAGTGATTTTAATTTTTCTAAACTCTTTAAACATAATAGTTGTCAAAATGACTTATGAAGTGTAGAGTTGAGATTTTTTTTTTAAAACCTTAGTTTAAGTGAAAACAGGTTTTGCTGGGTACTGAAGTGTATTGGCATGGGTTTATTTCCTGGCCATATGGTTGTAAAATAACTTGGGATATTGAGAATTAAATGAGATAATTTATGCAAAGTCCCTAACATAATGGGCATGTAGTAGGCATTCCATAAATAGCAGCTATAGGACATAGATTCAGAAATCATAAACTTAAAAGTATGTTATAAATATGAATATGGATGAAATTGGGAAGAATCTATGAAAGAAAATCTGGGCAAAACTGCATTGTTAAGAAGTGAATCTGGTGAAAGTAGAAAGTAATGGTCAGGGTTAGACAAAGAGTAAGAAAAGGGCTATATTCTGGGAGCCAAAGTTTTAAGAACGAAGGTGTAATTAGACTGGGAAATGCTTTGGAGCGGTCAAAATATGGTAACGTATCAGAACATCCAAAGAGGTGTGAGCCTATACTCTCAGTCAAACGCAAGTGACTAGTTGCATTAGACTGTCCATTAGTTAGTTTAGCAAGACTTAATTCATCATGCATTAATAGAAATGAAAGAAAAATTGGAAACTTCAAATTTAATTTTCCCGAAGTTTCTATTTTAGAAAAATGGTAGGGGCTACAAGAAGCAGAGCACTTTATTAGTTAAGAAATCTTTGAATGCTAATTTTCATGGTATGGAAGATGTCACTTATGACTCAAATCAAATGAATACAACCATTATATGAATTTACTGGGGGTGGGGAGGGGGAGATCCACATTGTGACTGTATAAGTGTACACTTAATTTGGTGGTGAAGTGGATGGTGTTAGGAATCTTTACAAGGCCTGACGGGAGACTGGTGACTCAGGATGTGCACATCCAGTATAGATAATTTCTGGCAGCTATCCTTCTTTCTGTAGGGAGAGAAAGGCCACTGCTTTGAGCCATAATCCTTGGCAATTCTTGCCAAAATGTGTAGAAGACATCTAGACTATGTGCATGGATTCCATAAGCCTCTCAAATTGGTTTATATGCTTATGTTGATAACACTTTTAGAGACATAGTGTTAAAACCACCTGTTGATTTTAATTTAGCAGGAGTGTCTCTTGGCATATCTAGGTTTTTATCTACCTTTACCTTTTGTGCATCTGTTTATAAGTGTCTTTGTAAGTAAGCAGCCGCTTTTTAATTGATAAATTCAAGTCAGTCTATGTCAGTTGTCCACACCTCTAGATAAGTTAGGGTCGTTGCAATGTCAATCAACATGAATACATTGACTGAGAAAAAGAAAACGTTAATTAGAAGGGCTGGATGATATTTTAAAAGAGAAAAGATAAGTTGTACTCCCTGAAACTCTGGTAAAAGAGAATTGGCCATGGGAACTTGACAGCTCAATTCAAGCTTTAGAAGACATGCCACTTCCCAGTGAAAGGATGTCCTTGGGTAAATCATCACAGGTGAAGACTGAAGTATCGCTGTGCCTAACTTGAGCTGCTGAAGGATAGAATTCTCATCTTAGTGGTTTGTATATCAAGTGACTATTTTTAAGACCTGTCATTTAGTTAGTTTTAGGGAAAAAAAGATTTTTTAAGTGATATGATTTGGTTAGAAACTGGAACCAGATTGTTGTTTTTATGGTTTATTCAAAATAGAATAACATGTCAGTATTGAAATGGGAAAACAGACTGTTTCTTACTTTTTAGGAATATAGATGAAAAGCATTCCTTTATCAATGTTACTGATTGTGTTTAGACTTTTGCTTTGATATTCAGACTTCTTACCTTTTTTACAAGCTTTGACTTTTACTAGGTTTTAGGGATAGTGAAAAAGTGGCCGTGTGTGCTAAAGCATCATCCTTGACAGGAATAGGGATTTAATTAAATTTTAAAAATTGACTTATTGCCTTGTCAAAATAAAAATCTAAAACAGAGATAAGAAACAGGTCAAACTTTAAGGTGAATTGCAGAAATGCAGGTAACATATTCAAAAATAGTATTCATATATGATTAGTTACAATGTATTTTGAAATTAAAGAAAAAGTCAATTTATGTTAATTCCTTTATAAGAAATTTTCACACTTGTTTTCCAAAGTGTCTAATGAATTGTGTTCACTACTGTACCAGGTTTTTTCAGTTGCTCCAAATGCTTATCAGTAATTTGGGAAAGTAGGTTTTTTTAATTTTTATTTTAACCATCCAAGTAGGGTGTAGTGTTATTACATTGATATCATTTCTCTAATAACCAGTGATGTTCTAGTTGCCAAATTTTGTGCAATTTTTAAAATTGGAGGTATTTAAAAATTTTGTTTTCTTATAGTTTATAAATTAAAATTATGAAAAATGAATGTTAATCTGTAATGAAAGAAAGGCAGATTAGTGACTGGATATAGAAATGGGTAGGAAAGGGCATAAAGAACATTAGAGGGTAATGGGTCTGATCACTTTGTGTTAATAGCTTCTTGGTGTATTTGTGTGTCAAGAGTGTCACATTGTACAATTTTAATATTTGCATTTTACTGTATAAGCTTGTGTTTATATCTATTCCATTTTTAGTATGTGCTTTTGTACATTATCCTGTTTACTTCATATTATGCATACATATTATATATTACATTACTTATCAAAAGCATAAATAAAAGAGCCCACACAAAAGAATTATTCTGGAATTATTTGGGAGAGAATGCATCACTTTAAAAAAGCATACATTTGTTTTCTAGTCTTCCACTAAAAGCTTTTCATGTTCACCAGAGTTTATGACTCATCACTGATAATTAAGAGATAAAGGATAATCCTTACTGGAAAAATGTCTGTGCCTATGAATGATTAATGAGAGAAAGAACAAGCAAAAACAAAAGTGTAAAGAGGAATTATAGCTTAATACTTACAAAAAATTACATGGTTAATCAGAGATGTAGATATGAATGCTATTTTATAACCAATTTGTTTTTTAATGGAAATTGGAATCATAGGTACAGTTGATTAGGAAATTACAGGAGAAAATAAAGATATTTATGATAAGGAATTTAGTGTTTTAAAGAGTTCACTTAGCATTAGCTTAATAAAGGAAGACATGGAGGCAGATTGACATTGAATGAGAAATGGATCATTTACTATAACAAAATGCTTGTAATATACAGAGACAGATTAATAATGACAGTGAGAATGTCACTGGTAATAAATGCAAAAGCAATTGCATTTCATATTATTTGTTCAAATCCTCTTAATTGTCCTTCTGTAGGATGAATTTGTAGTGTTTCCTATTTAATTTATTTTCCTGGTGTATGTCAGGTTCCTTACTGCAGAGGTGATAAAATCATAGTTACAAAATAATCATTAAACTGGAAAGGAATTGAAAATAGGCCATAAATAAAGCCTTCCAGTGTTTAAGTAATTTTTCATAAGTTTTAGTAGCTTTCATTATTTATACACTTCTGGTTAATAAAATGTATTCATGAAATAACGCACATTCAGATAATTGTTTTAATCACTTCAACACTGTAGAAATATAAATTATCAATAGATCTTTTAAATTCTATTGTACTGGCTTTACATAAATTAGAAGTTTATTAACCCCAATCTAAGTTGAAAAAATATAATGGAATTTATCAAAGTATATGCAATTTTAAATTACTACAGATTAAAAAGCATTTTCATTTCATCATGAAATATATGACCAATTTGTAGAAATTTAAAAATAAAAAACAATTTGCCTACAACCCCACCTTTTAAAAATAAACATTAATATTTTTATGTATTTTCCTATTGTCTTTTTCTGTGATCATAATAAATGTGAATCCAAACATGTAAGTTGTATACATTTATTTTTTTTAATTATAAGGTATCATTTAACAGTGCTATAATTGGCAGTAGTCCATCTAGCAAGTAGTTAGGAGACTCCTAAACTTGTTTATTTGTCTCATTTTAAGTATATGCTTTTGTACATTATCCTCTTCACTTATTATTATAATCCAATAACTACCCACTTCTCTTAGAAACTTAAATTGGTACATTTTCCTTAAAAGGTAGTTTTGCATTAATATGTCAGTCTCAACATGTTTGTATTTGGTCACATATAGAACTTTATTCCTGTAAAATTAATAATACAGATAACTAGATACAACTTGCTCATAACAACATTATATAAAACAAATAAATGTAAAACCCTGTCATTAGCTAATTATTTTTTTTTGCTCAAGTGACTGCCAGGAACTATGAAAATGTTTTTTAAACAATAGTTAATGAATGCTCTTAGGAAACGATACTAATCACTTAATGTAACTGAACAAGATAAATCTTCCATATTGGGCCCTCCCTGGTGGCACAGCGGCTTAAAGCACGGCACAAAGAAGTTTAAACCACTTCTGCATGAGTTCCATCCCCGCCTGCCCCGGAGGAGATCCACATGGCGAGGCAGGCCTCTCCTGACCTGCCCACTGCTCCCTTCAGCAGTGTACTTGGTCAGTCTGCCTGTTCTGCTCTCCACTCTGTCTCTGGTGAATCCTCTCACCCTCCGTATCTCTGGCATGTACCCCAGTTCTGTATGCACAAATAAATAAATCTTAAAAAAAAAAAATCTTAGTTTGACTTTCAAAATGGAAGTTGTATACAGTGGAGCAACATAACAGCATGGTTTCCTACAAGCATGTGACTACCGCTCAAAACCTGTTCTGTCTACCTCCTGAAATTCTACCTCTTTCTAGTGATAGTTTCTAAGTAGAGATATTGGAGATAATACTTTCTTATTTTTGGGTACATTCCAAATGTTTTATAAGTAACTTTTATAAGCAGAAGATATTATAAAACTGTATATAGTAAGAATTTTCTTGTCATTAAATCATTGAAAACACAAATTTTATAGTTGTATTGCTTCTATTATATGGCTATGTAGTGTTTTATAAATCCCCCAGTATTGTTTAACTGCTTTATTTTGTTACTGTTGCTGTATTTTAAATAATGCTATCAAGATCATGAATGTAGATAACACATTGTCTTGGGTTATTTCATAGCTACTAAATTTTTTTTATGAGTTAAAGTAACTCTGACTCCTAACCTCTCAGATGGGGATTATTTGCTGTTAGAGCATAGTTTAATGAATAAAAAGTCATAAAAATATTTGGCTATATTTAAGCCCAAGACCACAGCTCAAGTTAGCTGTACTAAAAATGTGTTGTTGTTGGTACTTACGAGGAGAATGGTTGAAGAAAGTGCAAATCTGTGTGCCCCATTGATGGAGGTCAGCTCCAGAAAATCTTTAATGATGCCATTCTTCATCTGCTTAGAATTCCAGCAAAGCCTTTGGGGGGGAAATTCTGTTACTTTTTTTTTTTTTTAAACCTATAGCTAACAGAATTGCTTGCGATGAAACTTATATTTAGAGAGGTCACACAAATGAACAAAACTTAACAGCTATTTCAAATAGTTAAATGAGTTTTGTTCTTACAGGTTTTAGGAACTTAGTAACATTCTATTGTACTTTCAAATGTTTTGCCACTGTATGGAGAAGTTCTATTAGAAAAAAACTGCCACCATATTATATCTGTCATAATAAGGAACACATTGCCCTTGAAAATGTAAACTTAAATTTTTATAGGATATTTTCATGTTTTATAATTTCTAGTGAGTTTATTGAATCCAATGTCAGTGTTTGGTTATAATGGGAAAAGGCGATTAACAAGTTTCAATTATAGGAGTGAATGTACAATCTTTTTTATGAGTTCTTCTTGTTCTCATAATTGTAGCATTACTATCTTCTTTAATCACAAGTAGGTTGTAACATAGTTGGTTTTCAATGTCTACTATTACTAAGAATGCTCAAGCTTGACTAGCCTAAAATCTAAAATATTGGTTGCCCAGGTAACAGTGATATTCACCATTTTCTTCTGTACTTTGAGACCGTTTAATGTTGACAAATGAGATCGAAACAGAAATGTGTTAAAATACAGGGAAATATCGCTCTGTGTCTATCCCTTCACCTACCTGATTAGGATGAATGTGGCACTCACAGCTCTAACTGTCTTGGTTCTGAACTTGAGAATCAAACCAGAGTGCTAAGGAGCAAACAGTCAAAAGCCAGGATCCATGCTGTTATGTCACCACCACATAATTCTTCCTACATTCAGGATTATTATTTGATAGGGTGAAAACTTTTGTATCAATTGATTACTATTCAAAGTATTAGTTGAACTAAAATATTTCATGTAGGTCTAGTGTAAAACTTCCTCATTAAGTATAATGACATTGCTTTTAAAATATTATATCACTAAATAACTAAAATAGCCTTATTTTCGGCATAAAATATTTTATTCCATTATATATCTACTATAGGTAGAAGAGTAAAGATGTTACAATCCAGTGTGACCAAAGATTTTGACACTAAAAATACTGATTTGTGTCTGAGGATACATTTGTAGATAGTAGGCAATGGGGAGCACTGAGGTCATACTCATTAATATGATCACAAATTAGCATTTATTAGATAGCCATTCAGATATAGTGCCGTGTTAAAATATTTGATTCTGTTGAATAGCTACTAAGTTTTCCCTGTTTTGTTAGAGATTTGCATATTCTTCTAGTCTTTGTTCTTCAGATTCTATAAAGTAACTACTGGAGCAAATAGCAGAAAGGACTGGCAGTACTTTCATATGTTACTTAGAATTACATTATGCTTGCATATGCTTTTTATATTCTATTTTTATAACAGATATTGGGGCATTGTTTGTATGTGATAATCTTAGTTTTTAAATTATCACAAAATTGTATATGAAACAATGACTCCTTTGAGATTCACTCACCTCAAAATGAATGTATATCATAACTCTATCAATGTATCTGATTGGAATTATTCTTGAGCAAATATGCTTCTTTGGAGCTATGGATGTAATGTTCTTACAATACTGGCATTCTTAAATATATAACAACTTGTCCTTCCTTTGTACTAGATTGTGGTAGCTCTACACAACCTTCTTTCCACTTACAGAACCTCTCTTGCCTACGATGAGCCTTTTCCATGTAGACTCAAGTGGGCCCAAGTTAAAATGTTCAAACTTGTGCCTGTATGGTCAGGTTAGGATAAGAGCATGTGATTCATTCTGAGATAAATAGAATATTCAACATGTCTTTTCTCATCTTGAGGACAGTGTCCTCTTTCCTATGGTTTACAAGATGCAAGACTGTAAAGCCAGGAACATTCAGTGCCATTTTTCTCATGAAGAAAGAACTGGTTTGAATGTGAAGGCAAGACGAGGAAAGCGCAACCGCTACATGGAGTGACAACAGAGTAGCCATGCCTTGTGAGTGCTGGCATATCAATAAGCTTGTGAACTTCAGTTTCATTGAAAAATATATTTTTTAAATTGTTTCATTAGACTTGACTTTGTGTCTTTTGATTCAACAAAATCCTGTTTAGTAAAACTTATGGATAAATTATAAGGAATAGGTTATTGTAGGTGAAGTGGAGGAAAGTAGGTGCATTTTTCTTGTCTGATCATTTTTTTTTTAAATTTATTTATGCATACAGACCTGGGGTACAAACCAGAGGTGCAGGGACTGTGGGAGGCTTTACCAGAGACAGAGCGGGGAGCAGAACAGGCAGATTGACCAAGTACACTGCTGAGGGGAGAAGCGGGAGAGACAGGAGAGGTCTGCCACGCCATGTGGGTCACCTTTGGGGCTGGGGATTGAACTCGCACTGAAGTGGCTGTGGTTAGCTTGTAGTGCTGTGTACTAACCCCTTGTACCACCAGGGAGGGCCTTTGATCATTTTTTTTTTTCAAAGATTTATTTATTCATACAGAACTGGGGTACAGGCCAGAGATGCCGAGGGTGAGAGGATTCACCAGAGACAGAGTCGGGAGCAGAACAGGCAGATCGACGAAGTACACTGCTGAGGGGAGCAGCGGGCGGGTCAGGAGAGGTCTGCCATGCCATGTGGTCACCTCTGGGGCAGGTGGGGATCGAACTCATGAAGAAGTGGCTTTGACTTCTTAGTGCTGTGCTTTAACCCGCTGCGCCACCAGGGAGGGCCTGTTTGATCATTTTTAAAATGATAAAGAATAAACATTTTTGGTTGTTGTTGAATCTTCAAATATACTCCTCTTTGTTTTTTGGGACCCAATTAGCTTTTCTCTTATTTGACGCTGTGTTAGGCACTATAGAATATAGTGGGAGCTTTAAATTTCATAAAATTTTATAATTCTTTCCAACTAGGCAATTTGAAGAGGGCCCTCTGATGACAATGGTAGATAGCTGAAATAGACAGTTTTACCTCTGACAGAGTGGTAAGGGCCCTTGTTGTGAACACTGATTATTTACAATGCATCCGAATCTTTTCACCCCTATCTAACCCCTATCTAACATCTAATTTCTTTTTCTCTCCACTGGTTCAAGCGGAGAGACCAGTTGAGTACTACATTGCTCTGACTAGGTATAGCATTATGTTAAATGTAACCTATCATTACCCTGGAAAGAACAACTTGTTAAAAGGTGGACATATTTTACCCAAACTGAGCTAGTGATATTCTTTAATGTTTTCTATATAGATGCAGAGTGAGAAATTCTTTTTATTTTTGAGTTACTGAGACCAGTATAATTTGTGAGCTCCACACCTCACATTTCCCACCTTCCCTATAATTTACTACTGCCTAATGAAGGAAACTTATGTGCATGAGAATGAAGCCAACACCGAATGGCAGAACTGGGAGACAGGAAAAAATATGCTGATAGCATCACCTGAGTCAGCATAGTGTGTGCTTCATAATAGAGTACTGATATACATACTTTAATTTTCTCTAGCTTGGGTTTCAGTCTTTGCTAATAAAATGTACCATGAGTTCAATATTTGAGTATTTCAAGTGTTGGGCTGTTGCAAACATAGCAGCACCAGGGGATGAGGATGGATGTATTCATGTATTAGCACATTTTTGCATGTGTTAGCCTACTGCAAGCTAGTTGTCTGACAAATATATATTAGGTAGAATGGGAAGACTGATATTTCTAAACTTTATATTCTAAATTGAATTATGGGAGCCTTTTAACCTTATTTTAATTGTTAAAAGATATTACAGATTTCTAAAGTTGTTATTGACATGAACCCTAGGGGAAAGAAGGGGAAGTTTGAAATGCTATAGGCTTCTTGACATGATAGTATGGGCTACACAAGTTAGAACATTTGCAAAGCATTATGAATTTGCTAATGTTTCTTTTGCTGGCTAATTTAAGGTCAAAGGCTTTGGTTATATTTTAATGAATAGTTGAAATGATGCTGGAATAACAATGAAAATGGTACGTGAGGGAAATAAAATTCTAATGATGCTGATGCCATTTTTTTCAATCTGACTTATAGTGAAATTGCATATTGAAAAAATCTGGGTGTTATAAAAAATGCGAGGTGATGAAATAAATTGGAGGCAGAGGAAACTAATAACATTCTATCCTAAGACACTGTTCATATTTACAAGCACACTCGTCATCATGTGCTTACCTTGCAGTTTCAAAATGCTGACCCCTCAAGTGCAATATGTGTTGGGAGGAGGAAGGATCCAGAGCCTTGTCTGCCCTGTTGTACTGTAACAGCAACATGCTAGGAATGAAGATTCTACTTTTCATTCACTGGCCTTCAACTCTGACCTCAATTTGTAAAACTTTTCCCTTTTCCTCTGTGCTGTGGCTTTTGCTCTGTCAGAATAAATGAGATTTGTCGAAGATGATCTTAGGAGTTTGAAGAGTAGACATTGTATGCCACTCACTAATTTATGGACACAGCTGAAGCCCATACCTTTTGCCAATTTTGTGATAATGCAGTTGGACTCTCAGACTTTATTCTTGTTCTGCTGACTTGACTTAGTTTCTGCTAATAAGTTGCTGGAGGAAGCCGCCAAGGCTAGGGTTGTGGGGGGTGGGTAGTGTTTTCTCATGTTTTTTTTTTTTTTTTTCCTTTTTTTTCTGAATGGTGCTAAATCTATTAGCATGAAATGGAACTTGAAAATGTCAGTGGCTTATATGATTCCCTAGTAGTGAGAGGTTTCCAGAAAGTTTCTTATAGATCAGAGCAATGGGTGATATATTTATTCATGAGTTCATCTCAACGGAAGCGTAGGTCTCTGCCTCTATAAGGACTTCCTTCTTGACATTTTCTTGAGCCACTAGGGGGGTTGCATTACAATTTTCTATTGCTGTGTAACAAGTTACATCTAGCAGCTTGAACACTCATCTCCCGATTTTCAAGGGCTCAGAATTTTCAGTGGCTAGGTTAAATCTTTTTCACTAGTCATTGCATTCTGTCATTGAGGTCTCATTTGGACTATTGTCATCTGCAGACTTGGAGAATTCTTTCTGTGGCATTCAGGTTTCTGACAGAATTCACTTGTAGCTGTATGCCTTAGGGTCCCTGTTTCTTACTGAACACATTCTGGAGGCTATTTCCAGGTATCAGAAACCACCAACAATTCTCCTCTTTTTGGTTCTTACCACAGTCCATACATGACCTTGAAGTCATTCAAGGCCAGCAAAAATATTTCTTGCTGAAGTGTGCTAAGATGAAATCCTGTATATCATTGCCTGGTCAAAAGAGTTACAGTCCATCACTTTCCATATAATATTGCTTAGAAGCAAGTCACAAGTTTCATCTATGTTCCTGAAGAGATTATTAAAGTGTGTTAATCATTGGAGACACAGGGTGTCTGCACAGGATGGTAGCCACTTCCTAATGCTTGCCTCTAAAACACCAGAGTTTGTTTTTGTTGTTGAAGCCCCTTTTTGTGGTTAACCAACTTTTACCTCTGATAGTTACATACATTGCTTTACTTGTTGAAATTTTTGCCGTGACTTCTGTCTCATGGATGCTGCACAGTACCAGTTCTATTCCTTAGCAGGTCTATAATGCCATCTACTAGTTTAATACTCCCACTGATAAAACTAAGTTATTTCTACCACTGGCCTTGCCCTCAGGGTTTGGGGTGAAATTTTTACTAATGAGGTTAAGATTGCAGGAAGAGTTAGGATTAAAAACAAAACTAATTTCTTCATGACATTTTGAGATATAATATTGGGCTATTTTCTGCTAACTGAGCTACCCTTGTGTAGGGCCCCATTCTCTCTTGCCTGGAGGGCATGCAGGACCAAGGTAGTTGGGAGTTCCAGAGGGCATCTGCCCTTTTAGTGTAATAAATTAATTAGCTATTAAACTAAATGTTTCTTGACTTTCAAAATGAGGACATTAGGATGATCCTTTAACATATTTATTTGCCTTGCTCTGAAGGTAGTCAAGGTCTGCTAGATTTGTGATGTGCTAAATGAATGTTTAGCTGAGGTGCTCAGGTGGTTTTATTGGTAAGGTTAGCTACAAAAATGAACGCGTGAGGTTATCGGAGGACAACATGACATCCATTAAATTAAATACCTATTAAATTTTCTGAATGGTGGAAAAGGATTTCTTAAAAACCAAGAGGGAATGAAGTCTTCCAAAATGTGAAGCAAACTGACACTAAGTTTAAGCAAGTTTTCTTCTTATTGAAACGACTTTCTTTGACACTATTTCTAGATGTGTTTTGCAGCAATTGCAAACAGCTTGTAGATGATGATGAAAATAAAGATGAGGGGAAGGGAAATAACTAAGCTATTTTAGATACTAGAGGCTGATACCGTCATTTCTTTTTCTACTACTTTGGTTTTGCCAAAGTAGTACACATCAATCCTGCTTTGCATTTTTCCTTTTATGCCTACCATACAGACTTTCAAAGCAAAGTCTTACGAGGTTAATTAAAGAATAAATCAGTCAAAATTCATCAAAAGAGCTTGAAAAACACTGCTCAGATGTTCTTTGTTTTTGAAGAAAATGTATGTTGTAAGTTGGTAAAATAAGTCATATTCAACTATGGTCATATTAACTCATTAGAGTACATGGTCAAATTCTAATCATCTTGAATTATGGACAATGCAATGGAATAGTTGTGCAAGTTGGAGTTTTCTTGAATTACAAAGTTTAAATTATTAAGATATGAACAACTCACTCCTAGTTTAGGAATACTAGATTTTTCTTATATTTTCAAAACATTCTAAATCACCAGTGGATTTTATAGGAGCATCCATTATCAATAAAACTTTTATGTTTCTCTGGCTTGCTTTCTACTCCAATGATTATTTTTGAATTGTGGAGAAATAGTAAAATGTAAGAATAAGGGAATTGTGAAAAAGAGATCCAAGTGGGTTATTTGACTCAGTCACATAATATATTTAGAAATCCTTTGAACAGACAGACTTTCTCCCTAGTCTGCACCTTACTATTTGTGGAAGCAGTATCAGATTGATTTTATTAGTCTTTTGTCCAGGGCCATATTGTAGAGCATGTTGCTGATTACCCTGTACTTTAAACTGACACTTCTAATGCTGGTGAATCGTTCCAGGTGAGGATTTAAACCTAGAACTCATAATACTGGATTGCAGGGTGGGCCACCTGAGGCATTATAAGATCCTTTCCTCAGGCAGGCTTTTCTTTCTCTCAGGCACCTCCTTTCTTTCCTTTTAAATTGGCAAGATGGGACCATTGAGGAGAAAAAAAAAAAA